>NC_092760.1:16588039-16896048 GCF_047496795.1 Chiloscyllium punctatum
GCATGGGTAACATGGAAGATGGATTTCTTGGATGCAGTAGGGTTCGTTTCTTAGAGCAGTAAGTTGTAGAACTGAGCCAAGAACAGGTGATTTTAGATGTGTGATGAGGCAGTACTAATGAGAGATCCCATCGGTCTTCTAGGGGGAATGATCACAATATGGTAAAATGGGAGAGCTATTCAGGTCTCAAACTAATGCCGTCACGGGGTGGCACAGTGGCCCAGTGGTTAGCACCGCTGCCTCACAGGGTCTTGGGTTCGATTCCAGCCTTGGGTGACAGTCTGTGTGGAGTTTGCACATTCTCGCCATGTCTGCACGGGTTTCATCCTTGTGCTACAGTTTCCTTTCACAATCCAAAGATGTGCAGGTTAGAAGAATTGGCCATACTAAACTGCCCATAGTGTTCAGGGATATGTAGGGTAGGTGCATTAGTAAGGGGTAAACCTAGAGCAATAGGGTAGCGGAATGGGTGTGGGTGGGCTACTCTTCAGAGATTCGGTGTGGACTTGCTGGGCCAAATGGCCTGTTTCCATGTTTCTATGATTCAACTTAAATAAAGGCATTTGCAGAGGTATGAAGAAACAAATGTCTAAAGCAGGCCGAAAAAGTAGACTACATGGATGGTCAGCGATGAGCAGTGGCAGACATAGAGATGTACAGCAAACAGACCCTTTGGTCCAACTCATCCATGCCGACCAGATATCCCAAACCAATCTTGTCCCATCTGCCATCACCCAGCCCATATCTATCCAAACCTTTCTATCCATATACCCATCCAAGTGCCTTTTAAACATTGCAATTGTACCAGCCTCCACCACTTCCTCTGGCAGCTCGTTCCATACACGTACCACCCTCTGTGTGAAAAAGTTTCCCCTTAGGTCTTTTTTATATCTTTCCCCTCTCACCCTAAACCTACGCCCTCTAATTCTGGACTCCCCCATCCCAGGGAAAAGCCTTTGTCTATTTATCCTATCCATGCCCCTCATGATTTTATAAACCTCTGTAAGGTCACCCTTCAGCCTCTGAAGCTTCAGGGAAAACAGCCCCAGCTTATTCAACTTCTCCATATAACTCAAATCCTCCAACCCTGGCAACATCCTTGCAAATCTTATCTGAACCCTTTCATTTACGGAGGTATTTTTGAATAAGGTTCAGCAAAACCTATTCTGGTTTAAAAGAAGGATTTGAAAGGACTAATCACCCGTGGTTAACAAAGGTGTCAATGGGAGTATCTAATTACAAGTAAGGCATAAAAAGCAACAGAAAGTAATGGTAGGTTAGGGAATTGGGAATGTTTTAGGAAGATGGTGCGGATAACTACGAAGTGAATAAAATGGAAGAACATTAATTATGAATAGTATTATAATTGACTAAAGATAACTGCAGTGACTTGAGGGAGGAGCTGGACATAAATGATTGGAAAGGGAGCCTAGCAAGGAAGACACTGGAGTAGCAATGGCAGGGGTTTCTGGGAATAACTCAGGAGGTACAATAATAGTTCATCCCAATGAAGAGGAAACCTATTAAAGGGAGGATGAAGCAACCATGACTGACAATGAAAGTCAGGGACAGCAGTAAAGCAGAAACATACGACTGGTGAAAATTATTGTGGAGCTAAACGATTGTGAAGCCTTTAAAAAGCAGCAGAGGACAACTGAAAAAGCAATAAGGAAAGAGAAGATGAAATTTGTGGGTAAGCTAGCTAATAAAATGACAGAAGATTGCAAGACATTTTATATAAAAGGTAAGAGAAAGGCAAGGGAGGATATTGACCACTGGAAAATGAGACTGGATAAACAGTAATGGGGAACAACCAAATGGCAGAGAAACTAAATAAGTACTTTGCATTAGTCTTCACAGTGGAAGACACCAGTAGCCTTCCAAAAGTTCAAGTGAATCCAAGCAGAGGTAAGTGCAGTGATCATCACCAAGGTGCTGGGGAATCTGAAAAGTTTGAAGGTGAACTACACCAGAGGTTCTGAAGGATATAATCAGAGGAGATTGTGAAGTCACTGAGGGTCTTGGAGGATTGGAAATTGGCTAATGTAGCACCCTTGTTAAAGAAGGAAGGGAGGCAGAAGATGGGAAATTATAGACCAGTTTGTCTGACTTCAGTCATTGGTAAGATTTTAGAATCCATTAGTAAGGATGAGCTTGTGGAGCACTTGGAAGTGTATAGTAACATAGAACTAAGTCAGCACAGCTTCACCAAGGGCAGGTCATGCCTGACAAATCTGTTGGAATTCTTTGAGCAGGTAACAACTAGTTTAGACAGAGAAGAATCAATGGATGTCATCTGTTTGGATTTCCAGAAAGGTGTTGATAAGGTGCTGCACTGGAAGCTGCTAAATTGGATAAGAGTGCACGGTGTTAGAAGCAAGGTACAGGCTTGCAGTTAGAGGATTAGCTGGCTGGCAGAAGGCAAAGAGTGGGGATATCGGAATCTTTTTCACAATGGCAACCAATGACTTGCGGAATTCCACAGCTGTCAGTGTTGGGACCACAGCTATTCATGTTAAACACGAATGATCTTGGTGAAGGAACTGAGGGCATTGTTGCTAAATGTGCAGATGACACTGAGATAGGTAGAGGGACAGGTAATGATGAGGAGGCAGAAAGGCTGCAGGCTAGCAGAGTGGGCAACAAAGTGGCAGATGTTGGAAAGTGTGAGGTTATGCACTTTGATAGGAAGAAGAATATTTTCAAAATAGGAAACGTTTTGAAGTACTGAACACAAAGGTACTTAGGAAACTTAGTTCAGGTTTCTCTTAAGAATAACATGCAGGTTCATTTGACAGTTAGGCAAGTTAAATTTAGCATTCATTTTGAGAGTTCCAGAATATAAGAGCAGGGATGTACTACTGAGTATTTGGTCAGACCGCATTTGAATATTGTGAGTAGTAGTGGGCTCCCTATCGAAGAAAGGTTGTGCTAGTCTCGGAGTGGAGTCAAGAGGAGATTTAACAATATCTCAGACATAGTCTTTTGATATATTATGGAGTTGCAGACTATAAATACCTAGCATGAAGGAGCCATTGAGGTCTGACATGTAGCAGTCATAAATGGCAGGGCCAACTTGAGGGTCTGGGCCATTCATGCCCATTTCTCTGAACTGATGTTGGAGATCACCCGTGAATTACTATTTGAAGTAATTTAACTTGACCAAGGGTTACTCTCCTTCAACTTCGAGACATAAGCCATTTAGTTAAAGCATATGATGAGTTTGCTGCATTAGCTACTGGCATATGGTGCAGTAACGAGATTGATATAGCACAGTGCTGCTCAGCAACATGTTCATCCCCTTGTTTAATGACTGCTGACAGGCAAGATCAGCTTTGTTGTTTGAGACATTTAAAATTATGAGAGGCATAAATATGGTAGACAAGAAGAAACTTTTCTCCTTGAAGGATCAATGACTGGGGAGGCATAATATTAAGGTAAGGGGAAGAAGGTTTAAAGGACATGTGAGGAAAAACCTTTTCACCCAAAGGGTTGTAAGAATCTGGGAATCACTCCTGTAAGATGGTAGAGGCAGAAGCCATCATAACATTTAAGAAGTATTTAGACATCTACTTGTGATACTACAATACTCAAGGCTGGAAAATGGGATTAAGTTGTTGCTTATAGTAGTGTTTGTTAGACAGGCATGAATATGATTGGCCAAAGGGCCTTTTTCAATGTTGTATTGACGTATCTCATTCTCCTCTGTTCCAAGGAAAATAAACCCTGTCCGTCCAAGCTCTCTTCATAACTGAAACTCTTCAGCCCAGGCAACTTCTTGGTAATTCTCCAGCAGCCTCTCCAATGTAATCATATTCCTGTAACAATGTGGATTCTAGAACTGCACATAATATTCTATCTATGGCCTAACTGACATTTTATCCAGTCCCAGTATAACATAGAACATAGAAAAATACAGCGCAGTACAGGCCCTTTGGCCCTCGATGTTGCGCCGATCCAAGCCCACCTAACCTACACTAGCCCACTATCCTCTATATGCCTATCCAATGCCCATTTAAATGCCCATAAAGAGGGAGAGTCCACCACTGCTACTGGCAGGGCATTCCATGAACTCACGACTCGCTGAGTAAAGAATCTACCCCTAACATCTTTCATATACCTACCACCCCTTAATTTAAAGCTATGCCCCCTCGTAATAGCTGACTCCATACGTGGAAAAAGGTTTTCATGGTCAACCCTATCTAAACCCCTAATCATCTTGTACACCTCTATCAAGTCACCCCTAAACCTTCTTTTCTCCAATGAAAACAGCCCCAAGTGCCTCAGCCTTTCCTCATACGATCTTCCTACCATACCAGACAACATCCTGGTAAACCTCCTCTGCACCCGTTCCAGTGCGTCCACATCCTTCCTATAGTATGATGACCAAAACTGCACACAATACTCCAGATGCGGCCGCACCAGATTCTTATACAACTGCAACCTAACCTTTTTGCTCTTAAACTCTGTGCCTTGAGTTATGAAGACATCCATGCACGTGAACTTTGTGAGACTGCTCTCATTGAGTATGTTCTGAGACGTTGCTAAGTATTCAAGGTGGAGGTCTGGAGGCAGATTTGATGAATTGGAGTTGCTAAGTAACTGCTCTGACTTTCATGTCAGGAATCCTCAGCATCCCGCTTCTTTCTTTAAAATTTTTTTCTTTTTTTTCCCCAATTACCCCCATACCGCCTTACTGCAGTAGTGCTTATTTTTCCCCCAGCACCCATATTGTACGTGTGCAGGTGTGAGACACAGTGAAAGACGCAAGGTGCACGAATCTTTATTCAGTTTCCACTACCAGAAAGAAAAGGAAACACCCAAGTGGCCAGTGACAAGCAGTGCCCTTCACATCAAAGGGCAATGCTGCGTGATCAAACAGTGAAGGGGAGGAAAGGGATTAAATCAAAATAAAATTGGACGGGGAAATAATGCACCCACTCCCTGTGGCGCCCACCTCTCCCTGAACAGCTGAAGGGTGTTAGTGGACACTGCGTGCTCCTTCTCCAGAGACACCAGGCTCTAACGTAACCGTGGAAGAGGGATAGGCAATTGGCCCTAACGACCCCTTCCACTGCCCGCTGCCAGGTACTCTGTTTTTGGCCAATTTGGCCAGGCCCAGGAGCAGACTCACGAGGAGCAGACCCACGAGCAGACCTGCCCTGCCCGCTCTGTACCAGGTGCATGAAGATCAGGAACGTGGGACTGACGTGCAACCAAAACAGAGAAGGAAGTTTTTAAGAAAATCAAAAAGGGAGTGCAAGCGCCCCACACCCCATATATACATGGTCCACGGACTCCACAGCATCACAGAACAAGCAGTTGGGCTGGGAGTCCATGAACCACTGCAATCTGCGGTTGCAGGGGATCGCTGCATGCAGCACCCTCCACCCCAGAGAGGAAGGGGAGGACTCCCGCGTAGAAATCCCTCCACTAGGGATCCCCATCGCACGGTGGCAAATGGGCACAGCAAGGCGTGTCCGGGCGGTGGATGAGGGAGAAAAGGTGTTTGGTGTGCAGCAGCAGTCTGTACAGGGCCTGCCGTTTTATGCCCTTAAAAGGGACAAAACTAAAATTCTGGAGGCAGCTGAGGTTGTGGGGCACAGGTTGCCGGGGAAAGCATCTCGCAGGTGGTAGAGTAGATATTAATGAGGTGAAATTAGGTAATGATGAGCAATGATTCCTGTTAGTAGGCCTCAACTATTCACTAGCAAGTATTTTGTCTCAACAAGCAGAACTTATTTGGAAAACGCTACTTGTTTGTCTCAATATCGAGAAAGACCTCTCTTGAATTCTCAAGCAATTCTCCCAAATTTCTTACCATATCACACGAGGTTCAGTGTCTGGGAAAATTTCACCTGTAATTTTGAGATGCTCTTTCAATGCACCTTTGAAAGAATAAATAGGTTTCACTCTGAACAAATGTCAAGGGTTTTCTGAAAAGAAATTGGAGAGATCAGGTGGACAGCTTGTTGATAGCAAGCTTTCTTCCTATTCAGCAGTTTATTAGCAGGCTTTTCTTGAACTGAACCAGACAAAACAAAATCCTCGCCAACGCAATGTTGAAAACAAATTTATCGGGCTTTGCAGAGTCTGGTGTTCTGATAAAGAATCACCAGGCCCACAGTGTTAACTCTGCTTTATTCCCACATTTGCCAGTCCTGCTGAGTTTCTTCGGCAATTTATGTTTTCACCGGGTATGGATTTATCTTCAAACTGCTGCCCCCAATCTAATTGTCCCAGTTCCTGCCAATTGATATTATAATTAGACTTCCCCCAATTAAAAAAAAATTAATTTGTGGGATGTGGGCAACACTGGCCGGCCAGCATTTATGGCCTGTCCCTAGTTGCTTTGACAAGGTGGTGGTGAGCTGCCTTCTTGAACACTGCAATCCACCAGCTGTGTTGACCCACAATATTGTTAGGCAGGAAGTTGCGGGATTTTGACCCAGTGATAGTGGAGGAACAGCAATGTATTTCCAAGTTGGAATTGTAAGTGGCTTGGAGGGGAACCTGAAGGTGATGGTATTCCCATGTATTTGCTGTCCATGTCCTTCTAGATGGAAGTGGTCGTAGGTTTGGGAAGGGCTGTTTCAGGACCTTTGGTGAACTTCTGCAATAAACCTTGTAGATAGAACACTGCTGCTACTGAGCATCGGTGGTGGATGGAGTGGGTGCTTATGGATGTGGTGCCAGTCAAGCTAGTTGCTTTGTCCTGGATGGTATCAAGCTTATTGTTGGGGTTGCCCTCATACAGACAAGTGGGGATAATTCTATCCCCACTCCTGACTGTGCCTTGTGGATGGTGGACAGCCTTTGGGAGTCAGGAGGTCAGTTACTCACCACAGTAGTCAAATCCTCTGACCTGCTCTTGTAGTCACTGTTTTATGTGGTGAGTCCAATTGATTTTCTGGTCAATGATAACCCACAGGATGTTGATAGTGGGGAATTCAGTGCTGATAACACCATTGAATATCATGGTGTTCTGGTTAGATTGTCCCTTATTGGTGATATTCATTGCCTGTTATTTGTATGGCACGAGTGTTACTTGCCACTTGTCAGCCCAATGCTCGACATTGTCCTCAAAACCCTTGATTTCCTTACTGATCAAAAAATGTCTGTCGATCTTAGTCTTTATTATACTTAACATTCCAGTCTCAACAATCTTCTGTGATAAAGAAATTCATAATTGATTGCGCTTTGAGAGAGGAAAATATCCTCCTAATTAAATGTTTCCTCTTCTGACACCCCGACTATGCCTTACCTAGAGCAAATACGGACCCATCAGGGGGACGCCCCTGATGGGGGAAAAACAAAGATAGTTGAACCATGGTTGTTATGTAAATAGTTACATTAAGCTTTTGAAGCTGCTGAACAAAGAGTTACAGGACACTCGGATGATGACGCTTCAGAATTAGCTAGTGCTAGATTTCCTCCTTGCTAAAGAAGGAGGCACTTGTTCAGTCACTGGCCCGCAATGTTGCACCTAAATCGATGATTTCTGAAAAGGCATTTCAGACGGCACAGATGTTATCAACAAAATGGGTAAAGACACAGGGAAAATACCTGCCCCACAGTCATTCGATTCATGTGGATGGAGTCTTACTTGCTGGCTATGGTCGCTGTGTGGATGGATCATGTGGGATGTACTGATAGTCCTTGGTCTCATCCTAGGAATATACATTGCCATCCACTTATGCATGAAATGGACCGTACATTGCTTTTCACTTAAGATAAAGAGGAATCTAGTTAATTGACCCTTGCCTACCCTGTACCTGCATGCCCAAACTTTCATGCTGAAATCCAGTTTCTTTTAGACTCTGCTCCTCCGGATGATGACTCACCAAAGGAGGCACTTATTGAGAATACAAATCGACTGAATGGACTAATTATACTTACATAAGCTATGTAGTTGTCATGAAATAACCAAAGGAGGGAATGACAAAGTTTATAGTCTTAAACATTTAGACGAAAATGTAATGTTGAACACATTTGCTGCACACTAGAAAATAGACAGGCAGAGAGGGTAAGGCAATTAAGAACATTTGCCTTAATATCAGTGAATCTGTATAAAAAGGGTACCGAGGGATAACATTCATGGCTGTTCCTTTGTGAAATTAATAACAGTGTTTGATTCTGACCTCGAAACGAATCTTGCCATCAATTAAATTCTCTCTTGATTTATTATCCTTCACTGTGATCTATCTAGTTCAGAACATGTGGAGCTTTTGTTAACTTTTTGTGCAAAATAAGCCTATTTGTGACAGTACAGCTTTTGTAAACTTTTGTATAAAGGTAGCCTGTTTGTGTTAGTACAACATAGTAACTTTCCAGGACTCTTTAGGTGCTAGTGTCCTACTCTCCTGGGTTATTAGAACCCAGTTAATTTAGTTTATAGGTATCAGTGTTATGTTGTAATAGTGATGCTATTGGGAAATAAAGGGGATGACTAAAATTAAACTAATCTATCTGTAAGAGTATTTTTATTCCAGGCTACCAAAGAGTATGGTCTCTGGAATGAACCAAGAGAGGCTCACAGGTTGAGTCCACAAGAGATTCCCTGTGCCATCTCAAATCTATACTTTATCAACAATGTCACCCACCTTTTCATTTTCTAAATATCGAGTAACCTTGGATGCTATGTTCTCAGCCCTGTTTATCCCACAACTCATGTTTTTGTAATCGTAATCATATCATACTCATTAACGATTATCTGAGCTGCTCATGTGTCTAAAAGCTTGTGAATGCTTGGTATATTCAGATTTAGACTTGTCTTCTTAACTTATTTTTTTGTAGTGCAGCTCAAGTTTCTACTAGCCCTTGTTTTTTTCTGACTTTCAGTTCTGCCTTTATGCTTCTCTGTCTTTTATTTTCATCTTTGTTTCCCTCACTCTTGACTCTCCATTGAGATTCCCATTCTCCGACCAACATTAGTTTTTTGACAATACTAGCGAACATTTTTGTGAAGATATTCGTCCTAGACCTGAAGTGTTACAACATGTCCAGCTCGTTCCATCTTCTTCCAAAATGCCTCATATGTCTAAATCCCACACTCCTCCACCATCCTCCAGTCACACACTAGCATGAGGTAATAATCCTGATTTTGCTACATTTGAGTTTTGCTTTTCAAATCATTTGCTAGCTCCCTATATTCTGATTGTGGGATCTAATCCCTCTTTTTGCCTATGTCTTTGGGGTTTGGTCATCAGAACTAAAGTGAAGATTTTGTACTATCAGAACTGAAAAGCAAACCTGGCACTCAGAACTGGAGACAAGTCTCTCGACTATCAAACTGCTAAGAGTTGGTTCAGTAAGAAATTAAAGAGTGAAGATAAGGAGAGAGACAAAACTGGTACATTGGTTCGAGTTCTAAATTGGGGCAAGGTGAATTTTTATGGAACTAGACAGGAGTTTGCAGGGATTGATTGTAATAGTTTGTTTGCAGGCAAAGGGACGTCCGGCAAGTGGGAACTTTAAAAGTGAGATAGCTAGAGCTCAAGGTCTATATGTTTCTGTGAGGGCAGGGGTAAGAAATCTTGGGTTATGAAATATTGTCAGAAAAACGTTTGAAACTTTGTTTTACTGTTTAAGTGAAGAACTTTTAAAGTGAGCTATATTTTGTATAGTAAAACAAAGGACTGTGGATCCTGGCGATCTGAGACACATATATGTCAGTTCTGAAAAATGATCGCTGAATTTGAAACATTACTCTGCTTTCCCCACAGATACAGCCAGACCTGCAGAGTCTCTCCAGACATTTCTGTTTTTGCTTCAGATTTCCAGCATCTGTAGTTCTTTTGTTTAAATTATTGTGTTACATTTCATATATATCCGTTTATTCCACGGAATAAATATGTGTTCTTTTGTCAAAGAACATTGGCATCCTCAATTGAAGATATCTAATGAGTAATGGTAACCAACAGCAAAAATTAAGCTTATAATCTATCAAGCCAGATTTTACTCTGGAATGAAACTTTCTTAGTGTTATTATCAACTGGGATCATAACACTAATAGGAAGTTACTGTAAATTGTGACATGAAAATCAACCTGATAAATATCTTGATCCTTTATTTCAGTCACAACATACTATGCTTCCAACAGTATAGTCAGCTTCAATTTTTCACTGAAAATTCGCACTTTACTTACCTTTATAATTTCACACAAGGGATGAAGCAGGCATATTGACTGTTTAGTGAACATGCATAGACCATCCACACTGGTGCTTCACTTTTACTGTCTGTATACATTTATCCTATGTTGGAGGGATATTTTGTATCTACAGTGATCAACTTGTTAATCAGCATCTATTGTATTACACAAATGTATAGCTTAAAAATAACGAATGTTGACCATCTATAGTTATTTTAACTTGAGATGTTGTCACTTATTTTACAGTGAAACATACAGGAGGTAAAGTAATTGAATATGGTGACATTCTAGTTGATAACTCCAGAAATGCTGCCATGTGTAAAAATAATACAAGAAACTGCTTGTGGCCTTCTTCACATGATGGGAATGTTTATATACCATATGCACTTCAAAAAGACTACAGTAAGTTACTTGAATTATATTTGTTCCTGATAAATATAATAAACTTATAGTGGATCCTAGTGCATCCATGATTATGTATTTTATCAAGAAGCTAGATAGAGGGCCTCTCTGCAATATTATTAAGCAAAGAAATGGCTAAGCTATGCAGTTCACGAATACTCCCAATTTCCAAAAGTCTCTGTTAATTAAATAATTTCAACTGGAATTGGGGAATTTTACACATTCGTTCTATTGCCCTGATTCTGGGAGGTAAAAATGAAGTAATTTTGTTCTTGAAGCCTGCCAGAAACATCTGTTGAAACTGTGGACATGGATGACATTTATCAGGTTTGGCTCTGATGCCCTTTCTTTGTCATATGTATTCCAGTTCATGCTTGAAGAGTAAGTGAGTGAGATACTGAATGACCAGTGTTTACAGGATTATTTTGTAAAGGGACGGCTGGAAAATGGGAAGTCTTCAGAAATGAGATAACGAGAATCCAGATGAAGTATATTCCTGATCGGGTGAAATGAAAGGCTGATAGGTATAGGGAATGCTGAATGACTAAAGAAATTGAGGATTTGGTTCAGAAAAAGAAGGAAACATATGTAAGGTATAGACAGGATAGATCGCGTGAATCCTTAGAAGAGTATAAAGAAAGTAGGAGTACACTTAAGAGGGAAATCAGGAGGGCAAAAAGGGGACATAAGATAGCTTTGGCAAATAGAACTAAGGAGAATCCAAAGAGATTTTACAAATACATTAAGGACAAAAGAGTAACTAGGGAGAGAATAGGGCCCCTCAAAGATCAGCAAGACAGCCTTTGAGTGGAGCCGCAGAAAATGGGGGAGATACTAAATGATTATTTTGCATCAGTATTTACTGTGTGTGGAAAAGGATATGGAAGATATAGACTGGAGGGAAATAGATGGTGACATCTTGCAAAATGTCCATATTACAGAGGAAGAAGTGCTGGATGTCTTGAAATGGGTAAAGGTGGATAAATCCCAGGACTTGATCAGGTGTACCCGAGAACTCTGTGGGAAGCTAGAGAAGTGATTGCTGGGCCTCTTGCTGAGACATTTGTATCATCGATAGTCACAGGTGAGGTGCCGGAAGACTGGAAGTTGGCTAATGTGGTGCCACTGTTTAAGATGGGTGGTATGGAGAAGCCAGAGAACTATAGACCAGTGAGCCTGACTTCAGTCGTAGGCAAGTTTGGGCGACACGGTGGCACAGTGGTTAGCACTGTTGCCTCACAGTGCCAGAGACCCGGGTTCAATTCCCGCCTCAGGTGACTGACTGTGTGGAGTTTGCACATTCTCCCCGTGTCTGCGTGGATTTCCTCCGGGTGCTCCGGTTTCCTCCCACAGTCCAAAAATGTGCAGGTTAGGTGAATTGGCCATGCTAAATTGCTCGTAGTGTTAGGGGCAAGGGTAAATGTAGGGGAATGGGTCTGGGGGGGGTCGCGCTTCGGTGGGTCGGTGTGGACTTGTTGGGCCGAAGGGCCTGTTTCCGCACTGTAAGTAATCTAATCTAAGTAAATCTAATCTAAGTAAGTTGTTGGAGGGAATCCTGAGGGACAGGAGGTACATGTATTTGGAAAGGCAAGGACTGATTAGGGATAGTCATCATGGCTTTGTGCATGGGAAATCATGTCTCACAAACTTGAGAGGATTGATGAGGGCAGAGCAGTAGGTGTGATCTATATGAATTTCAGTAAGGCATTCAACAAGGTTCCCCATAAGAGACTGATTAGCAAGGTTAGATCGCATGGAATACAGGGAGAACTAGCCATTTGGATACAGAACTGGCTCAAAGGTAGACGACAGAGGGTGGTGGTGGTGGATTGATTTTCATACTGGAGGCCTGTGACCAGTGGAATGCCACAAGGATTGGTGTTGGGTCCTCTACTTTTTGTCATTTACATAAATGATTTGGATGTGAGCATAAGAGGTACAGTTAGCAAGTTTGCAGATGACACCAAAATTGGAGGTGTAGTGGACAGCGAAGAAGGGTACCTCAGATTACAACAGGAACTTGACCAGATGGGCCAATGAGCTGAGAAGTGGCAGTTGGAGTTTAATTCAGATAAATGCGAGGTGCTGCATTTTGGGAAAGCAAATCTTATCAGGACTTATACACTTAATGGTAAGGTCGTAGGGAGTGTTGCTGAACAAAGAGACCTCGGAGTGCAGGTTCATTGCTTCTTGAAAGTGGAGTCGCAGGTAGATAGGATAGTGAAGGCAGCGTTTGGTATGCTTTCCTTTACTGGTCAGAGTATTGAGTACAGGAGTTGGGAGGTCATGTTGCGGCTGTACAGGACATTGGTTATGCCACTGTTGGAATATTGCATGCAATTCTGGTCTCCTTCCTATCAGAAAGATGTTGTGAAACTTGAAAGGGTTCAGAAAAGATTTACAAAGATGTTACCAGGGTTGGAAGATCTGAGCTACAGGGAGAGGCTGAACAGGCCGAGGCTGTTTTCCCTGGAGCATCGGAGGCTGAGGGGTGACCTTATAGATGTTTACAAAATTATGAGGGGCGTGGATCGGATAAATAGACAATGTCTTTTCCCTGGGGTCGGGGAGTCCAGAACTAGAGGGCATAGGTTTAGGGTGAGAGGGGAAACAATATAAGAGAACTAAGGGGCAACTTTTTCACGCAGAGGGTGGTACAGGTATGGAATGAGCTGTCAAAGGAAGTGGTGGAGGCTGGTATAATTGCAAAATTTAAGAGGCATTTGGATGGGTATATGAATAGGAAGGATTTGGAGGGATATGGGCCGCGTGCTGGCAGGAGGGACTTGATTGGATTGGGATATCTGGTCAGCATGGACGGGTTGGACCGAAGGGTATGTTTCTGTGCTGTACATCTCTATGACTATGACTCTAAATAACAGGAATTAACTTTGAGATGGGGGATAGTTGATCAGATCAGTTGGCAAAGAAAAATAGATGATATACATAATAAAAACCAATGCATTTTCGGAGAAATTACTTTCTACCTGTATCATATCCGGATGGGTGACTCTATTACAACAAGTTGCCAATCAAAGGGGATTACAGTTTAAGTGCCTTATTAGTACCACGTCACATCTCATTAATATACAGCTTCCTATCTTACCAAATGCAGCAAACAAGCTAGATGTTGAGAATTCTCAACATTGAAGTCTGAGCGGATACTTGCCAGTTTAGATCATTGTTTGATCTGTAGGATATTGATGTTGGACACTAGGTACCAAAAAATACAGGGTCTGCTCCATTACCACCAGCCACAGGTACCCCATGTCCACAGACATTGCACCCAACATGTGCCAGCCTCTAAGAACTCTTATGGCTCATTTACACAACACTGTTGCAGGTCAGTGCTGCATCTCATGGTGCATTGGGAACTATTCTTGAAATGCTGCTGCAAGAACAGATTGTGCTCAGGACATACACCAAGTGCATAGATCATACCAGGTTGCATTTTCAGTCTTGAAGCTTGCTATCATTACACTCACTCATTCCAAGCATACTCAATGCTTACTGCATCCCTCGTACTAATTGCCTTGACTTGTGATTTTTTGCACTTATCCCCCTCAGCCAAATATGCTCGGCTCATGTTACTTTTGTCTTGACTCGCCATTGAAGTGGATACACAAAGCCAGAAGGTTTTCCTTGGTTCTTAGTAGTCCTCAATCAATTCAGGGTATCTTGGCATATTAAGTCTGATACCAGTTCAAGGACTTGGACACAGCCAGTGAGTCATTCAGAGTCAGGGTGGTCTGCACACAAGGGGTGAGGAGCTGAATATTGGGCTGCCCACCATCCTTCTTGATTCTTTCTACTGTTTGTGAAAACAGATAGAGGTTCTGAGGAAGGTCACTCCACCTGAAATATTAACTCTGATTTCTCTCCACAGATGCTTGTAGACCTGCTGAATTTTTCCAGCAATTTCTGTTCTTGGTGTACTTGTGGGTTGTTTTCCTCCTGGAATGAAATAGAGAAAGAGGCAAGATTTTACACAGGATGATGGAGCTGTTACTTTTAGTGCCGGTGAGAAGGTGTTCCAAGCAAGAGAGTAGGCAGTACATAGGACGTGCAAGATTAATGGTATTGGGGATTATGGGGCAATAGAGCAAGTGGGGAGTATGTTGCAGGTCACAGTACAAGTGAAAAGCATGAGTTGTGGTGGAAGCTAGGTACCATAGTAGACATAGTATGAGGTGTTGGTGAGAAGATGGTGGGACTATTCACTGGAAGAGTGGAGGATTTTCCTGCAGTGCATTCGTTCAAATGCTGAGTCTGCATTGACCTGGCTGACAACCTTTGACTAGGATGGCATGCCCTGATGTTGTGGTCTTGGGGAAGAGGATGTCCCGGGTCTACACCATCTTACCTAACAGGACATCCATTGGTGTGCCATGTCTAGGACAAACATACAAGGTTGTTGTGAGTTGGCAGTGCCTATCTGGTTGCACAATAGCATATTAGGATGGTATGGATGCAAAGAATACCAGCCTTTTGGCAGATATTTACCACATGGCAGTTTGATCCCAGAATGGCAGGTGGTGCTAGATTGGACATGATGTAATTTCTCTTCACCTCTGTTTTAAAAAGATAGGCCTTCTCATTCTAGACTCTCTCACAAAAATAAACAACCTTTGCACATTGACCCTGTCAAGCCCCCTAAGAATCATTAAACAGTCCATCCAAACTCAGAACCAGCCTGCAAATCTGAGAGAAAAAGAATTTCTGTCTTAAATGGTTGACCCGTTACTCTGAGACTATGTCCTCTGGACCTAGGCTTTCCAACAATGGGAAGCAAGCTTTCTGTCACTATTCCATCAAGCATCAATAAAATCACTCATTCTTTCATACTCCAATGAGTCCAAATCCCACCAACTCAATCTATCCTCAAAAAGTGGTCCCTCCAAACCTGGGATCAGCCTAGTGGACACTAACCAGTCTGCGTTCCAAGCTAGTATATCTTTCCTTAGGTAATGTATACAAAACTATTCAAAATAAAACAGCTATTTTGGCGAATGCTTTGTGTAGTTTAGGAAGACTTCCCTATTTTTAATATTCAGTTCCCTTTGAAGTAAAGGCCAGCATTTCATTATTTATTTGGATCATACATTGAAAAATACATTTATTTTTCATTGCCGTAATGCTTAGAAGATATTCAAGCATTTCAGTAAGTGAAGAGACGAGCCACAAGGCTAAGAGATGTGAGTTGTGAAAGCAGGCTGGATGCTTGTAAGTATCTAATGGGCTACATGGGTGCTTTATACTGGTGGTTTTTAGAAAGAGAAACAAAAAAATACAATAGAATACACTGTGATTTTGGCGATTGGGAAATTCTCAGTTTTGTGAGATAACACATCTAGTTAAAAAACAGACTGGAGAAACTGCAGTTTTTTAATCTGGAGAGAAGACATGAGAGATAATCTAATCTTGATATTTCACATTTCAACAAAATAAGGAAATGAGAATACAAGAAATGGGAGCAGGAGCAGGCCACACTGCCCTTCAAGTCTGTGTTCCTGATGAAGGGCTTTTGCTCGAAATGTTGATTTTCTTCTCCTCAGATGCTGCCTGAACTGCTGTGCTTTTTCAGCACAATGCTAGTCTTGACTCTAATGTCCAGCATCTGTAGTACCCACTTCTGCCCTTCAAGTCTGCCCAGGATTTAAAAATATAAGACAGAGGAGGCAGAACTGATAATCCTGAACTCTACTTTCCTGCCAAATGCCAATAACTCTTGATTCCTTTACAGATTAAAAATCTGTCTGTCTCAATCTTGAATGTAACTAATGGCCCAGCCTGTATAGTTGTCTGCAAATTCACTACTCTCTGACAGATGTAATTTCCCTTCATCTCTGTTTTAAAAAGATGGGTCTTCTCATTCTAGACTCTCTCATAAAAATAAACAACCTTTGCACATTGACCCTGTCAAGCCCCCTAAGAATCATTAAACAGTCCATCCAAACTCAGAACCAGCCTGCAAATCTGAGAGAAAAAGAAATCCTCCTAATTTCTGTCTTAAATGGTTGACCCGTCACTCTGAGACTATATCCTCTGGACCTAGGCTTTCCAACAATGGGAAGCAAGCTTTCTGTAACTATTCCATCAAGTATCAATAAAATCACTCATTCTTTCATACTCCAATGAGTCCAAATCCCACCAACTCAATCTATCCTTAAAAAGTGGTCCCTCCAAACCTGGGATCAGCCTAGTGGACACTATTCAGTCTGCGTTCCAAGCTAGTATATCTTTCCTTAGGTAATGTATACAAAACTATTCAAAATAAAACAGCTATTTTGGCTAATGCTTTGTGTAGTTTAGGAAGACTTCCCTATTTTTCGTATACAGTTCCCTTTGAAGTAAAGGCCAGCATTTCATTTGCCTTCTTTATTATCTGCTGATCTTGACAAGGTGCACACAGGAGGCTACTGAGTAAGATAAGGTGTCAGAGGCAAGATGCTGGAGTCATAGAGATGTACAGCATGGAAACAGACCCTTCGGTCCAACCCATCCATGCTGACCAGATATCCCAACGCAATCTAGTCCCACCTGCCAGCATACGGCCCATATCCCTCCAAATCCTTCCTATTCATATACCCAACCAAATGCCTCTTAAATGTTGCATTTGTACCAGCCTCCACCACTTCCTCTGGGGACAGCTCATTCCATACCTGTACCATCCTCTGCGTGAAAAAGTTGCCCCTTAGTGCTCTTTTATTTCTTTCCCCTCTCACCCTAAACCTATGCCCTCTAGTGTTGGACTCCCCAGGAAAAACACTTTGTCTATTTATCCGATCCATGCCCTTCATAATTTTGTAAACCTCTATAAGGTCACCCCTCAGCCTCCGACGCTCCAGGGAAAACATCCCCAGCCTGTTCAGCCTCTCCCTGTAGCTCAGATCCTCCAACCCTGGCAACATCCTTGTAAATCTTTTCTGAACCCTTTCAAGTTTCACAACATCTTTCTGATAGGAAGGAGACCAGAATTGCATGCAATATTCCAACAGTGGCCTAACCAATGTCCTGTACAGCCGCAACATGACCTCCCAACTTCTGTACTCAATACACTGACCAGTAAAGGAAAGCATACCAAATGCCTTCTTCACTATCCTATCTACCTGCAACTCCACTTTCAAGGAGCTATGAACCTGCACTCCAAGGTCTCTTTGTTCAGCAACACTCCCTACGACCTTCCCATTAAGTGTATAAATCCTGCTAAGATTTACTTTCCCAAAATGCAGCACCTCGCATTTATCTGAATTAAACTCCATCTGCCACTTCTCAGCCCATTGGCCCACCTAGTCCAGATCCTGTTGTAATCTGAGGTAACTCTCTTTGCTGTCCACTACACCTCCAATTTTGGTGTCATCTGCAAACTTACTAACTACCTCTTATGCTCGCATCCAAATCATTTATGTAAATGACAAAAAGTAGTGGGCCCAGCACCGATCCTTGTGGCACTCCACTGGTCACAGGCCTCCAGTCTGAAAAACAAGCCTCCACCACACCCCTCTGTCAGGATGCATAGAAAATTAGCTGTCTGGCAGAAAGCCGAGAGTGGGAATGAAAGTGTCCTTCTCAGGGTGGCAGCCAGTGACAAGTAGTGTTCCGCAAGTCTCAATGTTGAGAGTACAGCTTTTCACTTCATAAATTAATGATCTAGGTGAAGTAACTGAGGGCATTCTGGCTAAGTTTGCAGACAATACAAAGATAGAATGACAGGTAGCATTGAGGAGGCAGGGAGGATGCAGAAGGGTTTGGACCAGTTAGGTGAGTGAGCAAAGAAGTGGCAGATGGAGTGCAACGTGGAAAAGTGTGAGGTTATGCACCTTGATAGGGAGAATAGGGAAAATGGACTATTTTCCAAATGGAGAGAAAATTCAGAAGTCTGAAGTGCAAAGAGACTTGGGAGTTCTAGTCCAGGATTCTCTCAAATTAAACTTGCAGGTTAGTCGTTTGGAGGGCAAATGCAATGATGGCATTTATTTTGAGAGGATTTGAATATAAGAGCAAGGGTGTACTTCTAAGGCTCTATAAGGCTCTGATCAGACCACATTTGGAGTATTGTGCACAATGTTGGGCCCTATACCTCAGGAAGGATGTGCTGGCCTTACAGCTTGTTCAGAGGAAATTCACGAGAACAGTCTCAGTAATGAAAAGCTCAACAAATGAGGAACATTTGAGGACTCTGGGTCTATACTCATGGAGTTTAGAAGAAGAGGGTGCATTTAATTCAAACTTACACAATACTGAATGGCTTGGACAGATTAGATGTTGGGAAGATGTTTCCATTGGTAGGGTTGGAGCAACTAGGACCGGAGGGCTTGGCCTTAGAGTAAAGGGAAGACCTTTTGGAACAGAGATAGGGAGAAACATGTTCAGCCAGGCAGTGGTGAATCGATGGAATTGACAACCACAGAAGTTCATGGAGGTCATTGCATATATTTCAGACGGTCATAGGTTCTCGATTATAAAGGGGATAAAGTTTGCGTGGAGAAAGAGGGAGAATGGGATTGAGAAACTTATCAGCCATGATTGAATGGCAGAACAGACTCAATGGGCTGAATAGCCTAATTTCTGCTTCTATGTCTTTTGGTTTTACGAATTTATATGCTAGCTTTGTGTGATCTATGCACAATGGCTTCCAGCTGTCTGCTGTCTTTTTCTCGATTTAAATAATATTCTGCTCCTTTACTTCCTACCAAAGTGTATAGCTTCACATTTTCAAGTTATATTCTATTTGCAAACTTTTTTCCCACTCATTTGACTTGTCTGTGCTCCTCTGCAGATTCCATGTCATTCACCTTACCTATTTTTGTGTCAACCGCAAAATTGGTTATTGTACATTCACCTTCCACATTCAATTCAATAACAATGGCCCCAGCACTAATCCCCCTAGTTATAAAGGTTGCCATGCTGAAAATGCTCCCCACATCCTTGTTCTCGACCTCATTTCCTCTTCTGTATTAGTTCCTCGTAACTTTCAAAAATCTATCTACTTCCTCCTTTAATGCTTTTGGGCGATTTAGCCATGAATACTCTCTGAGATAGAGAATTCCAGACAGTCACAACCTTCTGCGAGAAGAAATTGCTTTGAATCTGTTTTACAAGCGTTTCTCCTTATTTTGAGATTCCCAGTGGAAACGTCTTCTCCGCATGTTCTCTGCCAAGCCTTCTTGGAATCTTATGTATTTCACTGAGATCACCCTCATTCTGCTAAACTATAATGAATAACCTAGGGGATAGTGAGGACTGCAGATGTTGGAGAGTTAGAGTTGATAAAGTGTGGTACTGACAAAAGTACAGCAGTGCTGTGGTTTTCCAGCGCCACACTTTATCGACTAAAATGAATAACCTGAATTGTTTAGTCATCCTTGAGAAGTCAACATCTTTATTTCCAGGAATCAAAGTAGTGAAAAACTTTTCAATTGCTTCCAAAGCTAGTATTAGCTTTCTTAAATACAGGGTTTGCGATTTACACATTTCTTCAGGTATGACTTCATCAACGCCCTGTATAATTGTAATAAGATTTCTCTATTATTAAATTCAAGTCCCCAAGCATTAAAGGCCAAGCTTCCATTCGCCTTGTTCATTACTTGCTGCATTTGCATGCTAACATTTTGTGTTTCATGCGCATGAACACCTAGATTTTCCATTTAAATAATAGTCTGTCTTTTTATTCTTCGTACTAAAGTGTATGAAGTCACACTGTTTTACATTTACCTCCCTCTGCCAAATGCTTGTCTTATCACATACCCTGTCTATATGATCTTGTAGATTCCTTGTGTCCCCATCATAACATACCCTCCCATCCATTTTTGTTTCATCAGCAAATTTGGATATATTACTGTCAGCCACTTGTGCTAAGCCATTAATATACATCGTAAATAGTTGGGGCTTGAGGTCTGATTCTCATGGGTACTCTATTAGTTATGTCTTTCCATCCTGAAAAACATCCATTAACTTTAACTGTTTGTCTTCTATGTGTTAATCTTCAGTTGTCCATCCATGCTGATATGTAACCCCCAATGACATGAGTTGATATCTTGTGTGGTCTTTCATGTGCCACCTAACTGAATGTCTACTGTAAAATTTGAATAAACAACATTACCCCTTTCCCTTTATCAACTCATTTATTATATCCTCAAAAAACATTATCAAATTAAACATGATTTTCCTTTCACAAAACTATTTTGACTCTGTTGGATTTTGTTAAGCTTTTCTCAATGTCCTGCTATTTTTTCTTTAGTAATGGGTTCTAGCATTTCCCCAGTGACAGATATTAGCAACTGCTATGTAACTTGATCAATGTCTCCACTATCTCTGAAACCACTTCTTTTAAAATCTTTTGGATCAGACCATCAGGTTTTGCATCTTATCTGCCTATATTGCCATTTCTTTTCAAATTCTTTATCCTACGTAATGGAGACTGTGCCAAGAAAATTCCTTCCATTAGCACCTTGCTCATTTGTTACAGAGGCATAGTCGTAAAGATGTACAGCACGCAAACAGACCCTTCGGTCCAACCCGTCCATGCCGACCAAATATCCCAACCTAATCTCGTCCCATTTGCCAGCAGTTGGTCCATATCCATCCCTCTAAACCCTTCCTATTCAAAAAACCATCCAGATACCTTTTAAATGTTGCAATTGTACCAGCCTCCACTACTTCCTCTGGCAGCTCATGCCATACAAGCACCAGCCTCTGTGTGAAAACGTTGCTTCTTAGGTCTCTTTTATATCTTTCCCCCTCACCCTAAACCTATGCCCTCTAGTTCTGGACTCCCCTACCCCAGGAAAAGATTTTGTCTATTTATCCTATCCATACTTCTCATGATTTTATAAACCTCTATGAGGTCACCCCTCAGCCTTCGACACTTCAGGGAGAACAGCCCCATGCTTGGGAAGTTTATATAGTGCACTCCACTGTGAAGACCAATACAAACTATTAGTTCAAATTATCTGCATTTTATTGTTTCCCCGTTATCAATTCCCTGATTTCATCCACCAAGAGTCGCACACTTACTCTTGCTACTGTTTTTCCATTTGAATACCCTGAGATGCAATTGGTCTTCACTTTATATTTCATAATCAATTTTCATCCCCTTTATTAGCTATTTAGTGACTTGCTGTTGATTCTTTAAAAAATTCCCAATATTCTAACTAGATTTTGCCGCTTTTATATTTTAGTTTTTGAAATACCATCATTGACCATTTTTGTTAACCATGACTGGGGTTTATTTTTCCCATAGATTTTTTTTATGACTGAATTGCATTTTTGCTAAGCATTATGAACATCTGCTTAAATGTCTGCCACTGCTGATTTATTGACCTTCCTCCTTGTCCATTTTCCCATCTAACTTTAAACAATTCTTCTCTATCATTGCCTTTATTTAAGTTGAGCATTCCGGTTTGAGAGCCAAGTTGCTGTCCCTCAAACTAATTTTGAAATTCTACTATGCACCATGTTCTCCTTGAGGATGTTTAACTACAAGATCTCTTTTTAATCCTACCTCATTACATGTTACTGTATTCAAAATAATTGGAACCTGGGTAGGTTCTGCATCATACTGTTCTAGAAACAATCCCTAGTTCACTTGACAAATTTGTTTTCCATGTTACCCCTGCCTATTTAATTTCTGCAGTCAATACGCAGATTAATATCACCCATGACCATTCTAGTGCCTTTCTTATAGACTTATATTATTTCACAACTTTTATTTTGTCAGATAGTGAAACAACTTTTCAGAGGCTTGTAGACAACTCCCAATGGTAACTTCTTTGCCTTGTTGTATTTTATTTCCACTCAAACCGATTTCACATTATGATCCGGTTTACTAATAAAAATACTCATGATCATACTAATATAACCTTTATTAACAAAGCTACTGCCTCCTTTTCCTTATTGACTATTCTTCTGGAACGTTTCATGTTAAGTTCTCCATTTGGTTATCCTGCAACCATATCTCCTTTATAACTATCAAGCCCTATTCTTTGATTTCTATCTGTATTATTAACTGACCTGTATTGTTTGCAAATTCTACAAGCATTCAGCTTCGATGTATTAACATTATAACTTACTCTGGTTCCAATTTTTGCTGCACACTTCTGTGCACATTTTCTAGTTCTTCCTGGATTTGATTATCATTCACCTCTTCACTACCCTCCAACTCTGCTCTTTTTCTTTTTGATTTGTTCAACTCCTCTTCAATTGAACCCACCCCGACTAATTATTTTAAAGTCCCAGCTACAACCCAATTTATGTGATCTGTCAAACATTGCTCTGGCATGGTTTAAATGAAGGTGAACGTGAGGACTGCAGATGCTGGAGATCAGAGTCAAGATTAGAGTGTTGCTGGAAAAGCACAGCAGGTCAGGCAGCTTTCGAGGAGCAGGAAAACCCATGTTTCGGGCAAAAGCCGAAAATGAAGCCTGTCTCAAGGGAACAAATCTCACATCCCCAGTATTGTTGCCAATACCTCATTAAACAGAACACATTTCACCCACTCTAATATCTGAAACATGCTTTGCCTCTCTAAGTTTATCTGTCCTATGCGAATTTGCTTTCTTTAAAATTTAATCTGTTTTTCTAATCAGCCTGTTCAGACATGTTATTATAGACCTCTGGAGTAGGTGAGACTTGAACCTGGGTCTCTCAGTCCAGGGGTACGGACACTACTGCTGCACCACAAAAGTGCCCCATGATCTGCTGCTTGTTCAGGTGGTGATTATCACCTTGCTTTTAATTTAGCTTTCAGCTGCTCATAATTCCTCCAAGGACACTTTTCTCAAATTATCTATGCCATTGGTACCCATGTGGATCATGATAATGAAATCCTCCCCCTCCCACTCCAACCCAGAAGAGATTAGATTACATTACATTACATTACAGTGTGGAAACAGGCCCTTTGGCTCAACAAGTCCACACTGACCCGCCGAAGCGCAACCCACCAATAACCCTACACTTACCCCTTACCTAACACTACGGGCAATTTAGCATGGCCAATTCACCTGAGCTGCACATCTTTGGACTGTGGGAGGAAACCGGAGCACCCGGAGGAAACCCACGCAGACATGGGGAGAACGTGCAAACTCCACACAGTCAGTCGTCTGAGGCGGGAAATGAACCCGGGTCTCTGGCACTGTGAGGCAACAGTGCTAACCACTGTGCCACCGTGCCGCCCGGCTTGTCCGGGATTTGAACCCTGGATCTCTCGCACCAAAGCAAGAATCAAGATGCCCTGGATCTTGGCACTAGGTAAGTATCAAAGCCTTTTGTACCCTTGACTTTTGCTGCAGACAACAATACCATTCTCCTAACTATGCTATCCCTTATTGCATTGATAATTTATTTGGCATATGGCGCTCTGAATCTCTACGATCTATTCAGTCATCTTCCCTTCAGTCTATGACCTCGTTCACACCCAAGATCAAGAACCTCATATCTATTGGAAAAGGATACTGCCTGTACTGCTCCAAAGCTAAATTCTGGATCCTCATACCTGCCATATTCCTAGTTGCAGCCTCCTATCCCTGACCACAGACCAAATTAATGCAACTTATCTCAGGGGTGTGATCCTTCCTGAAACAATGTCCTTAATGTGCCACTGTGTTCTCAAGATGCACTTAAGCTCATCATTGGGATAGCTGGTCAGCATGGACTGAATGGTCTGTTTCCATGCTGTACATCTCTATGATTCTATGGCTCTATGATGTTGCTCAGACAGCCAATGTTTGTTGCACTGTGGTCCCCGTGAATTGCACCAATGTCCACCCTACCTCATGCACTGCAAATGCAACACATCACATGCCCAGCCATCTCCATTCTATTTAATTAATTAATTAATTAAGTATCTTCGAAATCAATTTCTTGACTGTACTGTTCCACTGTAATAACGTCTCCTGATTTAAACAATTTGGCCAATCGAAGGAGATGCAACAAATATCCAGAAATCACCCATCTGCTTTCTTGTGATTTCACATTTCATCTCTGACAGATAGAAGCAGGTTGGATGCGCTCTGTGCTGCTTATTTTTGTCACTGACAGCTGCTGTTTTTCTCACATGAGTCTCATCTTCATCTTGAAGCTGTCTTTTACACTGTTTCACAGCTGCAGAACCTGTTCTGCCTCCTGCTCTAATGAAGCCTCTCTGTCAGTTCCTTATGAATCTTCTATTCCTGCTCTCACTCACTGCTCTGTTTTGTTGAAAAAGATATATCTGGAATTACATTATACTACAGGATTAGAATAAAGAGCCCAAACAGTAATATTTAGGGCCATATGAAGAAGTTTATTTTTGGATCAGGAGAAATCAACATGTTGAATTAACTCCTGGATGAAGAGTGGAGACAAAAAGTCCGGAGTAATTTAAGAACCAACAGTTGTTGAAATAGTTGAAGTTTAGGAATAATTTGGATGAAGGATCTAAAACCAAATAATAAGGAATAGAATGGGCACGGGTCAAAAGATGTATTGTAGTTCATTCTCTTCATTAGGCATAAATTGCAACTTAGCAGCGCATTCTGCAAAATAGTTTCTTTGGTACTTTGTCACTAGTATAACTACTGATAGTTACTTTGACCAGCGTACGTCCTTATTGACCTCTTCTGGAATTGAGCAGCAATGTAATGTTGCTGGAATTACCATTCCTGCCAAGGCCACCTACTTCCATTATGTTTAGATCAGGCCATAAAGCTGTGGATAAGAATTATATGAAATCATCTGGTCAGTGTTTTTAAACAATCTCACAAATTGCAAAGGAACACAATATCGCAGATGTAAGAATGTAGGTTTGGCTAGAAATATCAAATTGCACCGTGAACCTGCCCTCAATATTTCATTAAGACCCATTAAATATGTTGTCCTGAGATAGCAATAAAGCAATGAGCACATGCAGCAGTAAAGCTTGTATGAAAACCAAAACCATAGAGTTCAGACAAGGCCAGACTTGAATAAAAGCAAAACTCTGTAGATGTTGAGTATTCCTTTTTTTTTGTGATGAACATTATGGTTAATAATTCTTTCAAAATCTAAACTTGAACCTTTCATGTCCTGAATTGCATGATAAACCCATTCATTAAATCAGAGCAAAAATAATGAGAATGGACCTTACAAGGTCATTGTTTGAATAGCATTTTTACTCCATTCATATCAGTTGCTTATTTATCCTGAGGCAGTTGATTAAGTACTCATCGTTTTTTTGACAATTTGTTTCATTTTTCGACTGAATTGGAACAGTTGTGCTGTGGTTCACCTTTTCTCGTTCCAGTCAATTCTGAAGAAGAGTACCTAAACCTGAAATGTTAACTCTATTTTCTCTCCATATATGCAGCCAGAGATAGAATCCCTACAGTGTCGATGCAGGCCGTTTGGCCCATTGGGTCCACACAAATCCTCCGAAGAGCATCGCACTCAGAACCACACCTGTACTTTATCCCTTTCACCCTGCAATTTCCAAGGCCAATCCACATAACCTGCACATCTTTGGGTGGTGGGAGGTAACCAGAGCATCCTGAGGAACCCCATGCAGACACTGGAAGAATACACAAATTCCACACAGACAGCCACCTGAGGCTGGGACTGAACTCATTATCCTGGTGCCACAAGACAGCAGTGCCAACCACTGTGCTGCCCCAATTTAGTGAGTTTATCCAGCACTTAATTTCAGATTTCTAGAATCTGTAGTATTTTCCTTTTATGATATACTAGAACCAGCATAGAAAACAGAAGTTGCAGGTCTAGCATCATCTATGGAGAAAGAAGTAAAGTTTAATGTTATGAATCTGCTATTATTTCTTTAGAACTGGTAATATGTTCTAGTCTAGTTCAAGAGGAGGGGCAGTGAAAAATAAAAGAGAGCAGTGGCAACTGAGAGGAGGTACATGTATGCCCTACTCAATGTAGTTCTCTTCAATCAATTTTGATATGGAGTAATTTGCTCCAACAAAACTGAAGAAGTTTGATACCATCCAGAACAAAACAATCTGATTGGTAGGCATCAGGTCTATAAGCATCTACTGCCTCCACAGATGGATGCTCAGTAGCAACTATGTGAAGCATCAATAAAATGTACTGTAGAAATTCATTAAGACTTTTGAGACACCTTCCAAACCTGCAGCCTCTTGCATCCAGAAGAACCTGAAAGTTACCATCCAAGCAGCGCTTCATCCTCATTTAAAGTAAAAAATACTTTAAAACTTGGATGTTTTGAGTTTTGAATTAGTGACATAGATTTGTCAGTGCTTCTGAAGGGTTTAGCAATTAACTTGTAAGTAGTTTTTCAGTTATAATGATTTCTTTGAAAATAACTTGTTAGAGATGAGTCTTCCAGAACTGATAGGTTGTTGTTTACATTCGGAGAATTCATTAGTGAGCAAGGTATATAGAGTAATACCTTAAGCTTTTTGATGGCGGTTTCTGGATTTGCTTTTCCAAGCTTGGGGGGAAACACCCATCCTGGAAATAAAAAGGATTTAGTTTTAGCTTCATTTTGAGGAAAAAGTCATGGATAAAGAAAGCAGTACACCTGAGAAAGAGAAAATATAGTAAAACTAGATTGCTGGAGAATAAGAAGTTTAGTTGTTCCAGTTCAGGAATATTTGGATAAAATCCTGATGATGGAGTGGGGGGGGGTTCACTTAAAGTCAAGAATATTTGAACTCAGGTTTATGAAATTGGCAGGATGAGACTATCAGATTTTTCAGACTAGGAGTAGAAGTCACAATTAAATAAGGCAACAGAGATGTGTGAGAAGTGATTTTAGTTACGCACAGGTGTTATCAATTCTAGAAGGAATGTAGACAAGTCCTATTGGCCGGATGGGATTTATCTGAGGATTCTCTGGGAAGCTAGGGAGGAGATAACAGGGCCTTTGACTTTGATATTTGAGTCGTCATTGTCTACAGGTTTAGTACCTGAGGACTGGAGGATTGCAAATATTGTGCCCTTGTTCAAAAAGGGCAACAGTGATGACTCAGGTAATTATAGGCCAGTGAGCCTTACTTCTGTTGTAGGAAAGGTTTTGGAAAGGATTATGAGAGATAACATTTATAATCATCTAGCAAGCAACAATTTGACTTCAGATAGTCAACATGGTTTCATCAAGGGCAGGTCGTGTCTCACAAACCTCATTGAATTGTTTGAGAAGGTGACCAAGCATGTAGATGAGGGTAGGGCAGTTGATGTGGTATACTTGGACTTCGGTAAAGCCTTTGATAAGGTTCCACATGTAGGCTGATGGAGAAAATGCAGAGGCATGGAATTGAGGGTGATTTAGCACTTTGGATTAGAAACTGGCTTTTTGGAAGAAGGTAGTGAGTGGTGATTGATGGAAAATACTCAGCCTGGACTCCAGTTACTAGTGTGCCACAGGGATCTGTTTTGGGACCACTGCTGTTCGTCATTATTATAAATAGACGCAGGCATAGGTGGATGGATTAGTAAAGTTGCAGATGACACTAAAGTCGGTGGAGTAGCAGACAGTTTGGAAGAATGTTACAGGTTGCAGGGGGACTTGGGTAAACTGCAGAATTGGGCTGAGAGGTGGCAAATGGAGTTCAATGCAGCTAAATGTGAGTTGATGCACTTTGGGAAGAATAACAGGATGGCAGAGTACTTGGTTAATGGAAAGATTCTTGATAGTGTGGGCGTGCAGAGGGATCTTGGAGTTCATGTGCATAGATCCCTGAAAGTTGCCACCCAGGTGGGTAGTGCTGTTAAGAAGGCATACGGTGTGTTAAGTTTCATTGGTGGAGGGATTGAGTTTGGAACCGCAATATTATGTTGCAACTATACAAAACACTGGTGCGGAATATTGTGTAAGTTCTGGTCACCCCATTACAGAAAGGATATGGAAGCATTGGAAAAGGTGCAGAGGAGATTTACCAGGATGTTGCCTGGTCTTGAGGGAAGGTCTTATGAGGAAAGGCTGAGAGACTTGGGTCTGTTCTCATTGGAAAGAAGAAGGCTAAGGGGGATTTGATAGAGAACATATAAGATGATCAGAGGATTAGATAGGGTAGTCAGAGAAAGACATTTTCCTAGGATGACGATGTCAGCTTGTACGAGAGGGCACAACTACAAATTGAGGGGTGATAGATTTAAGACAGATTTCAGAGGCAGGTTTTTTACGTAAAGAGTCGTCAGGGCATGGAATGCCCTACCTGCTAAGGTAGTCAACTCAGCCATATTAGGGAGATTTAAATAATCCTTAGATAAGCACATGGATGATTTTGGGATAGTGTAGGGGGATGAGCTGAGAATAGTTCACAGGTCGGCACAACATCGAGGGCCGAAGGGCCTGTCCTGCGCTGTATTGTTCTATGTTCTCTGGTATGAGTACTGTACAAGGATGCTTTTGGTTAAGGGATATGTAAGGGCTGTTTTGGGATTACAGAATTATATTCAAAATCTTTTGAGTTTCTACAGTATTTAAATATGCAAAGAGTTGTTTGTTTTATTTTATCTTAATTTCTTTTGCTAAATAAACTTCTGTTTTGGTGTTAAATCTGCAGCATTGTGTACATGTGTTTCAGCGAGAGACCACTGAGTTAAAAGCAAAAGGAATAAAATATGATTTATCAAACCAAGTTTCATTCGGGAATCAGACTTGTCCAATAATAGCATCAGCTGTGACTATATCAATATATAATTAAGCAGAGAATTATTATGCTCATAAATCAATGCCTGAACTATTGGAGGAGAAAACTGTAGTACTGCATTGGATTATTTCCTAGGACCATAGCACTTGAGATGAAAGGCTATTGAGTTTCCATTGAAAATACTTTAAATGTTCTTGATGTATAATCTTGAACTGCCTGGACCTTGAAAATTTGGCTCTAAATCTACTGCAATTACTGGATCATTCCAACCTTGTTGTTTGGTTTTGTGCTTGCAGACACTCATTCTGGTTCTGGAAGATGACAATAAATGATTCTCATAACACCAGGGGTACTTCCCTGGGACCCCCTCACATTATTTGTACTGTTAAATCTGAAAACAGAGTGCAGGATTGCTGAAATTTATTTGGAGACCCCATCAATCCTGTCAGACTTTCTGGTGGCAAGAGAAAGGAGAAAAGAGAAATGAAGCATTTGTAAGGTTTAGCAAAGTAAAGTCAGGCAAGGGCCTTGAGGAATATAAAGGAAGCCGAAAATAACTTATACAAGGAATTAAGAGGGCTAAAAGAGACCATAAAATGTCCTTTGCAAGTAGGATGTATTAGAAGCAACAAAGCAATGTGAACTGTGAGTGTTGGAGATGTCGAATGGCCTGCTTATATGTGGGCCAGTTGAGGTCTCTCAGTGGGCAACCAACCAGAAACATAGGAGGCCCAGACCAGATGCAAAGCCTGGCAATGGAGATTAGGTGGGGGGTGGAGGTCATGTCAAGGATGTGTTCGTTCGTTTTGCACTCCCTTCCAAATCGCTCACTCTGGTGTCACTGCTGGGAGCAGAGAGCTATCAGTGTGGGGAACCAATTGACCTGAAACCAATTTCTGTTCCTTCAAAACTTCATTCCATGCCTGAGTGCCAAAGAGTCAGGGACCTCCCACCCAGTCCATTGTGTGCAACAGCCTCTAAAGAAAATCGCAGCAAAAATGTAGCAAATATATAACCTTCATTTATCACATTCGTGAGGTAATGCTATTTCCTCATTCAAATAAAGTGGCTATTTTGTCAAACACACATCAGTCATGTGAGTACTGAAGTGAAAAAAAGCAGCTAGGGAAAGGATAAGTCCACTCAACAGCGTAAGGAGGAAATTTTTGTGTAGCCAGAAAATGTAGGTGGGGTTTTAATAAGTGCTCCACATCGGTATTCACCAAGGAGAAGGACGTGGAGGATTGTAAGGTTCAGGGAAGTGTTTTTTAATATAGTCTGGGGGCCCTAGCTGACATTTTTGCATCATTGTTGGCAATGGGTGAGGTCTTGGAAGACTGGAGGGTAATGACTGTTGTGCCCTTATTCAAGAAGGGCTGCAGAGAAAAACATGGGAATTACTTGAGAAGATTCTGAGAGATAAAATATCCATGCATTTGGAAAGACAGGGTTGGATTCAGAGTAGTCAGCATGATTTTATGCGTGGGAGATCATGCCTCTCAAGTTTGTTCACGTTCTTTGATGAAGTGACCAGGAGGTTGATGAAGGCAGGGTGGTAGACATAGTTTATTTGAATTTCAGTAAGACCGTTGAAAAACTTCATATGGTTGGTTGCTCTGAAAGGTTACATCACATGGAATTGAGAGGAAGCTGGCAAATTGGATACAAAATTTGCTTGACAGTAGGAAGCAGAGGATAATAGTGGAAGGATGCTGCCTGTATACCCTTCTAAGGATTCACTCGATCTATGCTGTCTAGACCTGACATATGCTTCCTTCCTTTTCTTAACCAAACCTTCAATTTCTTTAGTCATTCAGTTTTCCTATGCCTAACAGCCTTTCCTTTCACACTAAGAGGAAAATACTTTCTCTGGATTCTCGTTATTTCATTTCTGAAGGCTTCCCATTTTCCAGCCATCCCTTTACCTGTGAACATCTGCCCCCAGTCAGCTTTTGAAAGTTCTTGCCTAATACTGTAAAAATTGGCCTTTCTCCAATTCAGAACTTCAACTTTTAGATCTAGTCTATCCTTTTCCATCACTATTTTAAATCTAATAGAATTATGGTCGCTGGCCCCAAAGTGCTCCCCCACTGACACCTCAGTCACCTGCCCTGCACTTATTTCCCAAGAGTAGGTCAGGTTTTGCACCTTCTGTAGTAGGTACATCCACATACTGAATCAGAAAATTTTCTTGTACACACTTAACAGATACCTCTCCATCTAAACCCTGAACACTATGGCAGTCCCAGTCTGTGTTTGGAAAGTTAAAATCCCCTACCATAACCACCCTATTATTCTTACAGATAGCTGAGATCTTACAAATTTGTTTCTAAATTTCCCTCTGACTATTAGGGGGTCTATAATACAATCCCAATAAGGTGATCATCTCTTTCTTATTTCTCAGTTCCACCCAAATAGCTTCCCGGGATCTACGTCCGAGAATATCCTCCCTCAGTACAGCTGTAATGCTATCCCTTATCAAAAATGCAAATCCCCCTCCTCTCTTGCCTCCCTTTCTATCCTTCCTGTAGCATTTGTATCCTGGAACATAAAGCTGCCAGTTCTGTCCATCCCTGAGCCATGTTTCTGTAATTGCTATGATATCCCAGTGCCATGTTCCGAACCATGCCCTGAGTTCATCTGCCTTCCCTGTTAGGCCCCTTGCATTGAAATAAATGCAGTTTAATTTATCAGTCCCACCTTGTTCTCTGCTATGTCCCTGCTGTTCTGACTGTTTGACTTTCTTCTGTTCTCATCTGTACCAGTCTCAAATTGATTTCTTTCCTCACCATCTCCCTGGATCCCCCCCCCCACCCCCAACTTTCCTAGTTTAAATCCTTCCGAACAACTTGAGCAAATCTCTCTGCCAATAAATTCATCCCCTTCAAATTTAGGTGCTATCCGTCCTTCTTGTACAGGTCACTTCTATCCCAAAAGAGATTCCAGTGATCCAAAATGTGAATCCTTCTCCCATACACCAGTTCCTCAGCCATGCATTCATCTGCTCTATCCTCCTATTCCTGCCCTCACTAGCTCGTAGCACCGGGAGTAATCCAGATATTACTACTCTCGAGGACCTTCTTTTTAAATTCCTGCCTAACTCTCTGTAATCTCCCTTCAGAATCTCAACCTTTTCCCTTCCTATGTCATTGGTTCCAATGTAGACAATGACCTCTTGCTGGCCCCTCTCCCCCTTGAGAACATACTGCACCCTCTCTGAGACATCCTTGTTCCTGGCACCAGGGAAGCAACACCATTCTGCTTTTTCGCTGCTGGCCACAGAAATGCCTGTCTGTACCTCAGACTAGAGAGTCCCCTAACACAATTGATCTCCAAGAACCCGAAGTACCCCTCGTTGCATTAGAGCGAGTTTCAATAGCAGAAACTTGGCTGTTTGTGCTATGTTTCCCTTGAATCGATCACCCCCTACATTTTCCAAAACAGCATACTTGTTTGAAATGGGGATAGCCGCAGAAGACCCCTGCACTAATTGCCCAGCTCTCTTATCTTTCCTGGAGTTAACCCTTCTATGTGACTGTATCTGCGACTTTTCCCCCTTCCTATAATTGCCATCCATCACATACTGTTGCTGTTTCAAATTCCTCATTGCCTGTAATTGTCTCTCCAACCAACCCATTCAATCTGATAGGATTCGCAACCAACAGCATTTATTGCAGATATAATTCACAGAAACCCGTAAACTCTCAAAAAACGAGGGAAAGAAGCGGGATCCTTAATCGATGAGGCTGTCTCCATGTGGAACCACAGGATTTGGGGAGATACTAACTTAATATTTTGTGTCACTATTTACTGTGGAGAAGGATGTGGAAGATAGGGAACTTGGGAAATGAGTAGTGATGTCTTGGAAAGTGCTCATATTACAGAAGAGGTAGTGCTTAAAACACAAAAGTAGATAAATCCCCAAATTCTGATCAAGTGTGTTCTAGAACTTGTGGGAAACTAGGGAAGAGATTGCTGGGCCCCATGCTGAAATATTTGTATCATTGATAAACATGGGTGACGTGTCAGATTACTGGAGGGTGGCTAATATGGTGCCATTATTTAGGAACGGTGGTAAGGAACAGCCAGGGAACTATAGACTGGTGAGCCTGATGTAAATGATGGATAAGTTCTTGGAGAGGATTCTGCAGGACAACATATACATACATTTGGAAAGGCAACATGGCTTTGTGTGTGGGAAATCATTTCTCACGAACTTGATTCAGTTTTTTGCAGAGGTGACAAAATTGATGAGGGTAAAGCAAAGGATGTTGTCTATCTAGACTTTAGTAAGGCACTTGACAAGGTTCTGCGTGTTAGCAAAGTTAGATCACATGGAATCCATGGGTAGTGAACCAATTTGATGCAAAAACCGGTTTGAAGGTAAGAGTCAAAGGGTGGTGGTAGAGCATTGTTTTTTGAAGTGGAGACCTGTGACGTGGCTCAAGGATCAGTGATGGGTCCCTTGCTTCATCATATAAATTATTTGGAATATGAATATAGGAAGTATGGTTAGTATATTTGTAGAAGACACCAAAATTGGTGGTGTAGTGGACCGTGAAGAAGGTTAACTCAGATAAATGTATGGTGTTGCATTTTGGCAAAGCAACCCAGGACAGGACTTGTATGGTTGGACACTGGGGAGTATTGAAAAGTGTGGTGTTGGAAAAGCACAGCAGGTCAGGTAGCATCCGACAAGCAGGAGAGTTGAAAATTCAGGCATAAGCCCTTCATCAGGAATGTGGGGATGGGAAGGGGGCTGAGAGATAAATAGGAGTGTAGGTGTGGGGCTGAAGTGGGGGTGAAGGTAGCTGGGAACGTGGGGAGAGTGAAGCAGATGGGTGGGAAGGAGGATGGACAGGTGAAGAGGGTGGTGCCGATTGGGAGGGTTGGATCTGGGAATGAGGTAGGGGAGGGGATATTTCAAAACACTAGTTTGATGTCATGTCGTTGAGGGGTTCCAAGGCGGAAGATGAGGCGTTCTTTCTCCAGTTGTCAGGTGACTTGCATTTGGACATGGAGAAGGCCTAGGACTTGCATATCTTTGGTGGAATGGAAGGGGATTTGAAGTCATCAGCCACATAGCAGTAGAGTTGTTTGGTGCACTCGTCTTCTGCTTTGGGACCCTTCAACTACATGGCATCAATAGACCACTAGTTTCCAAATCTCCCTTCCCCCCCACCTCATCCCAGATCTAACTCTCCAACTTGGCACTGCCTTCTTGATCTGTTCATCTTCTTCCCACCTATCCACTCCACCCTCCCCACTGACCTATCATAATCACTCCCCACCTGCATCCATCGATTGCTTTCCCAGCTACCGTCACCCACTAGCCCCACCCTCCTATTTATCTTCGTCCCCTTCCTCTTGACATTCCTAATGAAGGGCTTATGTCCAAAATGTCAGCTCTCCTGCTCTTTGGATGCTGCCTGACCTGCTATACTTTTCCAGTGCTACACTGACTCTGACTCTTCAGCATCTGCAGTCCTCACTTTTTCCCTGGAGATGTTGTCAACCAAAGAGACCTTGGGATGTAGGTGCATTGTTCCTTGAAAGTAGAATTGTAGGTACAGTCAGTTCTCCTTTACACAGTAATTCCATTCTCATGCAATTCCGTGTTATAAGTAAAAAGCAGAACTATTTAAACTGATGGGGCTGGAATCACATTATAACCAAAACATGCTTTAAAAGTTTGTGCTTAAGAAAGTATCCCCAGTTTATCAATCATGTCATATTGAATTGGCATTAACGAAATACGCTTCATTGCAGAACAACCTGTAGACAGGTTGGTGAAGATGTCATTTGGTACACTTGCCTTCACTGGTTAGTGCATTGAGTAAGGAGTTGAGACACCATGTTGTGACTGTACAGGACATTGGTGAGGCCACTTTTCGAATACTGTGTTCAATTCCAGTCTCCCTGAAATAAGAAAGATGTTGTTGAATTTGATATGATTCAGAAAGGTTTACAAAGATGATGTTGGGGATTTGAGTGTTTGAGCTATAGGGAGAGACTGAACAGGTTGGAGCATTTTTTTCCCCCTGAAACATCAGAGGCTGAGGGGTGACCTTTTAGAGCTTTATAAAATCATGAGGGGTATGGACAGTGAATAGTCAAGACCTTTTCCCTCCCCAAGGTAGAGGAGTCTAAAACTAGAGGGCATAGGTTTGAGGTGAGAGAGGAAAGACTTAAACGGGACTTAAGGGGCAACCTTATCATGCAGAGGATGGTGTGTATGGAACAAGCTACCAGTGAGGTGGGTACAATTACAACATTTTAAAAAAGCAGCAAGCTGGGTATACGAATAATGTTAAAAATCACACAACACCAGGTTATAGTCCAACAGATTTATTTGGAAGCACACTAGTGCCACTCCATCAGGTGGTTGTGGAGGACACAATTGCAAGACACAGAATTTATAGCAAAAATTTACAGTGTAATGTAACTGAAATCATACATTGAAAAATACTTGATACGAATAGAAAGGCTTTAGAAGGAAATGGGCCAAATGGGACTAGATCTGTTCAGGATATCTCATCAGTGTGGACAAATTGGACTGAAGTCTCTGCTTCCATGCTGTATAACTCTGTCCTTTCTACCAAAAAGGTATACCTGACACTTTATCCATTGAGCTTCATCTGCTAACTGTCCTCCCATTCCATCAACTTGACAATGACCTTTTATAGTTTTCCACTGTCTTTTCAATTTGCAGTGCTTCCAAATCCATACATTTGGAATGCAGGGTCACTTTCCAAGATCTAGATCATTAATAAATCAGGAAGAACAAGAGGCCCAATACTGGGCACAATGTTTCATCTTCTATGGAGCTCCAAGACTAATAGTTAATGGATATTTTGTGGGTTGAAAGAAACTGGGGGTCAGTTTTGGGCCTCTTGCTTAAGCCTTGAAAGGAGTACAAGGTAGGTTTATAAGTGATTCCTGGACTGAGGAGGTGATACTAATTAGGCATGTTTTGCTGAGAATTCAGAAGTTTCGGGGTGATCTGATCAAAGACTTCAAATATTAATGAGAAAAGACAGGGTAAATGAAGCCAAACTGTTAAATGGTGGAGAATATTTGGGAACTCTTCCTTAAATGGCAGTGGATGCTTAATGAGTTGTTTATTTTAAATCTAAAGATAGATAATTCTTTGGCAAAGAGTATTAAGGGATATGGTCCAGAGGCATGTATATGGAGTTAGGCCACACATCAGCATGATTTCACTGAATGTGAAAGTCTCAAGGGGTTGAATGGTCTACTTCAGTTTCAGTGTTGCTATTCCACAATCAGTTTTTTAATCAGTGAGTGAAAGTTTTTTTTCATTGGATGAAATTAAAATGGGTTCTGCTGACATTTCCTGCACATTTGCCTGATTAGGTCATGAAGTGTCCACAACTCCTATGCTATAGGTTAGAGCTGTAGTTTGGCTGATTTACTGTGCCATACATTAAACTTACTTTTATATTATTTACTATAATATATTTTTCTCGTTTTAAAAATTCCTCAATTTCTAGACTTTGAAACATGGTTCTGAATAGCAGCTGCACAGGAAGAAGCCTTGCTCTTTCACTGAGCTCCCCATGAAGCAAGCCTATTTTCTTGCAAGAAGCCTTACTTCAAGCATCTCTTCTCTGATGTACAACAAAATACTATTTTGAATCAAATTCCCAGAGGTCTGACTGTCTCATCTCATTCTGGTGTAGTCTGACTCTGCACTCTTAACCATTCTGTAGTTGATGCAGAGTCTGAACAATCAGCACTAGCACAAACTTCAGCTGTTTTCATGGGGGTCAGTCAACGCGTATTTGGTTTTTGCTTTCACTTGGGCCTGTTATTAATAAGAATGTGATTTATAAGAGGGACACAAACTAATTCGAGGCTACTACAACCAGTGGATTGATTGGTGAATCCCAAATGGCAAATGAGAGAATCCTAGCCCGATGTATCAGTTAGAATAGAGTATAGAATATCCTTTGTCAAGTGTATGCCAGTACAGTAGTACAAGAGTACAGTGAAAGGTGTTTACAATGGGTGCTTCTAATGGTTCCACAAGTACTTAGGTACAAATAAAGGAGCAAAACATAAAAGAAGTACAGCACAGTAACAGGCCCTTCACCCTTCCAAGCTTATGCCGATCATCATGCTTTAACTAAACTAAAAAACAGGCCTGTTTCCTTCTATTCCCTCTCCATTCATGTAACCATCAGGTGTCGCTTAAGTATCACTAATGTGCTGACTTTGACCACCTCTGGCAGTGCGTTCCAGGCTCCTACAACTCCCTATGTGAAAAACTTTCCCTCGCCACATCTCCCTTAAAACTTTCCCGCTCTCACCTTGAGCCTGTACCCCCTTGTAATTGAGACTTCACCCCTGGGAGAAAGCCTCTGACTATCCAACTTATCTATGCCTCTCAATTTTTCAGGTCTCCTCTCAGTCGCTGTCTTTCCAGTGAAGGCAATCCAAATTTTTTAAACCTTTCCTCATACCCAGTGCCCTCAAGACCAGGTGTGGCAACCAAATGGTAGAGTCATCTGTGATGCCAGTTTTACCTTCAGCAGTGGAGTGTGGTTAGCCACCATCAGGGCCACTGTACAGGAAGTGAAAATACCTAGCATCATTCCCTGTAACTACTCCGTCTCCTTAATCTCACTTTGTCTTCTAGACTACAGGGGTTGTCACAACTTCATCTTTGCCAAATAATTTCCCAGGACTGCATCAAACCTGTCACAGGCAAACTATGGACAATCCATATAACTACTCATCTGTTCCACTCCAGGCTTACGCAGTGCAATTGCTATATACTCCTTGCTGATACTATTCAGTAATACCTTAGCATTGACTGCACTTGGCGAAAAAGCCATGCTTCCCACCAACCAAAGATTTTGGGTGGGCCTTGTATCTCTAAGTATGACTATGGGTTTATCTTACTCACTGCTTTGCTTGATGTGCTGTTAATTAGCCACTTTCTCTGCACTGACTTGATTTTTTTCAGTAAATCCGAGGACATATATTCTCTATATTTGAGCAACCAGCTTGAAGGTGTCCCATCTTGTTGCAATGGAATCGTTCAGACTTCTGGGCATTGCTCCAACCCTCAGCTCATTCCTTTCACCCTTCCACGTTGTATCATTGATTGATGGGAGAAGAGTTTCTCTGCAGTGAGAGCTTGTGAATAAGCTTTTAGTTATCAGCCACCTCATGTGATTGTCTAGCTGTTGAATCATTGATTCTCCATGTGGTATCTTACTCATGTAAGGAGCAAAGTTTTAAGTTCCTTGAAGAGAATTACTTTCCTGAGCTTACTGTAAATGGCAATATTCATTGATCAAGCTCAATTGTTTTACCTTGGCTCCCCTAAAGATTTTATCATTTCTGCCTGTAAACCTTCAGGATTACTGTTGTATTGTCTTGGAACAGTTTCAGCATGATGAATTGTTTTGCTTATGATACTGTTTTGCTTAATGCCTTTTACCTGGCAACATGTCATTTGTTTTAAAATTTAAGATATATCTATATGAGTCCATATAACTTAAAAGAAATAATATTTGGCTCACATATCTTCATCTTTCAATACCTGAAAACAGATATGAACATTTTAAGATCTGCTTGTTTAATTGTATTTAGGGTTACTCAATCTGGATAAGGTACACTATATTCAAAAATAAACGGTCTGCTTGCAACCAATTAGGCAATCTTCAAATAGATTGCTGTAGGCTACTAGAAAGGCAGTTTGCTTATCTAAAAATGTACACGAATGCAGGACTTACTGTTCTAGATCAAAAGTTGTTTCTGGCAAATCAGACCCCTCATCAGCTTTGCCTCTTCCCCTCCTGGCTGACACTTTGATCCTCCCCTCTTGCCACTGAATGCATACGCCTGATTTCTCTCTTTCTGGCTATTCCCATTTTTCCAATTCATCAGGTACTGAATGCATTTCACCCTCTTTTAATCACGCCCCATTCATAACAAGCGGAAGTCACGTTGACCCCTTTGATGAAATCTGATAGACACACTGGGCTTTTTCATCTTATAGGAAGCTGCTCGAGGATAGTGCTTTAAGTTCAAATCCTCTTTGCGTCATGTTACTAGGGGTTTCTTAACTGGTGCCCATTGCTCATCATTGCAATGCCTATCATTTGCAGGAAAGAAAAACCTTGTTCTATTTGGAACATTAGATATTGACATGGGCTTTGGTTTAAGATTTCATTAGAAATATTTGATAGTGCAACACATTAATTCTGTACAAGTTTGTAACACAAGCTGTGCATTGCTTCAAACAGGATGCTGAATTTCATTTTTGTAAATTCTCTTGTATATTTTGAATATTTGTCATGATTATGATAGTGCTCTTAAATACATGATTGCTTTGAAGTACATGACTGCTTTGTTTTGTTCTTTAATTGTAGATGAAAAACAGAGACAACGAATATGGAAAGCTCTGCATGAAATTAGTTCTTTAACATGTGTAAAGTTTTATTATAGGCGAAATGAAGAAACTGGCTATATTAATGTTAGGTCAAAAGGCGGGTAAGTTAGACAGGTGTGTAACGAATTTAATATTTCATTGAATGCACTCGTACCTGTGATTGTTTAAAATGGCATATGTTTAGTTCAGCTGTATGGTAGGGCTAGGATATAAAGGGAAAATAAAACTAAATAGAGAATTTATTTGCTGATATCCAATGAATCAACATCTCCTTTCAACAGTGCAACAGACATCAAATATAAAGCAATCTGGATATATCAAAAAGTTGAATGGATGAGCAACAGTTGCTTTTTAATATGGAAATGCAGAATAATGAGATTAAGTAAGGAAAATAATGATTGGCAATCTTTACAACTTGGCTGTGTGTTGCACATGAACGGTCTGAGAAAATTAGTGAAAAGTGCATTGAGTTCAACAACACATTGTATGACAGTACTAAATTATAGGTAGAGGGTGGCATTATGACTCAGTGGTTAGCACTGCTGCCTCATTGTACGAGAGACCCGGGTTTAATTCCTCCTTCAGGCTGGGTGGAGTTTGCACATTTTCCCAGAGTCTGCAGAGGTTTCCTCCGGGTGCTCCATTTTCCTCGGCCAGTCCAAAGATGAGCAGGTTAGGAGGATTGGCCATGCTAAATTGTCTGTAGTGTCCAGGGATGTGCAGACTAGGTGGATTAAATGCATGGTTATGGGAATAGGGAAGGAGGGATGGGTCTGGATGGGATGCTCAGAGGGTTGGTGTGGACTAGATGGGCTGAATGGCCTGCTTCCACACTACAAGGATTCTATGAACTAACCGGACGGATGCATGATGTGATAAAGATGTGATAAAAGTAATTTTGACATCTTGTATTTGTGTAAACATATGCTAGTCAATCAGCGATCCATTTTGCATTTCTTGTGGTCAAGTAGCAGTTGAACTGAAGTAAAAAGAAAGTTCCAAAACACTTGAGTTAAAGGCAGGTATCTGAAGTTATACCACAAATCAGCTATGATCTCATTTAAAGGTGGAGCAGGGTCAAGGGACTGAATGACCTACTCTTGTTCGTATCTACTAGTGGGTTGAAAATGGCATGGAAAGACTTACCAATCTTGAGGAATTTCCCATCTGTTAGTTGCATGGATAGTACAACATATTGAAGCAAAGAGTGAACAGTGGCAGCAGCATATATACCTGCAAGACACTGCAGCAATTGACAAAAGCTTCCACAGTAGGACATTCCAAACATGAATTACCTAGAAGAGAATGACATAAGATCCATGGGAACATCTACAAGTTCCTCTCCAAGCCGCACACTATCTGACTTTGGACCTCAGTTTATTCACTGTCCCTGTATCAAAATCCAGGACCTCTGTCTAAACACTGGGTTTTCATACATTCCAATCACTGCAGTGGTTTGAGATATCATTTCACCACCACCTTTTTAGGGATGGGTAGTAAATACTGGCCTAGTCAATGATGTCCATTTCCCATGAACAAGTAAAGAAAAATGCTGAGTGGACTCACTCAAAGTGTCTTAGTTGTATTTTTGTTAATATGGTAATTTATCATCAAGGTCAACCATGGATTATCTGTCAGTATGTGTTTAGTTTATTCTCATTTTGGTTTAATTGTATTGGAATAATCATTGGGACTTAACCAATAAAACCAAACAAATTTGTTCAGTAGCATTTAACAGGATTCAAATTTCAGATAATTATTTTAAATCAGAGTATTTCTTTTCTTCTATACCATTTTAAATAAAATCAGCAATTGCATGTTATTTCATGCTACAAGCACACCTTTTAGTGTAAATACTTGTAACATCAAATACCAAAGTGGCTTACGGTTCTTTGTTCTTAAAACCTTTTTTAAACACTAGCATGTAGTTTGATATTGATTAGTTCTTCCAGTAACAATGCTTGAAGTTTCCAATGGCCAGATAATGATTTCTGCAGAATCCCCTTTAAAGGAAACATTGAAGGAATTTCCTGGGAAATTTCCTGGAATATTTTAAAGTCGCCATTTAAATCAGCATTGAGGCTCTGCTGAAATTATAAAAAATTACTTAGGAAAAAGTTACACCGTATTCATTCAATGATTTAATTGATCCTGAGATTGTCAAGTTCAATAAACCACCTAAAGGAAATTCATGTCATCCGATAGCATCAAAGACTGCGTAATCCCAAATTTGTTTTTACTCATTCATGGGATGGGGAGGTTTATTGTCCATCCCTAATTGTCTTAGTTCATCACCTTTATCTTCTTGAACCTCTGCAGTCAATAGGGTATTGTTCAGGAAGTAGGTCCAGAATTTTGACTCGGTGGTGAAAGAAAAGAGATTGAATGTGATTTGGAGGGATCCTTGCACTGAGTGGTGCTTCCATGCACAGGATCTCCTTGCCTTTCCAGATAGTAGTTTCAGGTTTAGAAGATGCTTTTGAAGGACCCTGAGAAGTACCGTCAATTTATCTTGTGGATAGTACCACACTTCTGTATGGTGTTGAAAGGATCAAATGTTGAATGTGGTAGATGGGGTACCAATCAAGATGGTTGCTTTGTTCTCATGATGGTGGACAATTACATGGAAAAGTTTACAAGGGTAAGGGCCAGGTGCACGGAAAAGGATTAATGTGGATGGACATTTTGATCGACATGGACCAGTTTGGGCTAAAGGGCCTGTCTACATGCTTTAGGATTCTATGACTCACAGGTTCCTCTGCAAAGCAGCATGCTGAATATTTTTACTGTTAAAATAGTCATTTTTACTGTTATTGCTTTCAAAACATTTATCAACATTGTACTCCATCTGCCAGACCTTTGCCCACTCATTAAATCTATCTATGTCCCTTTGCAAACTTTGAGCCCTGTGCACACTTTGCTCTACCACTTAGAGTCATCTGCAAACTTTGACACCCTACGCATGATCCCCAACTCCAAATCATCTATGTAAATTGTAAATATTTGCAGTCCCAACACTGATCCCTGAGGCACACCACTAGTCACTGATAGCCAACGAGAGAAGCACTTACTTATCCCCACTTTGCTTGGAATGTCTTATCTTTCCTGTTGTCACCTTTCTCAATAGAGCTAGATTTATTTTCATTTTCAAAATTCCTGTCTCTCCAACTATTCAGGAAGTTTCCAAATGGGGGCCTGTTACTCATGTTTGTTGTTCAAATAATAACCAACTGCCAATACTGAGGCTTCCTTTGTTTTGAGAGTTTTGTGATCATCCACGTGAGATTTTATTCTCAAAGGGGCACTACAGTGAATTCATCCATCAGAATATCACTATGGTGATCAAAATGTTTTCCACTTTTCATTGATCTATGCTACCCAGCAACACCATTTCCACTTCTAAAATTCCATATAGATTGGCCTTGTTTCCTTTTCAAATTTCTGAATTTGTCTCTGTAGGCCTCGAGTACTACCCTATTGGCATTGAGAACAACAATTCACTTTGTCATAGTCAGCTGATTGTTCACAGAGTCATGGAAATCTGTAGCACAGAAAAAGGCCCTTTGGCCTATTGTGCCCACACTAGAGTAATAGACCTGTGCAGCTTGGAAACAGATTTTTCAGTCCAATTCCTCCATGCCAACCAGATATCCTAAACTAATCTAGTCCCATTTGCTAGCATTTGGCCCATATCCCTCTAAACTCTTCTAATTCATATACCCATCCATATGTCATTAAATGGTGTCATTGTACCAACCTCCACCAATTCCTCTGGCAGCTCATTCCATACATGCACCACCCTCTGTGTGAAAAAGTTGCCGCTTAGGTTCCTTTTATATCTTTCCCCTCTCACCTTAAACCAATGCCTTCTAGTTTTGGACTCCACTACCTGGGGAAGAAACCTTGGATATTCACCCTATTCATGCCCTTCATGATTTTATAAATTTCTATAAGGTCAGCCCTCAGCCTCTGACACTCCATGGAAAATCGCTGCAATCTATTCAGCCTCTGCCTGTGGCTGAAACCCTCCAACCTTGGCAATATTCTTGTCAGTCTTTTCTGAATAACCTTCCTAGAGCAAGGAGACCAGAATTGCACATAGCCTTCCAAACATGGCCTGAACAATGTCCTGTACAGCTACAACGTGACCTCCCAAATCCTATACCTTTATGCTGTGACCAATAAAGGAAAACATACCAAACACCTTCTTTGCTATCCTATCTACCTGTGACTATTTTCAAGAAGCTATGAACCTGCACTCCAAGGTCTTTGTTCAGCAACACTCCCCAGGACCTTACCATTATGTGAAAAGTTCTGTCCTGATTTGCCTTTCCAAAATGCAGCATCTCACATTTGTGTAAATTAAACACCATCTGCCACTCCTCAGTCCATTTGATCAAGGTCTTGTTGGATTTGAGGTAGCCTTCTTGGCTGTCTACTACACCCCCAATTTATGTAATCTGCAAACTTACTGACCATACTTTTAATGTTCAAATCCAAATCATTTATATAAAGAAAATCGGAACTGGTCTCTCCACCTATCAATTGCAACAGTCTGATCCTCACAGTTATGTAACATATGGTAAGGAGAAGCACCTGATTCCTCATTACCTTCTGTAACTCATTTTGAATTCTGCAAATTTGTACACCATATAAAGCAGCCTTGAAGAATATACCTGAATGGGCTTGTTCCCATACTGGAAAAATTATTTCTTTACCAATAACTTTTCCTAGGGTCATTTATGCCCCTCTCTTTTGCAATAAAATATGTCTCTAAAATGTAATTGCAATTGATTTCTAATAACATTATGTATTAAGTGTCCCAATTTTGTGAATTACAAATACATCAATTTTCCAAATAGACTAGCTTTGTTATTTTTAATGCCAGTTTCATGGCGGTTTTTTTCCTGTCATTGGCCTACTTATCTATATTCTGCTAGATACTACATTATGCTAATAAAATGTTTGATTCTGGTTATTTTATAGAAGAATGATTTCTCTTTTCAAGGTGCTATCATCCCACAAATCTGAAACTGGTGAAACTTAAACTCCTGAATTCTCTTATGATCCTTATTTAGAAACCAGGATGCATTTTAGCCAGTCTATGCCTTATCTACAGTTTGAGGAATTCATCCACTGTAATACCATACAATTGAAAGATACTAGCACAATACATTCCCCCACAGGACTTAATGTCCTTTCTTTGATCCATTTTCTTTTTTTTCTGAGTTTGTTGGTCAAAGTATTTGAAAAGTATTTGGGACAGTTCATGGCATAATGGCATTTTGAGACACATCTGAAACGTTGTATTCTGGATTACAAATAATTCAGTTCTACCCCACACAAACAAAATGTGAATGATCAACTTAGTACTCTAACTTCATGTGCCACCCAAAATATCTCCCAATCGTATCTGAGTCGTATCACAATTTAACAAACAGTCATTCTTTGTCTGGTAGTTAGAGGTTCAGACTCACCACTTCTGTTACAGAATTCAGTTTTTAAATACAAAAACATTTTGGAAATCCTTCAGCCTTAGCCTTAGTGTGAACTGTTTGTGCTAACTTCTCTAGATCTACTTCCAGAGCCTGAGTTAAGGAAAACATGTTAAATCCTTCTTTTGGGCTGTTTTAATTTTTAAAATTGTTTCAGTTGCCCTAACTCCCACTTATGGGAATACTGTGATCTCTAGTGATGGACTTTATTTAGCCATGGCTCTGGTCACTACACAGTGTAAAAATATCCAGAATCAATTTCTGCAACTATTGTCTCTCTAATACAAACTGCATTTTACATTACTCAATTATAGGTGTATCTATGACTTTCACTTCTGCAAAATAATTCCCTTAAAATAAAACTTCCCCAATTACTACTAGTCCAGACAAATCACACTGCAGTGAAATTTGTACCTTTTAACTGGGATATACTTTCCATTTTTCCAATGTACCAACACTGGCTTTCATTGAACAGCGCAGGGAAAACTGAATCCTTCTCAGAGAGAGTTTGAGTAATTGCTGTATCTCTTGGAATAGTTGTGAGCTTTGAAGCAAGAAAGTGTTATCTTCCCTTTTTGTAAAAGTTGTTGATCTCAACCACTTTGTATATTTGTCCTGCACTCAGTACTGTACCTCCAGTCTGTTATTTGTAGTAAAAGCTACAATCTGAACTTAACTTCCCTTTCCATACTCATTTATGCTTGCAATTAAAAGCATTCTCAAGTCAGATGTTCAGAAAATCAAAAATCTCTGTACTGGCTTAAAGAAATTTACAAACACACTTCAACGGAGTGTTTAGTTCTTACGGAAGATTTACAGCAGTGTGTTTTTAAATTCTAAGAATAATCTAAAATTTTCAAATGATTATATCCACCTGCCAAAATTACCATCTTTCATCCTCTTGAATTTGATACAGGGGTTTTCTGATCTGCAAGTGTCTGACTTATGAACCTAATCTTATATCTTTAAAGATCCGATATTTCCTTTGTATACGAATGGTTACTTTATTGTTTGGCACGGTGTTTCATCTTCCATATGAAATAACTCTAGAGGCTAGTATCCTGTCACCAAGTCACCCTTTATTTATACATGAATAGGAATGGTTTGGAGAGATATGGGCCGGGTGCTGGCAGGTGGGACTAGATTGGGTTGGGATATCTGGTAGGCATGGACGGGTTGGACTGAAGGGTCTGTTTCCATGCTGTACATCTCTATGATTCTATGACTTGTCCTTGACTCTGATACTGCTTGTTCAGAGTCAGTTCTCAGAAAGCCATAATCTCAAACATTGCTCTTATTGTCAGCTAGCCCAGGCTGTCTGATTGGGGCTGTTAATCTTGTCCAGTCGGGACTTATTTTCTGTGATATCCAGCTGGATGACCTCATTGCAATCGCTACATATCTCTCGAGTCCGAGGGCATAGACTGGCCCTTTTCCTGGAGACACTCCTGGGGAAATGTATTATTGGGTCAGGTTCCTCTGATTTGACGTCCACTATGGGACTGTGCAACACACAGGAGCTTGCCTCTTTTAAGAAGCACCTTTTCTAGCAGAGAAAACATTGTGGCGTATACATATGTCATGTTGATCTCTGATTCAGAGGGCCAGTCAACACTGACAGCATGAACCCATGGGCTCAAGCAACCTTTCCAAATGTGTCTTGGTTCCTTGGAACATTTTGCTCCCACACTGTTTGCAAATTTGCAGCTTTCAATATGGTTCACATGCTTGTTGAGGATCAATCACACTTACCCAAACTATGCATCACTGGTCCTGACCTTGCATTGACCATAGCTATTACAATTTCAGTGATTGGTAAACCAAACTTCATCACTGTATCAAACTGTCTCTTGCTGGAGTCTAGTGTCTGGCATTGGCATTCTTGATTCTGTTTCAATCTCCCCACCAGGCCTGGAAAGATCAGACTTAACCCAGTGCAGAATGTTATCCTATTAGCAAATTTGCCAGTGCTATCCCTTTTCATAGGAACCTCGATTATCCGAGTGACACAGGCAGATGGTATTTTGTTTGGTTAATCAAATTCTGATAATCAAATGCCAGATAACGTAGTTTAGCCAGGCATTGGGATCTTGCGATCTTGCCGGATAATCCGATATTCGGATAATCGAATGCAGGATAATCAAGGTTCCTCTGTAGTTACATATGGGATGGACCTATAATCAATTAAGAACCATGACAGCTTGGTATCTAGTATCAGGGCTATTCTGCAAGTCAGCCTTCAAAGTTTAGACTGCTCTTTTTGCCAGACCATTGGATGATGAGTGGTGTTGAGCTATCCTTATGTTGAATTCCATTCAACTTTGGCAAATACCCAAATTTTCTGCTGTAAATAATGGCCAGTTATCTGTGACCAAAACTTCCAGGACTCAGTACATTCAAAAAGACACAGGCAGTTTTTTCAATCATCTCTGTATTTGACAAACAAATTCTATGCTCATCCAATCACCTTGAGTGAATGTCGACAGTGACTTAGAAGATTCATCCCATGAAAGGATCTTCATATTGACCTGCAACCAAATCCATGGTTAGCCCACAGATGTGGGGGAGCTGTTGGTGGTATTTGTGTCTTTGTTGGCACTGTGGGCACTGCCACACCATGGATATGTCTGCATCCAGGCCTGGCCAGACTTAACCTCTCAATATCTTCATTTTGGAGAACCCTGAATGGCACTGGTGAGCCAGTCTTTGGAGACAACCTTTGCTCAGGCCAATTACTCTGGCTTCCTGTAACAATATAGACGGACAGGAGGCTAGAAGAACACAGCAGGCCAGGCAGCGTCAGGACGTGGAGAAATCCTTATTTTTGGTATAACCCTTCTTCAAGAATGGAGGTGGGGGTAGGGGGGCTGCAGGTAAAGTTAGTGGGTTGGGTTATGGGTGGGGAGAGGAGTGGAATGGTGAGCTAGTGCTGGGTGAATACAGATGGTGGTATGACCTGGTTGGTCGATGTGAGGAATAAATCTGGTTAGTAACTGGAAGAGAGGGTCAGTAAGGGGAATGGATGGGAGGTGGCAGGGCTGGAAAGGGTGCTGAAGGAGGGTTGGAAAGATTATTTGAAATTGGGGAATTCAATATGGAGTCATCTGGACTGTAGGCTGCCCAGGCATGAGATACGGTGTTGTTCCTCCAATTTGCCATCTGACTCACTGTGGCAATGGAAGAAGCCAAGAATGGACATGTCAGAGGGTGTGGGAAGGTAAATTGAGATGGGCGGTGACTGGAAAGTCAGGCTGGCCCTTACGGGTCTGGCTGAGATGCTCAGCAAAATGTCCCTTTAGTTTACGTTTGGTTTCGCCAGATCATATCAGGAGGCACTGGATGCAGTAAACTAGGTTGGAGGAGAGGCACGTGAACTTGTTTCACCTGGATGGCAGTTTGGGGCCCTGAATGGAGATGAGGGAGGTGGTGTGCCTACAGGTTTTGCATCTTCTACAGTTGCAGGCTATTCGAGCGACCAACTGGATTCATTCCACCATTGGCCAATCAGGTTGTACCCACACCTGAATGCACCTATCACTACCTCACTATTCTGCTCCTCTCCCTACTCAACCCTTGCACCCCTCCCCTTTTACTGCAGCTCTCCCTACCCATACCTCCATTCCTGGCAGAGCGTTACACCTGAAGTGTTGACTTCTCCACCTCCTGATGCTGCTTGGCTTGCTGTGTTCTTCCAGCCTCCTGCTTGCCTTCTTTGGATTCCAGCATCTGGAGTTTTTCTCCTGTAATCATATGTTGTCCTCTGGGTGAGCTGGTGTCTCTGGGTCCAAGAAGATTTCAGTTCTATTGTGACTGCCCTTTGGTTTCCCCAACACCATCTTTTCAGTTTTGACAGAAATTGATTTTTCTGCGTCAAAAATCTTATATTGTCAGCTGTGACTGGGAGTGGGTCCAGAAAATTTAATACCATTATAGACTGTTCCACCAGGGATACCACCTACTATATCTGCTAATGGGAGATGGTTCAATGCATCCACGTTCTCTACTTGGCCTCTGGGATAGTGTTCTAACCTGTAACAATAAGCACTTAGTATTAGTGCCCACTGCTGAATGTGGCCCAAAGCCATGGGCAGCACTGACCTGTCCTTTTTAAGTATACCATAAAGGGTTTCCTGGTGTTGTGGTTCTGTTCGCCGAGCTGGGAATTTGTGTTGCAGACGTTTTGCCCCCTGTCTAGGTGACATCTTCAGTGCTTGGGAGCCTCCTGTGAAGCACTTCTGTGATGTTTCCTCCGGCATTTATAGTGATTTGTATCTGTCGCTTCCAGTTGTCAGTTCCAGCTGTCTGCTGCAGTGGCCGGTATATTGGGTCCAGGTCGATGTGCTTGTTGATTGAATCAGTGGATGAGTGCCATGCCTGTAGGAATTCCCTGGCTGTTCTCTGTTTGGCTTGTCCTATAATAGTAGTGTTGTCCCAGTCGAACTCATGTTGCTTGTCATCTGCGTGTGTGGCTACAAAGGATAGCTGGTCGTGTCGTTTCGTGGCTAGTTGGTGTTCATGGATGCGGATCGTTAGCTGTCTTCCTGTTTGTCCGATGTAGTGTTTTGTGCAGTCCTTGCATGGGATTTTGTACGCTACTTTGGTTTCGCTCATGCTGGGTATTGGGTCCTTCGTCGTTGTTGTCTGAGAGTGGCTGTTGGTTTGTGTGCTGTTATGAGTCCTAGTGGTCGTAGTAGTCTGGCTGTCAGTCCAGAAATGTTTTTGATGTATGGTAGTGTGGCTAGTCCTTTGGGTTGTGGTATGTCCTCATTCCGTTGTCTTTCCCTTAGGCATCTGTTGATGAAATTGCGGGGGTATCCGTTTTTGGTGAATACGTTGTATAGGTGTTCTTCTTCCTCTTTTTGCGGTTCTGGTGTGCTGCAGTGTGTTGTGGCGCTTTTGAACCGTGTCTTGATGCAACTGTTTTGTGTGTGTTGGGGTGGTTGCTTTCATCGTTTTGGACTTGGTCTGTGTGTGTGGCTTTCCTGTATACCTTTGTGGTGAATTCTCCATTTGGTGTTCTCTGTACCATCACGTCTAGGAATGGGAGTTGTTTGTCCTCTTCATCCTCTCTAGTGAATCGGATTCCTGTGAATGTGGCGTTGATGATCCGGTGTGTGTTCTCTATTTTGATTTATTTGAAATCAAAGGCAAATCAATCCACTGGGCTTCGAAAAAATGCAGTATGACCAGTGCTGACTGTTCCACAAGTTGGACTGATTTGCGGATTCCTTCATTTTCCAGCCATCTGATTTTTGTATCTACTTTTGCCTACAAGGCAAATTGCATTGGGCAGGTCTCGCAAAATCATGGAACTGCTTCCTGGTCAACCTTGGCTCCTTTGGTAGTGCCTTGACCTTCTTGGAAGATTTCCAGGAATTAGTTAGGACTCCACTCAGGCAGCCATTGTCTCTTTGAAAAATACTGAGCCAATCTAGGTGAATTTCTCAATCAATTTTGCCCCCTCAAGCTTGGACCTGAGCCTTTCACGACATCACTGGTAACTCAACCAGCTGCTTATCAAATGAGACTAGAACCGAAGTTGTACTCTCAATCTGTAGAGGTTCCCTGGTGTTGGTTCTCAGCCTTGCCAAAGTCTTGCACAAACTTGAGGGCTTGGGTCCAGAGCAAATTTTGCTAAAACTAGTCCGACAATCAATGACACAATCGTGTTGGTATTGATTTCCATTAGAACCGCTGACCATTTAACTGTTCCAAGCCAGATGGAGGTGGATTTTCAAAGGAAGACCAAAGAACATTACAGCACAGTTTCAGGCCCTTCGGCCTCCAAGCCTGCACCAGTCCAGATCCTCTATCTGGATTTTCCAATGATCTGTAACCCTCTTCTCCCTGCCTGTTCATGTTTCTGTCTAGGTACATCTAAAATGACTTGGAGATGCCAATGTTGGACTGGGATGTACAAAGTTAAAAATCACACAATACCAGGTGATAGACCAACAGGTTTATTTGGAAGCACTAGCTTTCAGAGCGCTGCGCCTTCATCAGGTGTATAACATCATAGGACACAAAATTTATAGCAAAAGTTTACAGTGTGATGTAACTGAAATTATATATTAAAAAGACCTGGTTTGTTTGTTAAGTCTGTCATCTTTTAGAATGGACATGTTGGTTTCAGTCCTTTCATATGTAAATTCCAGAACCTCCTCTGCACCCTTTCCAAAGCATCCACATCCTTCTGGTAATGTAGTGACCAGAACTGTAGACAGTATTCCAAATGTGGCTGAATCAAAGTCCTCTACAACTAACATTCTCAAGTGAACTTCAACAGTAGGTGCCATGTTGGCCCAGATAATGCATTGAAGGTGTGAGATGCCCTGTGTGAGGCTGTCTGTGCCTCAATGTTCAGACTGATTCTAATCTATGAAAGGGATTTACAGAATCATACATGGATTTATGCAGTTTTTGAGCAAAATAAAATGTAGCTCTGCAAGTACAAATTCACCTCCCAAACTTATATGTGTGAATGTGGGTGGGTGTGCGGTGGGGAGAGGGGTATGATTATCTGTGAGAGAGTGTGTGTGTGAGTGTAAAAGGCTATAAGTCTGAGAGGGCGCATATGTGAGTGTGAGAGTCTTTGTGTGAACGTATGAGAGAGAGCTTGTGAATGAGAGAGGGTGTGTGTGTGTGTGTGTGCGCCTGTGTCTGTGTCTTAACTGAGGCTATCATGAATGCCTCTACCACCTCCAGTGGCAATGCTTACCAGATATCCACTACCGTCTGCGTAAAGAACTTTCCACACTTTTCCCTTAAACTTTTCACCACTCACCTTGATCTCATGACACTTAGTAATTGAGCCCCCTACTCTGGGAAAAAGCTTCTTGCTATTCACCCTGTCTACTTCTCATGATTTTGTAGACCTCAATCAGGTCACCCCTTCAATCTCCATCTTTCTAACAAAAACAGTCCTAATCTACTCAACCTCTTCATAGCTAGCATGCTCCATACCAGACATCCGAGTGAACTTCTCTGCACCCTTTCCAAAGCAACCACATCCTTCTGGTAATGTCGTGACCAGAACTGTACACAGTATTCCAAATGTGGCTGAATCAAAGTCCTCTACAACTAACATTACCTGCTAACTCTTGTACTCAATACCCTATCCGATGATGTAGTATGAAAGCATGTAGTATGCCTTCTTGACCACCCTATCAACCTGCGTTGCCACCTTCAGTGCACAATGGATCTCTGTACAGTTTTCCCCAGGGCTTTTCCATTTACCGTATAGTTCACGCTCAAATCAGCTCTTTCAAAATACATCACTTTTCATTTGCCCAGATTGAACTCCATCTGCCACTTATTTCTCCGCCCAGATCTCCAATCTAGGTTCTGCATTCTCTGACAGTATCCTCAGGCTATCTGCTACTCCATCAATCTTAGTGTCATTGGCAAATGTGCTAATCAGACCACCTACACCTTCCTCTAGATCATGTATTTCACAAGCAGTGGCCCTAGTACAGATCCCTACGGAACACAACTGGTCAATTCTCAAATACTGACAACGTATTCATTAAGAGTCTTGCCCATTTTCTCTGACTCCACAACTAACTGTGAGGGTAACTTTCCTCCTTTGTCGTTGAGTCGGCCAATGCTTTCTCTAGTTACCCTCTTGCTCCTTATATCCAAATAAAAGGCTTTGGAATTTTTCTTAATCCTGTTTGCTAAGGATATTTTATGACCGCTTTTAGTTCCTCGTTTGATTGGTCCTACTTTCACAATATTCTTCCAAAGTTTCATTTGTTCTCAGTCACCTAGACCTTATATATGCTTCCTTTTCCCTCTTAGTTAATTTCACCTGTCATCCATGGTTCTCTAATCTTGCCATTTCTATCCCTCATTTTCACAGGGACATGTCTGTCCTGCACTCTAATCAACCTCTCTTTAAAAACCTCCTACATAACAAGTGTGGATTTACCCAGAATCAGCTGCTCCCAATCCACATTCCCCAATTGCTGTTGATTTTGGTATAGTTTGGCCTTCTCTCAATTTAGCATTCTTCCTTTAAGACCACTCTCATCTTTGTCCATGAGTATCCTAAAACTTGCAGAATTGTGATCACTATTCCCAAAGTAATCTCCTTCTGAAACTCATTCTCCAATGCCAAGTCCAATATGTCCCCTTCCTGAGTTGGACTATTTACATACTCTTCTATAAAACCTTACAAATTCTGCTCTATCTAAACCTCTAAACACTAAGCAAATCCCAGTCAATATTGGGAAAATTAAAACCTTCCATCATTACCACTCTGTTGCTCCTACATCTTTCCATAATCAGTTTACATTTTTGTACCTCTATCTTACACTCACTGTTGGGAGGCCGGTGGTACAGCCCCAACATTGTTGCTGCACCCTTCCTATTTCTGAGCTCTACCCATATTACCTCACGGCTCGAGTCCTCCATAGTACCCTCCTTCAGCACAGCTGTAATATCCTCTGACCAGTAATGCAACTCATCTACCCCTTTTACCTCCCTCTCTATCCCACCTGAAGTATCTATGTCCTGGGATATAGAGTTTCCAATCTTGCCCTTCCCTCAACCAAGTTTCAGTCATAGCAATATCATACTCCTATTTACTAATCCAAGTCCTAAGCTCATCTGCCTTACCTACACTTCTTGCATTAAAACCAATGCACCTCAGACCTCCTGTCCCTTTGCGTTCATCATGTGCTCTCTGCCTATTCTTCCCCTTAGTCACACTGACTTCATTATCTAGTTCCTTACAGTTTTTAGTTACTACCTGTTTACTAAGTTAAAAATCACACAACACCAGGTTATAGTCCAACAGGTTTAATAGGAAGCACACTGGCTTTCAGAGCGTGCTCCTTCATCAGGTGATCAGGACAATCACCTGATGAAGGAGCGTCGCTCCGAAAGCTAGTGTGCTTCCAATTAAACCTCTTGGACTATAACCTGGTGTTGTGTGATTTTTAACTTTGTACACCCCAGTCCAATACCGCCATATCCGAATCATACCTGTTTACTGTTCACTAACTTTGTTTGATTCCCAGCCCCCACCAAAGTAGTTTAAACCCTCGCCAATAGAATTAGCAAAAGAACCCCTAGAACATTGGTTCAGGATATCCTGGATATCAGCCCATGCGTTTTACTCAATTTAGGTCTACAGGGACTCTAGGTGTCTCATGTCTGCATACTGGTAGCAGCCAGCCAGGATGTTGAAAACAATTTTAACCGATTCTCTCCTTATTTTTATTTGCTGTTTAGAATTCCAGCTCCATATCTTCTTATGCTCCAGCTGTTTCAATTTTAACATAATATCACTTGTTTCTGACTACTTGAAGTATTCAGACTGCTCTTTATTTCCTCTGAACCCAAATGCTATGCGAGTACCTTAATTATTTCTGTTTTTATCCCTCTGCCATGCAATGTTCTCTCCAGTTTAGTCACCATAGCAATAATCTTGGAAAAATTTAATACTGCTGGAGCATCTCTGCCACTTGCAGGTAATCTGAAGTGCAGTATTGAAGTGCAGAAGCATACTGTAAGTGGATTGAAGATTAGACATGAGGATGCAGAGAAGATGGTACAAGTCTTATATGGATGTGTGGTGCATACAGTTGCTGACCATTGAGCATGCACTGAGATGCAGTTGCCAGTATCAAAGTTAGAGGTTCAGAAGAGGAAGCTATGAAATAGAGTCATCAGTTACCCACTTTGACTTTCTTTTTGAGAGTTCTCAGCATCTAGTTCCTCTCTGGTGGGTGGTAGGATAGAAGATTGCATTTTAAGAGATAAGATTAAGTGATAATAAGGACTATAATAAGTGTTAATCCCCCTCTAATAGGTCTCATGCCATCACTGAAGTAAATTTCACCTGGCATCCAAACTTTAGTTGGAAGATGTGACTTTTTGGTCCTGATTTCGAGGAAAACATTGCTTGACTCATCACATGATTCTCCCAAATTTCATGTCATAGCTGTCATTCAAGACCTGCAAAGATTTTTGTTTGCTCCTCTAGTGACTTTCTGAACTTTGCTAAAAATGTCACTTTCAAAAAACTGAAAACCAGAATCTATTTTCCTCCATTTTCAAATTAACTCCCCAAATTAAAATACTCAAAAAATCTACAACTTAGAATATTAATTTTCATGTTTTTTTCATTTCATTTTCCTTTGTTGGGTATGAGCATCATTGGTAAAATAGCCTTGGAAAGGTGGTGGTGAGTCCAAATACAGTACAGTAAAAATAATTTGTAAGGGAGCGTTATAGTCTTTTGCTTCATTTTACAGGAAAATATTCTAGCAAGGTAAAGTTTTGTCATTAATGTGAAATTCATCCAATGTTACATTCACAAGCTTTGCTGAATGCTGAAATGTTGAGATTACTTTTGTACTTGACACAAATATATTGGTCATAGTCTTAAGGTTCATTGAAGGGAAAGCTAATATTTCTACCTCTTTGAAGTGGCCTGGGAACATTTCTATTCAATACAAACCATTAAGTGCTTTATTACATGATTTATTGTCACAAAAAATACCTTTTTGTCTTCAGTCACTTTCATCCCTGGAGGTGCCTTCACAACATGGTATGCAACAGTTTGTGATGGTCAACAAATACTGCCTTTTACATTGATAGTCAGACAACATTACTGAATTTAAAAAACTTAGATGTTTACTATAGGAGCTATCCTAACTGCACTCTGTATGAAAGGAGGTTGGTTCTAAGCACTGCTAATTGTGCTGTGAAACACCTGCTGCCAACCGGATGTACCAGTTTATTCATTGGTTCCTATAATTAATAGATGATATAAGGATATGTTCTCAGGAGATATAGAAGTTACCCTGAGAGTTTTCCTCTGAGGGTTAGGGTTCATGATGTACATTTGAGGTCCATAGGAAAAAGAAGACATAGTGAAGATTAGTTCACAAATACAAACCTCAATGAGAATCACTTTGCTGTACTAATTGGTATATTGAAGTGAGCTGAATGAACTATTCTATGTTTGAGTAGAGTGCAAGGTTAAAGAATTGGTGTGTGTGCTTCATGGTTTTTTTTCTCTGGATTTTAGCAATTAATTCACTAATGCTTTAATTTCTCATATAGGAAAATTCGTTTGTTTCATTAACTCTTCATTTTCTTAGGTGCTTTTCAAGTGTAGGGTATAGAAATAATGCAAGGCTATTATCACTGAAAATACCCCACTGTCTGCATTTTGGTGTGATAACACATGAATTTCTACATGCAATTGGTTTTCAGCATGAGCAATGCCGAAGTGATCGTGATAAATATATCAAGATTTTATGGGAAAATATTTCACCAAGTAAGTATGTTGAACATTTAATCATGACTGAAATGTTATTAATAATTTTATGTATGTTAAGTTTCTTTTGAGTTACTCCTGATTTGTTCAATTCTGGTGTTCTTTTGTTTTTGGCTGTTCTTTTCCTCTGTTTTTCCTCTGGACTTAATAAATTTGCACTGATTAATGAGAAATCAATTTGTGAAGCCAGGAGATAATGGGGAGTTTTAGCCTTGATGCCATCCTGGTTTATAGGGAGTTCAGATTTAAAGGGCAGATGAACAGTATTTTTATATTATATCATGTCTTTCCTGATAAAATCAAGTGTCAGAGTAGTGTCCTTGGCCCAGCTATCTTCTGCAGCTTCATTAGTGATTTTCCCACCATCATAAGGGGATGTTCGCTGATGACTTCTAATGTTCAGCATGATTTGAGACTCTCAGATATTGAAGCAGTGCTATCCCAAATCCATTAAGAACACAACAACATCCAGGTTTGGGATGACAAACAACAAGTAACATTTGTGACGCATAAGTCCCAGGCAATGACCATTTCCAGCAAGAGATAATCTAACTGTCACCACTATCAACATCCTGGGTATTACCATTGACCAGAAACTGAATTGGACACAGAAGTATTTTGGCTGTAACAGCAGGTGAGATCTAGGAATAGTGCAGTGAGTAACTGACTTATTGACTCTCCAAAGGTTGTCCATCATCCACTAGGCACAAGTCAGGAGTGTGGCAGAATATTCCCAACTTGCCTGGGAAAGTGCAACTCCAGAAGCCCACAAGAAACTAGACACCATTCAGGCATAATGGTCCGCTTCGTTTCCATCACATCCACAAACGCTCACTCCCTCTACCACCAGTGCTCAATAGCAGCAGTATGTACCATGTACAAGATGCACATAGAAATTCACCATAGTTTCTTAGACAGCACCTCCCAAACTCCCGGTGACTACCATGTAGATGGACAAGGGCATCACCTGCAAGTTCCCCTTCATGCCATTCACACCTTGACTTGGAAAGATATTATTGTTCCTTCAGTCTCACTGGGTCAGAATCCTGGAACTCCTTCCCGAATGACATTGTGGGTGCACCTACGCCGAATGGGCTGCAGCAGTTCAAGCAAGCAACACACCATCACCTTTTCAAGGGCAACTAGGGATAGGTAATAAGTGCAAGCCCAACCAGTGATGCTGACATTCTATAAGTGAAAAAAAAATTATTTTAATATGGAGGGTGACTAAGAGATTCTAGTTTAATTTAAGTTTTCAATACACATTAATGCATAGATGATCATGGGGTGTTCCTATTGCACTCTTTATTTAAAAGTGACATTTCTGACTTTACTAAGAATCAATTTGGTTTTGTGGCAAGAGCAAAATCCCAATTTGAAGCTTTTGGTTGTGGAGCTCCAGATGGCAACAGTGTCAAGGATTTCAGAGGACGCTTAAGAGACATCCACATTTCTGTAGGTCTGGAGTCATCTGTGGATGAGACCAAGTGAGGACAACAGATTTGCTTCTCGAAAGAACATTGGTTGTCATGATCTTGGATCTTAACCCCAGATCATCTATGGACATATTGACCTTTAAATACAGTGTATTTTTTTAAGATAAAAGACTTGCAGCCAGTAGTTGGCTGAAAATATAGTATATACATGTGGAGAAATGTTCCAGAATGTCACATCTGATGAGGTGTCAAAGAAACTTCAAAGGAAGAAAATGCACTGCAAACTGTAATCTGACCTGAACTACAATCTCTTAGAATGATCTCAGACTATGACTTTGATGGTTCGAAAAAAACAGTCAGATTTGCAGTTTACCTTATTCAATAATAAGGTAACTCAGTTCAACCCTCGTCTCATGTACTTATGCCCAAACCTCCAATTAGTGTGTGGACTGGGGTTCTGTGAGGATCATAGTTTTGAGAACAACCTTTAAAAAATCACTGGAAGGGAAAAGACCCTTTCTCACTCTGAGTGTTGCCAATCAGCCACTGCTGAAAGGCATTGGGACAAAAGAATTCCAAACAACCTACATAGCCAAGAATCTTAAAATCAAAGTTTCAACTACCAAGATTAATGCTACTGGTAATGTAAACTGCAAAAGTTACATTGTCCAACTATCCACTCTTAACCAACAATTCAGAGACTGATCTGAATATTTCATTTTAAACTCTTACATTTTGGGACTGAATTATACACACACATATATGTATTCCGTTACTATTTTTTCGTGTTGTAATGAATGAATTCAGTCTGTTTATTGCCTCAAGCAAGTGTGGTCAATTTGGCTCCTTTTGTAATATATATTCATTTGAGTCTGGGAGAAGATTATCCATAAGTGAAGGAATTCTTTTAGAAATCAAAGAGCCAAGTGAATAACCAGGGAAATCGTGTTCACCCCTCCTCACTCAGGGGAGGTATTCCATCTGGAACCATAAGAATTGGGCAACTGTTCTAAGGGACAAGTCTTAACATAGCAAACTAGATAGGTTTTTACAACATCAATGGTTGTTTCTTAGCGCAATTACTGGAAGTAATTTTCAAATCTGAATGTTTTTATTTAGTAACTCAAATTCAATAAGCTGCTTTAAACCTTTGACCCCTGTGCATTAGCTTCTAGTTACCAGTCCAATGAGAATTCCACTATACCTCCATCTCCCCAGTTGATTGCCCACTTGAGGGGCTGAACTGGTCAGAAAAGTTATACAAGAGCCTTCCCTCCATGGTCTTGGTGGAGGCAAAAATATGGGGACAGGGCTTGGTGGGGGGGGCAGTCAGTTCTCAACGACCAACCTGCCATTTCAATGAAAGCCCAGAACCACCAAATTTGCCAATGGGGGAGAGCACACTAGTCTTCTTCCATCTTTTGTCAGTTACTGTAGTTTTCTAGGTTGACGTTTATGGATCAATGCAGAAAAAGTTTTAATTAAATTAATTCTGGCAATGGTATTTTTACAGGATTAAAATTTAATTTTAATCTCCTAAATACAAATAATCTGAACATGACATATGATTATGGCTCAATCATGCAGTATGGCAGGTGAGTCTGAGATTATTGTTTATAAATAATGCATTCATCATCCATCCATTTGATGGATGCAAATAATTTAATTTGTAAATCTTGGATTGAGCAATATAATTGTCATTTGTCTATTGGCTTTCAGGGGCTAATTCCCATGCTCTCTTCCAGTGACCATGTGCAGGCAGTTATCTAGGCCAGATTCTTCCATGACTTGCAACAGATGAGCAAATTCAGTCATGAGCGATTTTAAGATTTCAAAGCAGGTTTAAAATTATCACTATGGACTTCATAGAATTTATTTTTTTAAATCGCAAAAATACCTTCTAATGAACGGTTGAGGACTCTAAGTTTGATGTCAGACAAAGACCCACATGCACACATATATTTTGTGGGGTGAATTTGTACTTGCAGGGTTACATTGTACTTTGCTCTAAAACTGCAGGCATTCATGTAGAACTCTGAGCTCAAAAACTGCATGAATTTATGTAAAACTCCGTTATCTCACTTTTTAGATTAGAATCAATCTAAACATCATGGCATAGACAGAGAACACAGGGGACCAACACCTTCAACATATTGTCTAGCTATCACCATTGTTAACAGCTAACCCGAGATTGCAACTTTTTAAAAAAAAGGTTTTGTGATTTACACATGAAAGAAGTGAAACTATCACTGTATTCTAACAGATGAAAGGCTTAACAGACAATCAATTTTTCAATGTATAATTTCAGTTACATCACACTGTAAATTTTTGCTATAAATTCTGTGTGTTAGGATTGAGCCTTCCACTATCACCTGATGAAGGAGTGTCGCTCTGAAAGCTAGTGTGCTTCCAGTTAAACCTATTGGACTGTAACCTGGTGTTGTGTGATTTTTAATTTTATACACCCCAGTCCAACACCGGCATCTCCAAATCTTCGTGTAGTGTGGTACTTTCACCATGCTAAATGGGATAGACTTTGAACAGATCTAGCAACTGAAGACTGGGAATGCATGAGGTGCTGTGGGCCATCAATAACAGCAGAATTTAACTTCAGCACAATCTGTAACACCATCCCCTAGCATATCCCCTATTTGATCATTACCATCAAGCCAGACGATTAATCCTGGTTCAATGGAGAGTGCAGAAGGTGATGCCAGGAACAGTACCAGGCATGCCTGAAGATGAGGTGTCAACCTGGTGAAGCCACTAAACAGGACTACTTGCATGCCAAACAACATAAGTAGCAAGTCATAGACAGAGCTAAACAATCCCAAACCAAACAGATCAGATCGAAGCTGTGCGGTCCTGCCATCCAGTTGTGAATGGTGATGGATAATTTAAAAAACTCACTGGAGGGAGAGGCTCCACAAATATCCCCCATCCTCAATGATGGAACAGCCCAGCACATGAGTGCAAAACATAAGGCTGGAGCTTTTCCAGCAATCTTCAGCTAGAAGTGTCGAGTGAATGATCCATCTTGGCATTCTCCAGCGATCCTCAGCATTACGATACCAATTTTCGGTCTATTCGATTCATTCCAGGTGATATCAGGAAATGGTTGGAAACACTAGGCATTGCAAAGGCTATGGTCCTGACAGCAATAGAATTGAAGATTTGAGCTTTAGAACCTGCTGCTCCCCAACCAATCCCAGTTACCCTTGAAGCCACGATGACTTCAACATTCTGGAGCACTCTCACATACCTTGTGCCTTTGTAAGTCCAGGTTCCTTACAAGGCTGATTTCTGAGGGAAAAGTGCTACCCACTGCAAACATGGCTTCTGATACCAGTGCACAACTATCTGATGCGGAGAGCAGATACAGCGTTACCCATACTTTGACTAGGGCCAGAGTAAGGCAGACAATGAGCTGCTGAAGTTGCAACTGTTGTGCCAGGACTCCAGACTGAATGTGCTATGTGAATCTAGCATGCTGTGTGCTCTACACAATTACAGTAGCAACACAGCACTATGCTGAATGCTGAGCAAGTGATTGAATTGAAGCAGTTGTTTTTACAGAGGAGAATAAGGACATTGAGAAGGACAAAGTTCTTCTTTGCAAGACAAAGCTCAGTTGCATCAGGCACGACAAGCTAGACAAGGCTTAATTGACCCCCAAATTTCAGAAAATGAGAGCTAGGTGCAGTTATGAAACATAAAATGTCATTGGTCATAATTCCAACATTCAGTTTGAAGAAAGCACTGGCATCAGCGAAACCTGACAGTTCTAGGATGTTCAGTTAGTAGTGAGTTTCTCCCACTACAGTCTGGACAAGAGGAGCACCAAAGGAGTGGTAGGTGATTAATGAGGAGTTTGAAAGGATATGACAAGAAATCTCACTAGGCCTCAGGGAGAACTACCATCATGAAACTTAATAAAATTCTCACTTAGTCATTTGTGTTTATCAATGATGGTTTGATGTTATAGTACCTTGGAAGGTTCATAATGACCATCTTGAATCAGTTTGGTTTTCAGTTCCCATCAATCTCTTACGTTGTTTTTGGATTTCACTTTTCAATGCTACCTGGATAACTTTTGTCAATATGAGACCGTCTTTGCGTTGCAGCATATCTGAAGATATATTAGAAATTTGAAAGATAGTTTTGATTCAAATTAGTTCAGGTTATAAATCACCATTATCATAAAATTCTGACAACTGAAGAAACATGTCAATAGTTTTTCTTGGCAACTGTTTTTTTCTATTATGTCTTGGTCTCTTCATTCTATAATCTATAACTGATGTGATGTAATTGTCAAATGTTCTTACAATATTACAAAAGGTATCTCTTCTTATATCCTTTTGTTTTAACGATATGCTACAGGATTTAACAGAATTAAAGTATGTGTTTAGTAGTTTTTCTCTGAGTTTCTTATGTAATCTTGAATCAATTCTGCATTGCACGATCTGTTTCTTTCATAGCATCCAGTTTAATTCCCTATCTGAATGATGTGTGATTTTAAATCTGCTTGGTGGTGTGATATCTCTCGTCCTTCTATTTTCTCAGTTGTCATTGTATTTAATTACTGTGACTTCTCTTAGACAATTTACTTGAAAGCTGGTGGGGAATTTTCAAGCCTTTGTAGATGCAACTGGATTTGCTGCTCACTGATTTTAAATTATATCATCACTTCAATTTTACTAAATGTTGTCTTCTTCAGCGAAGTCTTTAAATATTGTAATTATTTTCTTTAATTACTATTTAATGAAGGTAAATTGCTAATAGTGGGATGAAAAGTAGTTCATTGAGAAGCTTCATTGTTTTAAGAGAAAAATTAACTTCTACCTGCTTATTCTCCACTACAGAAATTTTCTTTGAAGTTTTTTGACTTCCATTAACAGACATAAAAGTGTTTCAAATGATCCTACTATTTGTGCAAAGAAATCAAGAAATGAAAATCATTAAAACACTTCAAAATGAATAAATACTGTATTTTCTCTCAAGATGGAAGAAAGATTGTTTTCCCCTCCTTTCTGTATATGGTTTATGTGCCCTTTTTAACAATATGGTCAATATAAACATTTCTCCCTGTGGTATTTGTGCCATTTCAATTTGACAAAATAGTTTTGTACTGTTATCCCATTTTAAAAAAATTGGGATTGTACAATAAAAATAAATTTTTCGCTCAAACTGCTGATAGTTTAGATTTTTCTACTTCCTTCAAATATAGCACTCCCTCATATATCAGATTATATAGCAATTTTAAAGTTTTACTTTCAGAGCAACCTTTTTAAAATCTTTTTGGCACTTATCCTGACATTTTTAAACAATCTTACCAATGCTGGTTTAACAAATAGTGAATTAAATGTCCTTTAGCTGAAATAATTGCATAGATGCTAGTATCCATCACCAAGTCACCCTTTATTTAAACGTGCACAGTACATGGACTCTGACCAGTTAGTCCCTAGAGTGATAAAATTCTCTGAGACTCCTGTTAATTTTTTTTATTAAACAATACACAGTTTACAAAATAATTCAAAGTTTGTGCGAGGATTTGTAGCTCGGGTGCTCTTTGTTCTGGTTCTGTTCGCTGAGCTGGGAATTTGTGTTGCAGACGTTTCGTCCCCTGTCTAGGTGACATCCTCAGTGCTTGGGAGCCTCCTGTGAAGCGCTTCTGTGGTCTTTGCTCCGGCATTTGTAGTAGTTTGAATCTGCCACTTCCGGTTGTCAGTTCCAGCTGTCCGCTGCAGTGGCTGGTATATTGGGTCCTGGTCGATGCGCTTGTTGATTGAATCGTGGATGAGTGCCATGCCTCTAGGAATTCCCTGGCTGTTCTCTGTTTGGCTTGTCTATAATAGTAGTGTTCTCCCGGTCAAACTCATGTTGCTTGTCATCTGCGTGTGTGGCTACTAAGAATAGCTGGTCGTGTCGTTTCGTGGCTAGTTGGTGTTCATGGATGCGGATCGTTAGCTGTCTTCCTGTTTGTCCTATGTAGTGTTTTGTGCAGTCCTTGCATGGGATTTTATATACTACGTTGGTTTTGCTCATGCTGGCTATCGGGTCCTTCTTTCTGGTGAGTTGTTGTCTGAGAGTGGCTGTTGGTTTGTGTGCTGTTATAAGTCCTAGTGGTCGTAGTAGTCTGGCTGTCAGTTCAGAAATGTTCTTGATGTGCGGTAAAGTGGCTAGTCCTTTGGGTTGTGGCATGTCCTCATTCCGTTGTCTTTCCTTTAGGCATCTGTTGATGAAATTGCGGGGGTGTCCGTTTTTGGCGAATACATTGTAGAGGTGTTCTTCTTCCTCTTTTTGCAGTTCTGGTGTACTGCAGTAGGTTGTGGCGCTTTTGAACCGTGTCTTGATGCAACTTGTTTTGTGTGTGTTGGGGTGGTTGCTTTCATAGTTCAGGACTTGGTCTGTGTGTGTGGCTTTCCTATATACCTTTGTGGTGAATTCTCCTTTCAGTGTTCTCTGTACCATCACATCTAGGAATGGGAGTTGGAATGGTAATGGGAATGGAAGAAAAGGACAACCAACTTATGTTTTTATTTTATTGAAATAATTACAGTTTACAAAAAACACTTAACATTTACAGCTGTATACAACAGCAATTTTACAAGGGAGAGAAGCAGCAAAGCTAGTCCCCAAACCCTACCGTTCAACCAGTTTACAGGGAGATGAGGACAAACCTCAAATCCCAGTTCCACATATAAAAGATAGCGACAATGACATTTGTACATAAAAAGCTAATCCAGTTACATAAACAATGCATACAATACAGATCCAGCAAGCCCCCGTCCCTCCCACCTTCCAGCCACTCTAAGGCAGCCTGCCCCTACCCACCTTCCAGCTCTCGGTCCACCCGATGCCCCTTCCAGTTCTCAGTCTGCCCTGACACACCTTTCAACCACCTTTAGGACAGCCTGCCCCGGTACCCGCCCGGGGTGACAGCAGTCAGGATGACCTACCCACCTAGAGACTCCTGTTTATGATATTTGTACTGGGATTCCTACAGTTCCACTCAGTACAAGATTAATCTTATTGATAACCTGGTGAATACATTCCTAGACATCCATTCTCCATGTAAGTGTGATGCCAGACTCCTGTTAATTTTTTTTATGTTATTAAACAAACTACAAAACAGTTTACAAAAAACAAGAGACAGCAATTTTACAAGGGAGAGAAGCAGCAAAGCTAGGCCTCAAACCTTACCGTTCAACCATTTTACAGGGAGATGAGGACAAACCTTAAATCCCTGTTCCACATATGACAAGACAGTGACAATGACAATGACATTTGTACATTAGACAGTACTGTTACATACAAAAGTGCAGACAATACAGTCCCTCCCACCTTCCGACCACTCTAAGGCAGCCCGCCCCTCTATACCTTCCAGCTCTCAGTCCACCCGATGCCCCTTCCAGTTCTCGGTCTGCCCTGACACACCTTTCAACCACCTCTAGGACAGCCTGCCCCGGTACCCGCCCAGGGTGACAGCAGTCAGGATGACCTACCCACCTAGAGACTCCTGTTTATGATAAGTGTGATGCCAGACTCCTGTTTATAATATTTTATTAAACAAATTACAAAACAGTTTACAAAAAACAGTTAACATTTACAGCTGTATACAACAGCAATTTTACAAGGGAGAGGAGCAGCAAAGCCAGACCCCAAACCCTGCGGTTCAACCAGTTTACAGGGAGATGAGGACAAACCTCAAATCCTAGTTTCACTTATAAAAGACAGTGACAATGACATTTGTACATAAAAGGACAATCCAGTTACATAAATGGTGCAGACAATTCAGACCCAGCAAGCCCCCGTCCCTCCCACCTTCCAACCACTCTAAAGCAGCCCGCCCCTACCCACCTTCCGGCTCCCGGTCCACCCCATGCCCCTTCCAGTTCTCGGTCCGCCCAGACATACCTTTTGACCACCTCTGGGACAGCCCGCTCCAGTACTTGCCCGGGGTGACAGCGGTCAGGACGGTCTACCCACCTAGAGACTCCTGTTTATGATATTTGTACTGGGATTCCTACAGTTCCACTCAGTATAAGATTAATCTTATTGATAACCTGGTTACTACATACCTAGACATCCATTCTCCATAAAAGTGTGAGGACAGACTCCTGTTTATTTTTTTTTCCAAGTGGCCAGTGACAAGCAGTGGCCTTTCACATCAAAGGGCAATAATCTCCTGTTTATTTATTTATTTATTTATTCTTTTTTTTATTAACCCCCACACTACCGCCTAACTGCTTATTTTTTTTTCCCCAGCACCCATGGTGTGTGCGTGCAGGTGTGAGACACAGTGAAAGACACAAAGTGCACGAATCTTTATTCAATTTCCACCACCAGGAAGATAGGAAAACACCCGAGTGGCCAGTGACAAGCACTGCCCTTTACATCAAAGGGCAATGCTGTGTGATCAAAACAGTCAACGGGAGGGTAGGGACTAAATCAAAACAGAGTTGGAGGAGGAAATAATGCACTCCACTCCCTGCGGCACCCACCTCTTGCTGAACGACTCCAGGATGTTGGTGGACACCGCGTGCTCCTTCTCCAAGGACACCCGGGCTCTAACGTAACCCCGGAAGAGGGGCAGGCAGTCGGCCCTAACGACCCCCTCCACGGCCCGCTGCCTGGACCTGTTGATGGCCAGTTTGACCAGGCCCAGGAGCAGACCCACGAGGAGGTCTTCGGACCTGCCCTCCCTCCTCCGTACCGGGTGCCCGAAGATCAGGAGTGTGGGACTGAAGTGCAACTAAACGCAGAGGAGGAGGTTTTTAAGAAAATCAAAAAGGGGACTCCCGTTTATTTTTTTTTGTTTTTTTTTGTTTTTTTTTCTTTTTTTTTCTTTCTTTTTTCTTTTTTTTCTCTTTTTAAGGACACAAAGTGCATGAATCTTTATTCAATTTCCACCACCAGGAAGATAGGAAAACACCCGAGTGGCTAGTGACAAGCACTGCCGTTCACATCAAAGGGGAATCCCTTGTTTCTCTTTTTGTTTATATTTTTTCTTTTTTTTTTCTTTTTTCTTTTTTTTAAAAATTTAACCCCCACACTACCGCCTAAGTGCGGTAGTGCTTATTTTTTCCCCAGCACCCATGGTGTGTGTGTGCAGGTGTGAGACACAGTGAAAAGACACAAAGTGCACGAATCTTTATTCAATTGCCACCACCAGGAAGATATGAAAAATACCCGAGTGGCCAGTGACAAGCACTGCCCTTCAAACCACAGGGCAATGCTGTGTGAGCAAAACAGTGAAGGGGAGGGTAGGGACTAAATCAAAATAGAGTTGGAGGAGGAAATAATGCACTCCACTCCCTGCGGAGCCCACCTCTCGCTGAACGACTCCAGGGTGTCGGTGGACACCGCGTGCTCCTTCTCCAAGGACACCCGGGCTCTAACGTAACCCCGGAAGAGGGGCAGGCAGTCGGCCGTAACAACCCCCTCCACGGCCCGCTGCCTGGACCTGTTGATGGCCAGTTTGACCAGGCCCAGGAGCAGACCCACGAGGAGGTCTTCGGACCTGCCCTCCCTCCTCTGTACCGGGTGCCCGAAGATCAGGACTGAAGTGCAACCAAACGCAGAGGAGGAGGTTTTTAAGAAAATCAAAAAGGGGACTCCCGTTTATTTTATTTTTTTTAAATTTTATTAAACAGTTACGAGACAGTTTATAAAAAACAGTTAACATTTACAGCTGTACACAACAGCAATTTTACAAGGGAGAGGAACAACAAAACCAGGCCCCAAATCCTACCGTTTAACCAGTTTACAGGGAGATGAGGACAAACCCCAAATCCCAGTTCCACATACAAAAGACAGCGACAATGACATTGTACATTAGACAATACTGTTACATACAAAAGTACAGACTCCCGTTTATATCTGACAGCCAGAGCTCGATGATTGGCCCAGGTTAACAGCCCCAATTAGGGACATCATATTCAACGAGATCCACTTGGCCAATCTTATTCCAATCACAACATTCCTCCCCCTCTAAATGCAGGCCTATACTTTCTCTTGTAGATTCTCTGAGGATATTTTCATCCCAGATCCAGTTCCTCAACTCTGACGTGGACATGGCTGGCATGTAGCATCTGATGTGTACATGATTGTAGCATCTTGTACCCGGAGCATCTCAGGAGAAATGCCTCCTCTTATTGGTATCAAGATTACATTCATCTCAGAATCTGAAGTTTCTTTGACACCAGACACTAGACAGAGGTTGAAAACCCCAGATTTATGACAGTCTTTCTGGCTGTTCTGAGGGGCCAGAAATGTTTTACTCCAGGACCCCACCTCACCTAACCGAATATTTCCCAGGGCCTGACCTCACCTTGACCTTGCCTCATACCGACGCAGCGCCACTTTTATGATGTTGAACTTCATACCCTGCGACTTGGAGGTGCTTCAAGGCATTCACATTTACCACAATGTTTTCCTAGCTGGTGTTCCAACTAGGGTGTTCCAACTGTAATTCTACGCACTGAGAATAAGGGACCATAGCTGAATTTGACCAGAAGCTATGGGCAGTACAGCCTTGTCTTCTTTAAGTAGCCCTAACAGGACTTTGTGGACCATTACTATTACAAATATCTGTCTGTAATGGTGTGGTGGAACTTTCTCACACCAAAGATGATCGCCAAATCTTCCTTCTTTATCTGGGTGTATTTGCATTCAGCATCAGCCAAAGTCTGGGGAGCATATGCTAAGGGATGTACCTCTCCGTTGGAGCACCGGTGAGCCAACACTATCCCAATTCCGTTATGGGGAGGCATCATACGTAAGCATCGCCTCTTGCTCGGAATGGTAATGGGCAAACACCTTAGATTACATTAATGCTGTTTCACTTGCTTACAGGCTACATGACTAATTCCAAGATGGGCCTTTTAGAATAGCAGAAGTAAGAATGCCAAACGCAGACCAGATTATATTTGAATTTATCGTAATAATTTGCCAACCCAAAGAAAGATCTAAGTTCCAGTACAAATGTGGGAGCTGGGGCACCTTTGATCACCCTCACTTTATATTCCAATAGGTGTAACCCAGTCTTGTCAACTCAGTAGCCCACATAGGTCACTTGGGGTTCCTAGAGCACATAAGTTTCCCTTCAAAGGCGTATGCCTACCTGGGACAAATGTTAAAGCATGATGTCCAAGTTTTCCAAGTTCTTTTAATTGGTTTTTCCTGTTATTAACATGCCATCCAGGTAAATGGCAACCCAGAGCAGATCTTATAAAATGACCTTTGCATTGTCTCCTAGAGAAGGGCACAGGCTGATGGCATACTGTTGGATTCCTCATCTAGTGGCAATTTCAAGTATACATGGCTCATGCCCAGCTTTGTGAAGGACAAACCCTCAATACCCCCCCAATTTTACATACAAGTCCTCTGGATTGGGTATTTATCCAGCTGTGAGAAGCAGTTTACTGTTTGCTTAAAATCTCCAGAAAAGCTGAACGATTTTGGGTAATCCAAGATGGAGGATTGGAAAAATTTCTGGCTGTAACAGTTGCTCCTTTTTTGAGGTATTTTAGATGTTGGAGGTGATTTCCTTGAATTCCACGAACAGCAATTACAGTTTTATATGTTGTTTCATTATTTTGGAACTTTCGAAAAAAAATCAAAACAACAGCAGTTGTAAAAGGGAGAAGAACAAACAAAGGAAGCACATGTTGAGGTCAGTGTCGGAGAGAGAGAGAGAAAGAATTTGACACCACAGTGAACCTGCACAGTTATTGCCTTTGCTGTTTGAATTCATGTATCACTGAACATCAGAGTGCGTCTGTGAAAATTAACATACAGTGAAATTCACAACTGATCTTGGAGGAACTGTGTGGGTGAAGTCACAGCACAGACACAGATAAGTGAATTGTTTTAAGTGTGGTCTACAGAAAGTCTGCAGTAGTGTGCAGAGTGGGTTCTTTCTTGACTTATATGCTTTTTGAGATATGGCTTATATTTTAAGTTTAATCAGAAGACATAACTATTAATTTAACCTGGGGCAGTGTTTTGTAGAGGAATAAAACTGTGTTATTTTCTGGGTCTGTAGATTGTGAAGGAGCAAAAATGTAGAGTAGAGTGATTTGCGCTTCTTGTCAGATGTGAGAGTTTAAAGAGAGTTTAAGGGTTACTGCGTATTATATCTACAATAAATGCTGTTGATTGCAAGTCCTATCAGATCGATGTTGGAGAGACAGAGGCAATGAGGAATTTGCAACAACAATGGTATGTGATGGATGGCAGTTATTGGAAGGGGAGAAGTCTCAGATACAGTCACATAGATGGTTAACTCTAGGAAAGGTAAGAGAGGTAGGCAGTTAGTGCAGGAGTCTTCTGTGGCTATCCCCATCTCAAACAAGTATGCTGTTTTGGAAAATGTAGGGGGTGATTGATTCACAGGGGAACATAGCAAGTTTCTGCTATTGAAACTGGCTCTAATGCAACGAGGGGTACTTTGGGTTCCAAAAGATCAGTTGAGTTCAGGGACTGTCTAGTCCGATGTACAGGCAGACATTTCTGTGGCCGGCAGCGAAAAATCAGAATGGCATGTTGTTTCCCTGGTGCCAGGATCAAGGATGTCTCAGAGAAGGTGCAGAATGTTCTCAAGTGGGAGAGGGGCCAGTAAGAGGTCATTGTCCACATTGGAACCAATGACATAGGAAGGGAAAAGATTGAGAGTCTGAAGGGAAATTACGGAGAGTTAGGCAGGAATTTAAAAAGGAGGTCCTTGAGAGTAGTAATATCTGGATTACTCCTGGTGCTACAAGTTAGTGAGGGCAGGAATAAGAGGATAGAGCAGATGAATGCATGGCTGAGGAGCTGGTGTATGGGAGAAGGAGTCACATTTTTGGATCATTGGAATCTATTTTTGGGTAGAAGTAACCTGAACAAGAAGGACAAATTGCACCTAAATTGGAAGGGAACTAATATACTTGAAGAGAGCTTTGTTAGACCTGCTCAGGAGGATTTGAATGAATAAGGTTGGGGGGGTGGGGGGCCCAGGGAGATAGTGAGGAAAAAGATCAATCTGAGACTGGTACAGTTGAGAACAGAAGTGAGTCAAACAGTCAGGGCAGACAGGGACAAGGTAGGACAAATAAATTAAACTGCATTTATTTCAATGCAAGGGGCCTAACAGGGAAGGCAGATGAACTCGGGGCATGGTTAGGAACATGGGACTGGGATATCATAGCAATTACAGAAACATGGCTCAGGGATAGTCGGGACTGGCAGCTTAATGTTCCAGGATACAAATGCTACAGGAATGATAGAAAGGGAGGCAAGAGAGGAGGGGGAGTTGCGTTTTTGATAAGGGATAGCATTACAGCTGCACTGAGGGAGGATATTCCTGGACGTAGATCCCGGGAAGTTGTTTGGGTGGAACTGAGAAATAACAAAAGGGATAATCACCTTATTGGGATTGTATTATAGACCCTCTAATAGTCAGAGGGAAATTGAGAAGCAAATTTGTAAGGAGATCTCAGCTATCTGTAAGAATAATAGAGTATGATAGGGGATTTTAACTTTCCAAATACAGACTGGGACTGCCATAATGTTAAGGGTTTAGATGGAGAGAAATTTGTTAAGTGTGTACAAGAAAATGTTTTGATTCAGTATGTGGATGTACCTACTAGAGAAGGTGCAAAACGTGACCTGCTCTTGGGAAATAAGGCAGGGCAGGTGACTGAGGTGTCAGTGGGGGAGCACTTTGGGGCTAGTGACCATAAATCCATTAGATTTAAAATGGTGATGAAAAAAGATAGACCAGATCTGAAAGTTGAAGTTCTAAATTGAAGAAAGGCCAATTTTTACAGTATTAGGCAAGAACTTTCAAAAGCTGATTGGGGGCAGATATTCACAGGTAAAGGGACGGCTAGAAAATGGGAAGCCTTCAGAAATGAGATAACGAGAATCCAGAGAAAGTATGTTCCTGTTAGGGTGAAAGGAAAGGCTGGTAGGTATAGAGAATGCTGGATGACGAAAGAAATTGAGGGTTTGGTTAAGAAGAAGAAGGAAGCATATGTCAGATATAGACAGGATAGATTGAGTAAATCCTTAGGAGATTATAAAAGGAGTATACTTAAGAGGGAAATCGGGAGGGCAGAAAGGGGACATGAGATAGCTTTGGCAAATAGAATTAAGGAGAATTCAAAGGGTTTTTACAAATACATTAAGGACAAAAGGCTAACTAGGGAGAGTATAGGGCTCCTCAAAGATCAGCAAGGCAGCCTTTGTGTGGAGCCTCAGAAAATGGGGGAGATACGAAATGAGTATTTTGCATCAGTGTTTACTGTGGAAAAGGATATGGACAATATAGAATTTGGGAAATAGATGGTGACATCTAAAAAATGTCCACATTACAGAGAAGGAAGTGCTGGATGTCTTGAAACGCATAAAAGTGGATAAATCCCCAGGACCTGATCAGGTACCCAAGAACTAACTCTGTGGAAAGCTAGGGAAGTGATTGCTGGGCCTCTTGCTGAGATACTTGTATCATCGATAGTCACAGGTGAGGTGCCGGAAGTCTGGAAGTTGGCTAACGTGGTGCTACTGTTTAAGAAGGGTGGTAAGGACAAGCCAGGGAACTATAGACCAGTGAGCCTGATGTCAGTGATGGGCAAGTTGTTGGAGGGAATCCTGAGGGACAGGATGTATATGTATTTGGAAAGGCAAGGACTGATGAGAGATAGTCAACATGGCTTTGTGCATGGAAAATCATGTCTCACAAACTTGATTGAGGTTTTTGAAGAAATAACAAAGAGGATTGATGAGGGCAGAGCGATAGATGTGATCGATACGAACTTCAGTCTGGCATTCAACAAGATTCCCCATGGGAGGAGACTGGTTAGCAAGGTTAGTTGTCACGGAATAAAGGGAGAACTAGCCATTTGGTTACGGAACTGGCTCAAAGGTAGAAGACAGGGTGATAGTGGAGGGTTGTTTTTCAGACTGGAGGCCTGTGACCAGTGGAGTGCCGCAAGGATTGGTGCTAGGTCCTCTACTTTTTGTCATTTATGTAAATGATTTGGATGTGAGCATAAGAGGTACAGTTAGTAAATTTGCAGATGACACCAAAATTGAAGGTGTAGTGGACAGCAAAGTAGGTTATCTCAGATTACAACAGGAACTTGATCATATGGGCCAGTGAGCTGAGAAGTGGCAGATGGAGTTTAATTCAGATAAATGCGAGGTGCTGCATTTTGGGAAAGCATATCTTACCAGGATATATACACTTAATAGTAAGGTTTTAGGGCATGTTGCTAAACAAAAAGACCTTGGAGTGCAGATTCATAGCTCCTTGAAAGTGGAGTCGCAGGTTGTTAGGATAGTGAAGAAGGGTTTGGTATGTTTTCCTTTATTGGTCAGAGTCTTGAGTACTGGAGTTGGGAGGTCATGTTGCAGCTGTACAGGACATTGGTTAGGTCACTGTTGGAATATTCCGTGCAATTCTGGTCTCCTTCCTATCGAAAAGATGTTGTGAAACTTGAAAGGGTTCAGAAAAGATTTACAAGGATGTTGCCAGGGTTGGAGGATTTGAGCTACAGGGAGAGGCTGAACAGGCTGGGGCTGTTTTCCCTGGAGTGTCAGAGGCTGAGGGGTGACCTTGTAGATGTTTACAAAATTATGAGGGGCATGGATAGGATAAATACACAAAGTCTTTTCCCTGGGGTCGGGGAGCCCTGAACTAGAAGGCATAGTTTTAAAGTGAGAGGGGAAAGATATAAAAGAGATCTAAGGGGCAACGTTTTCACACAGAGGGTGGTACATGTATGGAATGAGCTGCCAGAGGTGGTGGTGGAGGCTAGTACAATTGCAACATTTAAAAGGCATTTGGATGGGTATATGAATAGGAAGGGTTTGGAGGGATATGGGCCAGGTCCTGGCAAGTGGGACTAGACTGTGTTGGGATATCTGGTTGGCATGGACGGGTTAGACCGAAGGGTCTGTTTCCATGTTGTAAATCTCTATGACTCTGAGTGAACCGAACCATCAAGCTTCACAATCAGTAGACCAGTGCTGCCCAATCTGCAAACTGTTTAGTTTTGAAGTTTCCTTTGCTTTCCAACCTCTTAATTTCTGCCTCTATCTTTGCACATAAGGCAAATGGCACTAGGTGGGCCTTTCAGGATTGCAGAATTACTCCCTGGTCAACATGTAAGATGGCCTGAGCTCTTTTGATAATCCTTCGACCTTACTGAAAAACCTCTGAGTATTTAATTAGGACTTCACTCAAGCAGCCATTTTCTAATCAAAAAGTGTTAAGTCAACTGAGGTGAATATTTCTCAATCGTTTGCATCCCATCAAGTTTAGGTAAGAGCCTTTCACTGCAATCAGTGGTAACTGCGCCAACTGCTTCTTATCAGAGACTGGTATCAAAGTCATACCTTTATTATGTAACTGTACCCTGGCAAACACTCTCAGTCTGGCCAAGGTCTTGCACAAATGTACAGGTTGGAGTCTGGAAAGAATCTTGTGAAAGATTCATTCTGCAACCACTGATACAGCTGCATTGGTACCAATCTCCATAAGAACCAGGTGACCATTTAACCAGGCATTTATTTTGATTGGTTCTGATTTAAATGTTGCTAAGAAATTTAACTGTTCTAAACCATGTCTGGATGGACTTTCCAGGGTGTGCATTTTCCTGAATACCAGCCTATGAGTTATCTTACTGAAGTCAGGCCTCGTAAGCCCTCTTTGCTGTCTCAAGTCCACATCCTGGCAGCAACTATAATGATGTGTTGCCCTGAATCCTGAAGAATATTTTAGCCATTTGGCCAAGACGTGGCTTTGATCTGGGATTTTGCTGTGGCCTGAGTTAGTGTCACTCTGCTCAGGATATGCCATGGATGATTTTCTGCATTTAAGTAGTGTTCCCCATGTTCAGTCGGACAGGCAAGAGTGACGACTTCCATTGCACTACCCTTTAGCTCACATGCTGCACTTTCTGCATTTCTAATTACAAAGCCAGTTGTAGTGCCTGTTTGAAGTCTCGTTGGGCTTCAGCTAATAGGTGCTTTTGCATGGTTATGCAAAACCTGCGGCCACATCTCCTCCCTCATCTCTATTCAAGGCCCTAAAGGAGCCTTCCACATCTATCAAAGTTTTACTTGCACATCCACTAATATCATTTATTGTATCCGTTGCTCCCGATGCGGTCTCCTCTACATTGGGGAGACTGGGCGCCTCCTAGCAGAGCACTTTAGGGAACATCTCCGGGACGCCCGCACCAATCAACCACACTGGCCCGTGGCCCAACATTTCAACTCCCCCTCCCACTCTGCCGAGGACATGGAGATCCTGGGCCTCCTTCACTGCCGCTCTCTCACCACCAGACGCCTGGAGGAAGAACGCCTCATCTTCCGCCTCGGAACACTTCAACCCCAGGGCATCAATGTGGACTTCATCAGTTTCCTCATTTCCCCTTCCCCCACCTCACCCTAGTTCTAAACTTCCAGCTCAGCACTGTCTCCTTGACTTGTCTGGACTTGTCCTACCTGCGTATCTCCTTTTCCACCTATCCACTCCACCCTCTCCTCCCTGACCTATCACCTTCATCCCCTCCCCCACTCATCCATTGTACTCTATGCTACTTTCTCCCCACCCCCACCCTCCTCTCGCTTATCTCTCCACGCTTCAGGCTCACTGCCTTTATTCCTGATGAAGGGCTTTTGCCCGAAACGTCGATTTCGAAGCTCCTTGGATGCTGCCTGAACTGCTGTGCTCTTCTAGCACCACTAATCCAGAATATGTCATTAATCTGACATACCAAACAGGCTCTCAGCATTTCATTCAGTGTTAACCCCAAATCACATACCTCTGCCAGTCACCTTGACCTCATCAAAAATCCTGATACGGATTTGCCTGGTTCTCAAACTGCTGAAAAATCCAATAGCCTCAGAATTAGAGGAAGCTGTGGTCATAATATTCCTAAACTAAAACCATCAACTCTTGAAAGGCTTTTAATCTGGTGCCTCAGGGAAAGTTACGCTCAAGAATGGAATATTCTGTAGGCCAACAATCTGTCAGAAAAATTACCCGTTGCTTTTCCTCTGCCCCAATGTGATTTGCCTGGAGAAAATACCACATTCTTTCCACATACTGGGCTCAGCCTTCAATGGCAGGATCAAATGAGTCAGACTTCTCAAATAAAGATATTATGCCAGAAATGCTTATCTTAACTCAAAGACGACTGTCACAAGTGAACTTTCTTCAGGACCGTACTGGCACTAGGCCCGAAATGTTAACTCTGATTTCTCTCCACAGATCCTGCCAGACCTGCTGAGATTTTCCAGCAATTAGTGTTTTTGTTGTGTGAATGAAGTTGAGGTTAAAATTAGATGACCCCATGATCTTATTGAATGGTGAAGGGCCAATGGGTTTACTCTTGTTCCTGTGCGCTTGTATGTAACAAATGGCTGCTGCATTCACAAAACCTCGTGTTTTGGAGTAGCTGGATTTTTAAAGAGACACTCATAATCTTCTAATTTAATTTCTTTTTTCTTTATAAGGTTGTAGCTTTTTTCAGATCACTGTGGCTTTTGTAAACCTGAAAGTTTATTCAGGCTGTGGCCACTGTTACTAGTGTATTTTCAGGTGCCAACATGTTATCATTGTGTGGCTGAGAAATCTTGAGCACATCCATCACCACCGATTCTTCTTATTGGAATTAGTCTAAGTTACTGATACCACATGGGAAAGGGTGCCCACACAAATTCTTTGCAAAAGAGGGTCTCAATTCTGATAGAGTACAAATGATATTGCATAATATTTAATAACTTGTTATAATAGGCTGAATCTTATGTTTTCTGTAGCATTCATTTTTTGGTGAGTTTCACTGAGGGTTTCTCTTTACAAGGTCAAGCATATTTTCTCATCTCATCTTACCAAACTCAATTGTTTAACTACCTACCCCACCGCATGGTGCCCCTTTCATCAAATTCTAGTCCTGTTCTATCATTTGTTGTACACAAAACAATTCATCAATGCCAAGATATCCTGGAATGGACCAGCATCCCTGGTACCAGTGGTTTCTTCAAAAGAAGCTACTTTTGAGTGCACTTCGGCAAGTCCTAGCCATCTGGAACTGCCCTTCACGGTTCCTGATAGTTGCTCCAGACATGGTGCAGAGGGGAGAATTGATGCCAGACTTTATGGTCAGGTATCTGGATGCCCTTGCTCAGCAGCGTGCAGAGACGGATGTCCTCTTTTCCAGGAATGGCAACGAACGTCACAACACCAATCCATGTCAGCCTAATTCAAATTACCACCTAGGTCAATGCTGTTTTAGGTTGCAGCATTACAGCATTAGGTTACAGGAAAAGAAAAGTCAATAGGAAGCAGGCCAGTTTTCTGCACTCTGTCAGCATATGTGCCACTGTATTCTGTCCGATATCTCATATTCAGTCCATCTCTGCTACTACTTGAACTACCCCCCAGCAAGCATCATGCTCTCCAATACTCTTATTGCTTGCTCTCACCTACCCGAATGCTCCACAGTTCTAACCCTGCGAACACTGTGCGCTGCCTACTTGCTCTGTCATGACACCATCTACCTTCACTAAAAGTAACTGCCGTGCTACTTTTGTCTTCCCATATCATCTGGATATCTTTCATTTCCATAGGAAAACAGCCCTTATTTGTGCAGAAAGAGACAAGAAAGGTAGTAGACTGCCTGATGTTGAGCTCCTGACCCTTTACAAGGAGATGAGACTGATCCTGACTGTCCCAGGTGCTAACTGACCATTTCTAAAACCCTGTACTTATATCAGAGGCTTTTTTGAGTTATTGTGCTTGGACTCCCTGAGCAACAGCTATCTCACTTGACTTGATTGAGGACTGCAAACAATCTTAACAAAGCTTCGTGATGTCTGTGCTAAACAGCATGGTAGAGGAGTACTGAGAGCTTTGTATCTCCAGCTGAAAGACAAAGTGCAAAGAGACAAGGCAGGATGCTTTGCGCATCCAGATATGCCCAAAGTGAGTGAGCTCTGAGAAAGAATGCAAACAGCCCAAAGATGCATTGTTATCCTGTCCTTGAGCTGGTTGCATGGCCTGAGAGTGAAATGCTTTTGCTGAAGCATTACAATGATAGCTGATATTGTGCTCTGAGCTGTAACATTGAAGTGCAGAAGCATATTGTAAGTTGATCGGAGGTGCGTCAAGAGGATTGTTAAAAGTTGGCACATAGAAAATATCAATGTACATGGATGTAGGCTGCATCAGGTTCAACCTAAGAGTGAGTACACATTACTATGAGCAACATGCACATGGCATGAGAGCAACAACTTAGGGACTGTAACCAAACACATTAGAACTCTTTAGAACATTGATTAGCTCCTCACAGGAACATTCTTTTATATCCTTATGAGTGAAGTTAATCTTTTAATGTTAGTTCATCCTTTTAAGCACTAACGATCTTATACACCGTAGCCCATATTCCACTCAATCTATCCCCTGAAGATCAAATTTAAAACAAGACTGAAATGTAACTAAGTTTATTATCCTTTAATGCAGATATGCCTTTTCCAAGAATAAGAAACCTACTATGGTACCAGTAAATGATTCAAACATTGAACTTGGACAATATCGAGGGCTTTCCACCTTGGATGTTTTGAAGATTAACAAGTTGTATAACTGCGGTATGTTTAAAATATTTACTAGTATCAGTAGGTTTTCTGTGTGGAATCAATAACTGGTGAAATTCTGTATTTTTATTCTGTAATTCTAAATAATTAATTGTAGTGCTCCTTGAAGTTTAGCATTTTTGATCATGTACCATTTTACCAATATTGATAATTTTAAAAGCTGTTCAGTGTTTCCTACATGATGTAATGTTGTGGATGTGTCACTATAGTCTTACTAGACCATGGGAACTGCTCTCTCACCAGAGAGAGAAGCAACTGGTGGTGATTTAGCCTGAGGCAAGGGAAAAGGAGAGTCTTTCATGGTAACCTCTAACCAGCAATAGGGATTGAACCCATGCTATCAGCATCACACCAGTCTGTAAACCCACAATCCAGCCAACTGAGCTAAACCAATTTCCACAAGTGATAAAATATCCTTCAGACATACAACTAAATGGAACATTGAACGGAGTTGTAGATCATGAGTGAAGATTTAATTCTGTATGCTTTATAAAACCTAAACCAAATTCAGTCCCTATAATTTAACTTAAACTCTAATCGCCACCTCCTTTGTAAACTGCTCATCACCTCCCTCCCAATACATTCACACACATGCATGCGCAGAGGCAGACACAAAAATGTTTTGTAGATGTTTTGGATGGAGGAACGATGAGGTCTTTACACGCTACTATTTTTCAAATAGATGAAATGAACAATTCTATGAGAGCCTTCAGTTTTGCTGTTCTTCACAGTATTTATCTCATGATATGTCCCAAGTAAGTTACACTTGCGTTTGCAAATTCACTTTTGGCTAAATTTATTACTAAGCCAGCTAACTGCAGTTACTTAAACAGGTCTTATGATAGCCGTACTTACTTGTCAAATGTGTTACTGTATATTATAACATTGTCTAAATAAACTATGTAGTTAAGTATTACATTTATGACTTGATTCATTGATCTATGGAATATAGCTGGGTCATTTTTAACCCCAAATGGCATGATTTGACATTGCTACAATGGTTTGGTTTGATAAAATCAGATATATCTTTAGCCCTCGATGTTATTAGCGCTTGGCTGTACCTTTTTATAAATTAATCTTACCACAAGCAAGTCACTGTCAACATAACAATACAATCTTCTTCCCGAGAAATTGAGTATGAATCTGTTTCCATGGCTGCATTTACTTTTCTGTAATCCATGCAAATTTTAATTGATCTATCCAATTTACGAATCTACACTACCAGTAAACTCCATTTGTTTTGGTTAGGTTGAATTACCAGATTAATTCATGGACTAACTCTCTGTTTCCACCTGAGCTTTACTGGGCTCACGCGATAACAATGTTGCTGTATCAGTACTGACTCTCCTAAGTGCACATCATGTATTCAGGTGCATCTTTACACATTTCTACAATATTACCAGATCTTTCCGTTAACCTTCCTTAAAATATGAAAACAGTGTCTAATTTTCTCAGTATTTACTTCTAGGCTTGTCAAATCATAGGAGGTTTTCCTTGTGAACTGTCTACTATTCCTTCTACCTATTATTGTCACTCATCCTACCACTACTCTTACCACATGACACACTTGCTCCTCCTTGTCCTCTTTCCTGCAATGTTAATGTGACATCACTGATCCTTCTTCCTACAATCAGTACGATCTGTCAGATAAATAATTTTACTCACCTGCATAACTATCTTATATGGATCACTGAATTTTATTTTCAGAGATTCATCTTGCAATGCTAATACTTCATCTCCTAGGAACATGGAAACAGAAGCAGTCCATTCAGGCTGCCATGCCAGCCTTGCCATTCCATACAGTCATGACTCATCAAACATTTCAATGCCTGTTCCAACTTCATAAGGCTGTACAGTATTAGTGATCAGAAATCTGTCAAGCTCTAATTTAAATATATTCAAAGACTTATCTTCCATAACCCTCTGTGTGAGGAATTCCAAAGGTTGACAGCCCTGTGAGTACAAAAACATTTTGAATCTTAAGTGGTATATCACTTACGTTTAAATTGTGCCTCCTGGTTCTAGATTCCCCTTTCAGTGGAAAGATCTTACTAGCATCTACTCTGTCTAAACCTTTTACTAATTTGTAATTTTTAATGGAAAAAACTCTCATTCTTCAAAACTCTGCAGAACACAGGCTCAATCGCTCTTAATAGGACAGTTTTGCCATCCTGGGAACAGCACTCATGAACATTCTTTGCATTCGCTCTGTGGTATTCCCTTCTGAGATGAGGAAACCAAAACTGTACACAGTACTCCAGTTGCCCAATCAAATTGTTAAACAATTGAAGGAAGACTTCACTCGTCCTATACTCATTATTTCAGAAAAAAAGCTAATTAGCCTTCCTAATAGTTTGCTGCTCGTTAGCTGTGACTTATAGACTAGAAAACCTATATTCCTGTTCACATCTATGCTTTCTAACCTCTTACCATTCAAGAAATACTCTGCACATCTGGATAGTCTAATATTTTTCCACTTTATATTCCATGTATTATGTTCTTGCCCATCCATTAAGCCTGTTCAGATTTTCTAGAAGCTGCTTTACATCTTCCTCACGACACACATTAACCCTTAGCTTTGTGCATCCACATATTTGGAGATATCACATTTAGTGCCCACTTCCAAATCATTGATATATATTGTTAACAAACAGATCCCAAGTTCTGATCCTTGTGGTACTTAACTCGTCAGAGCCTGCCAATGTGAGAATAGCCCATTTATTCCTACTGTTTTCTGTCAGTTAGACAATCACTAATTCATACTAGTAGTAGCTGCCTTCCTTGACACTACCTCGCAATCACACATCTGCTTTGCCTGTTCAGCTTTTCCTTACAGTGTGACCATCTCACTGCTGTCCACGATAATCTACGCGTCGCAGATACTTCAGAAATCCATTCCCTGCTGAACCTCCGAAGCTCAATGCACTTCTAGCACATTGGGACATCTGTGACTTCCCACATATTGCAAGTGGAGCATATCATTAAAGCGAGCTCTGTTCCCATGACTTCTCTGAAGATTAAGCTTGTTAATTACTCCCTTTTTAGAAGGAAACTTATTTCACTTTAAACTCTCCCATTGCAATGCAAGGTTCTTCTCTTTAGTCCCTCACATTACTTTCATTACCTTATTATATCTACCCAAATTTTCTCAGTTCAATTCAAATCAGCCACATGTTCAAATTTCAAATTTATAACAATTTACAGACAATTTCTAACAGCAGTTTCCTACCAACTAATGAACTTACAGTTTTCCTGTGATGTCACTCTTTGTTTTTCACTCTGTTGCATCCTCACTGGTCCTGCTGCTTCTCCATCTGCCAAAGTAACTGGTGTAGATCTTGAGCCTCAGCCGCTTTTATAACTTTCCTCTTTCAACCGTTCTTGTTCAGGTCCACAGGTCCCACAGACTCACTTACTCTCAAGGTAATTGCTGTAGGCCAGTATCATAGGTATTCATTAAATAATTAGCACTTCTGTAAATATGTAGTTACTTGCATTATTATAATATTTTGTTGGAATCTCATTAAGTCCTAAGTGCTGACATGGTTGTCTGCAGTGACAGAATTGGAGCATTTTTTTTGATCAGAAGATGGGTACTTATTTGGTTCCTTCTGGCACAATGTCTTAATCCAGTATGTTTCAGAGAACAGGTGATGGCAATACAGGGCTTGGGAGTGTTAATGGAATAAATATCATGTTTATACTGTGGATTTTATTCATGTCGAGAACACATATAAGGCCATCAACTCAGAAGCAAGTTTTCTTTTCATTTCAGTTGACAAAATACGAGAATTGAGTCAGAAACAAATATAGTTTCTGTTCTAGAATGACATTTTCTAGGATGTACAAAGTTAAAAATCACACAATGCCAGGTTATAGTCCAACAGGTTTAATTGGAAGCACAAGCTTTTGGAGTGGTGCTCCGAAAGCTAGTGTTTCCAATTAAACCTGTTGGACTATAACCTGGTGTTGTGTGATTTTTAACTTTGTACACCCAGTCCAACACTGGCATCTCCAAATCATTTTCTAGGACAGTTCACAGAATCAGTCACTGCAGTGGAAGAGTTGAAACAAGTGGAGCTGGAAAAGCACAGCAAGGTCAGGCAGCATCCAAGGGACAGGAGTGTTGACATTTCGCGCATAAGCCCTTCATCAGGATTGGGGTGGAGGGGAGGAATTGCTGCAAGGTAAATAGGGGGTGCTGGAGGGAAGATAGCTTGTAAGGTTATAGGTAGATGCAAGTGGAGAGTGATGGGTGATAGGTAGGAGAAGAGTGTGGAACAGAGAGGTGGAAGATGAACAGGTGGAAAAGTTCAAGAGGATGGTTCCAGTTTGGAGGGTTGGATTTGAGATGAGTTGGGGGAAGGGGAGTTAAGGAAACTGGTGAAATCGATGTTGATGCGATGTGATTGGAGTGTCCCAAGGCGGAAGATGAGCTGTTCTTCCTCCAGGTGTCGGGTGATTAGGATTTGGTGGTGGAGGAGACCCAGGACTTGCATGTCCTTAGTGAAGTGGGAGGGGGAGTGGAAATGGTCGGCCACAGGGCAATGGGGTTGTTTGGTGCGTGTGTCCTAGAAATGTTCTCTGAAACGTTCCATGACTTGGCGTCCTGTCTCCCCAGTGTAGAGGGGACCACATCAAAAGCAACAGTTACAGTAGCTGAGGTGTTTAGATGTGTAGAAAAATTGCTGCCAGATATGAAAAGATCCTTTGGGGGCCTTGATAGAGGTGAGGGAGAATGTGTGGGCACAGGTTTTACACCTCTTGCAGTGGCAATGGAAGGTGCCAGGAGTGGAGGGTAGGTTGGTGGGCCGGGTGTGGACCTAACAAGGGAGTCGTGGAGGGAATGGTCTCTGAGGAATGCTGATAAGAGTGGAGAGGGAAATATATCTCATGGTGGCATCTGACTGTAGTTGGAGGAAATGATCATGGATGATGCGCTGTATCTGGAGATTGGTGGGGTGAAAGGTGAGTTCCAGGACAGTTCTATCCTTGTTGCAATTGGAGGGGTGAGGTTCAAGGGTGGAGGTGCAGGAAGTGGAGGAGATGCCCTGGAGAGTATTGTTGACCATGTGGGAGAGGAAATTGTGGTCCTTGTAGTAGGAGGCCATCTGGCATGTTCTGGAGTGGAATTGCTCCTCCTGGGAGCAGTACTGCAGAGGTGGAGGAATTGGGAGTAAGGGATAGCATTTTTTTCCGGGGTGGGGGGGTGGAGTGTAGTTCAGATAGCTGTGGGAGTCGATAAGTTTGAAGTAGATGTCCGTATTGAGTCGATTGCCGGAAGTGGAGAGGAGAGGTTGAAGAAGGGGAGCAGGCTTTCCAAGATGATCTAAGTGAATTCAAGGTCAGGGTGGGAGGTGTTCGTGAAGGTGATAAACTGTTTAACCTCATCATGTGGCACCAGGTGACGCTGATACAGTCATCAATGTAGCGTTGGAAAAGTTGGGGAATGGTGCCAGTGTAACTACAGAAGATGAACTGTTCCACGTATCCGATGAAGAGGCAGGCATAGGTGGGACCTGTGCGGGTGCCCATGGCTACCCCATTGGTCTGAAGGAAATGGGAGGGTTCAAAGGAGAAATATTGAGGACCAGTTTAGCCAGTCGAATGAATCTTTCAGTGCATGGGTACTGGTTGGGTTGGCTTGAGGAAGAAATGGAAGGCTTGGAGGCCTTTGCTGTGATGGATGGACGTGTACAGGGACTGGCTATACATGGTGATGATGAGGTGTTGGGGGCCAGGTCACAAAAGTCATGGAGGAGGTGGAGGGCGTGGGATGGTGCCGCTGCAAGAGGTTTAAAACTTGTGTCCCTCCCAAGCCCCTCACCTCCATCCAAGGTCCCAAAAGATCTTTCCACATTCAGCAGAGATTTTCCTGAACATCCAAACACCTCATCTACTGTGTCTGTTGCTATCGGTGTGGTCTCCTGTACACTGGGGAGACAGGACGCCAACTCACAGAACATTTCAGAGAACATCTCTGAGACATATGCACTAAATGATCCCACTGCCCTGTGGCCAACCACTTCAACTCCCCTTCCCACTCTGCCAAGGGCATGCGAGTCCTGGACCTCCACCATTGCCAAATCTTCGCCACCCTATGCCTGGAGGAAGAATGCCTAATCTTTTGCCTTGGAATCCTCAAACCATACAGCATCAATGTCGATTTCACCAGTTTCCTCATCTCCCTTCCCCCCACCTCACCCCAGATCCAACACTTGGTACTGCCCTCGTGAACTGACCCACCTGTCCATCTTCCTTCTCACCTAACCGCTCCACCCTCTGCTCTGATCACCCAACCTGCATCTACCTATCACTTTCCAAGCTACCTTCACCTCCCCCAGCCCCACCCTCCTATTCATCTCTAGCACACACACCCCCCCGCCAATGCCTGAAATGTCGACTCTCATGCTCCTCGGATGCTCCCTGAACGGCTGTGCTTTTCCAAAGCCACACTTTTCAACTCTGATCACTAATATCTGTAGTCCTCACTTTATCCACTGCAGTAGAAGAGTTTATTTTGCACAAGCTGTCAAATCAGGAGAGTATGGTTTGAAATCTGCAAGTTATTAGAGTTCAGAAGGCTTAAGATCTCAGAGTTGCAGAAGAGTTTATGCTGGTAAGTTAGGAAAAGACTAGCAAATTGTCCCCAGTACAAAGCCAAGGAGCTGTTAGGTGTCAGATAAATATGGTCCTAAAGAGTTCAGGTATGAGTTGTAATTTCCCTGGATCTGAATTTATAATGGATAATATCACAAAAAGACTCAAAACTTCATTTTGCTGTGCAGTTTAGGATCTTTCCCACTGTGTTCTGAATCTAGATAGCCTGATTTTTTGCTTATTCTTTTGCTTAAGTTTAAGAAGTTTTGCTGAAGAAAATCTGAAACCACATCTCAGTGACTCAGTTTCATCCTGGGATTTGGCTTGTTCAGCAGTACTATCAGCTGAGATCATAACACATGCGGTAACACCAAGCTGACCTTTAAGGCCAAATTGATGGTTTGTTGGTCCTGTTCTTTTGTATGGTTGTGAAATATAAATGAGTTCAGCTACCAATAAAATGACAGCATTGTGTATATCCTGGCGGGACAAAAACATAAATGTGTCAATCCTCTTAAAGTCTGAGCTCCCAGATCTTTAGGCATTAATCAAACTTCGGTAACAATAGCACATTGAATTGAATAGAATTTATTGTCACGTGTACTGAGGCACAGTGAAAAGCTTTGTCTTGTGAGCAATATAGGCAGATCACACAGTTAGGTAAACAACAGCAAAAACAAAAGACACAGATACAGGCGATTGTTAAGAGTTCGTGAGTCCATTCAGTATTCTAACAACAGTAGTGTAGAAACTTTCAAAACTGGCTGGTGCATGTGTTGAGGCTTCTGTACCTTCTCCCCGATGGTAGAGGTTGTAGAAAAAACACTGCCAGCGTGGAATGGATCTTTGAGAATGCTGGTGGCCTTTCTTTGAAAATGGACCTGGTAGATGGATTCTATAGATGGGCTGTTGGCCTTTGTGATTGTCCAGGCCAAGTTCACCACTCTCTGTAACCATCTGCAATCTTGAATGGTATAGTTGCCATACCAGGTAGTGATACATCCAGACAGAATGCACTTGATGGCGCACCTGTAAAAGTTGGTAAGGATATTTGCCGTCATGCCAAATTTCCTCAGCTATCTGGAGGAAGAAGTTACATTGTTGGGCCTTTGTAACCAGTGCGTCCACATGAAGAGTCCAAGAAAGCTTGTTGTGGATGACCGCTCCCAGGAGCTTGACACTCTCCACTTGTTCCACCTCTGTGCTGTTAATGTGTAGGGGGGGCATGAGTAACTTCCCACAAAAATCAATAATGAGTTCCTTGGTTTTGCCAGCATTTAGAGATAGGTTGTTCTCGGTGCACCATTTTTCCAGGTCTTCAACCTTCCGTCTGTAGTCTGTTTCGTTGTCATCTAAGATTCGACCAACTATGGTGGCGTCATCAGCGAACTTGCAAATGGCATTAGTCTGGTATTTGGGGTGACGTAGTCATGGGTATACAGTGAGTACAGTAGGGGGCTGAATACGCACCCCTAGGGAGCTCCAGTGTTGAGTGTTAGTGAGGATGAAATATTGTCCCCTAATTGTGGCCTGTGGGTCAGGAAACTGAGGAATCAGTTGCAGAGAATGGGGCTTAGTCCGAGATCACTAAGTTTAGTAATCATTCTTGAGGGGGTAATAGCGTTGAAGGCTGAACTGTAGTCAATGAGTAAGATTCTTGCATAGCTGCTCTTGGTGTCAAGATGTTCAAGGGAGGAGTGAAGGGCAAGCGATATGGCATCTGACGTGGATCTGTTAGTCCGATAGGCAAATTGGAGTGGGTCAAGAATAGTGAGGGGGCTGGAGTTGATTAATGCCATGACCAGCCTTTCAAAGCATTTCATGACCACCGAAGTTAGGGCCACTGGGCGATAGTCCTTGAGACATGCTGCATGAGCCTTCTTAGGCACAGGGATGATGTTGGCCATCTGCAAGGAGAGGTTGAAGATGTCCGAGAAAAGACCTCTGCCAGCTGATGTACGCATGCTCTGAGTGCACGGCCTGGTACTCAGTCTGGTCCCATCGTTTTCCTTGGATTCACACGAAGGAAACTGATTTGACCTCTGATGCAGTGACTTTTGGAATAGGTTTGTCAGGACTTTTTGGAATAAATGTTACCTCTTTGCCGAAATTCTGCTCAAAGCCAACCAACATAGAAGGCTTTGGTATGATCTGGGAGGGATATGTCATCGCCTGCTATCTTGCACTGTCTCTTTTTAGATTCTGTTAAGTCATTCAGTCCTTGCCATAGTCACCGGGTGCCTATCTGGGTCTCTACTTTGGATCTGCATTAGTCCTTGGCTGTCTTAATGGCTCTGCGAGGTTCATACTTGGATTCCTTATATTTGAGTGGGACTCCTGATCTGAAGGCCTCACGCTTGGTGTTTAGCAGGTTCTGTGTGTCCTGATTCATCCAGTGTTTCCTGTTCGGGAACACCCAGATTGATTTCCTCGGTATTCAGTGCTCCACACAATCGCTGATAAAGCCTGTGACGGTGGTGGCGTACTTGTCCAAGGTATCTGCGGATTGTTTGAACATGGCCTAATCAGCCGATTCCAGACAGCACTGGAGTTAATCCTCTGCCTCTGACCAACACTGGACCTGTATCCGTGAGGGGGGTCTCCTGCTTGAGCTTTTGCCTGTAAGCCAGGAGAAAAAATACAACATTGTGGTTGGAGTTCCCAAAATGAAGGCGGGGAATGGAGCGGTAGGCTTCCTTCACAGTGGTGTAGCAGTGGTCTAAAATGTTCGGGCCCCTGGTGGGGCAGGTAATGTTCTGGTGGTACTTGGGCAACACCTTCCTTAGATTGGCTTGATTGAAGTTGGCAGTTACAATAAACAGGGCCTCTGGGTGTTCCCTCTCCAAGGTGTTAGTGGTGGAGTACAGCACATCCAGAGCTTCCTCAACCTTTGCTTGTAGCAGTATGTACACAGCAGTTAGTATAGCAGTGGTTAAATTCCTGTGCTAGATAGAAGGGGTGGCATTTGATGGTGAGGAATTCAAGGTTTGGGGAGCAATGGCTGCCCAGAGTTGCAATGTCCATGCACCACAAGTTGTTGATAAAAAATCAAACGCCTCTACTCTTTGTCTTACTTGAGGACGCTGTACGGTCCCTACGATGGATAGAAACACCATTAGCCTGAAGTGCACAGTCGTGAATGGATGGGTTGAGCCAGGTTTCTGTGAAGCAGAGTGCGCATCAGTCCCGCAGTTCACGCTGGAAGCTGAACCGTGATCTGAGTTCTTCCATCTTGTTCTCCAGAGATTGTATATTTGCTAGGAGTAAGCTAGGAAAGTGGGCCTTGAAACTGCATAGTCTCAGTCTTACTAACAGGCTGGCGTGTGTACCCCGCTTCCTTGCCGGTTTCTTACACTTGAGTGGTCTGGTGGAGTGAATTCTGACTGCTTCCAGTTCAGTGATCCTTCCTAGGACCCTGTGGAGCAGGTAGGTTGCAGTTTTGTGTATTTTTGCAGAGGGTCTGATAAGGATCCAGTATAGCAGGAAATTTACTGTGTGGTCTTTTTTAACTGGAGGGAGAGTGCTTAGGACCCAGTGGAGGAGGTAAATTTCTGCTTGTGTTCCGATGTGTCCAGTTAGTTCCTGGTTTCAGTTGCTGAAGATTTGTTGCTCCAGATTCAGCCACGTTTTTTGCAGAAGTGATTGGGCTGCTGTCCAGGTAAGTTCTGAGAGATTTTATGACAAGCAGGCGTCTTATAGGGCCAGGAGCATTTCGTGTTGGTTCTCCTTCCTGGAGCAGGTCTCTTGGGTCCCTTCCTTTTCCAGCAGGTCCCAAGCCTGGGGCTCACATAGGCTGCCTCCAGCTGGCTTGGCCTTCTTCCGGGGTGGTCGGATGGGTAGTGGGCACCACGTGGTCTGCTGCCTTCATCCAGTAAGCTGGTTTTGAGGATTGAAGCAGCTTCAAACCTGTGAGTTTAAATAAAACAGAGTTATTAGTGATGTTTAAAAGTGTGCAATTAAATTTAACGAGTGTAGAACGATTGTAGGAAATAGGAAACAGATCTGCATGCAGGAGCTCGCAAGGAGTCAACATCTGCAGATCTGCTGGATGGAAGATGGTCAGGAAACCAAGCATGGATTCCTGGATCCAGACAACTAGTAAGCTGGGCATTGATTCATTTCAAGGATATGAAGGCCCTAAACATCAGTTATCATACCTGGGAGTCACTAGCTATGTAAGGGAAAAGTAATGAGACCTCCCAGAGTGTGGTTGTCGGGGAAAAGAACCACAAAGACAACTAGTTATTAAGAAACCATGCAGTCAAATACTGAAACAATTATTTAAACTTTATTGCATGTTGCACTAAATAAAACGACTCAAGTAAGCAAGTTAAACCCCACACCACAACTTCACTATTGTCTGATCAATGGTAGAATTTAGCTACGATTCCAATCAACAGTGTCTATTTCCAGGTTTCAGTCCTTATGCAATGTTATTCTTCGAAGTTCTGCTGCTGAAGAGTCCTGGAGTGGAATTTTTATGCAGTTTTCAGTGCTTCACGTTGAGATGATCCTTCAGATTCTTTCATCCAAAATATTGACAACTCCTCTGGAGCTTTCAAATATGCAGCTTGCCTTTTTATCAGCGATAGTTTTTCTGTTCCTTGTTACAACTGACATTGACTGTTTGAAGATACCGCTTTTCTGCAAACAACTCTTTAAAGTCTTCTGCAGGGCAATCATTTGTCCTTGTGGCATAACACAATTTTCTTCAACTTTTTGTTTCCCAGGTATGGCTAACTGCTTTCACTTCCAGTTGTCCTTGTCACTTTACTATGTATTCCAGACAGAGTTATTGCTGCACCTTTCAATCCATGAACAGTTACTAAAGTTGTAATGTTTACACTATCACAATCCTCAACTCCACTTTCCTGTCATTTACCCATGACCCTTGAATCCCTTACTTTATAAATGTATCTATACTTCATTTACTTAATGCCCCAGCTCTCTGCAATAAATAATTCAACCGATTCACTGCTCTCTGAGAGTAGAAATTCATTCATATCTCTGTCTTACATGGGCAAACCCATACTCTGGGATTATGCCCTCTTGTCCTAGACTCCCCACAGGGAAAACTAATCTCTCAGCATCTATTTTGTCAAGCCCCTAAAAATTATATGTTTCAATAAAATCTCCTCCCTTTACCTTCTCATTCTTCTGAGCTCCAAAGAGTACAGATAGCATGGTGGCTGTTTGGTTAGCATTCCTGCCTCACAACGCCAGGGACCTGAGTTTGATTCTACTCTCAGGGGATAGCCTGTATAGAGTTTGCGCACTCTTGCTGTGTCTGCATGCGTTTCCCCCCACAGTCCAAAGATATGCAGGTTAGGTGGATTGGCCATGTTAAATTATAGAGTCACAGAGATGTGCAGCAAGAAAACAGATCCTTTGGTCCAATTCATCCATGCTGACCAGATATCCTAACCTAATTTAGTCCCATTTGCCAACACTTGACCAGTATCCCTCTTGACCCTTCCTATTCATACACCATCTAGATGCCTTTTAATTTCTTTAAATGTATCACCCTCCACCACTTCCTCTGGCAGCTCAGTCCATACATGCATCATCTTCTGCATGAAAAATTTACCCCTTAGGTCCCTTTTATATCTTTCCCCTCTCACCCTAAACCTATGTCCTGTATTTCTGGTCTCCCCCACCCCAGGAAAAAGAGTTTGTCTGTTTATCCTATCCATGCCCCTTGTAATTTTATAAACCTCGATAAGGTCACCTATCAGACTCCAACACTCCAGGGAAAACAGCCGCAGTCTGTTTAGCCTCTCCCTATGGCTCTAATCCTCCAACCTTAGCAACAGCCTTGTAAATCTTTTCTGAACCCTTTCCAGTTTTACAACATCATTCCTGTGTCAGGAAACCAGAATTGCATGCAATATTCCAACAGTGGCCCAGCCAACATCCTGTACAGCCACAACATGACTTCCAATTCCTATACTCAGTGCCCTGACCAATAAAGGAAAGCATACCAAACGCCTTCTTCACTATTCTACCTGCGACTCTAGTTTCTAGGAAGTATGACCTGCACTCCAAGATTTCTTTGTTCAGCAGTATGGCCCAGGACCTTAGCATTAAATGTGTAAGTTCTGCTCTGATTTGCTTTTCCAAAATGTAGCACCTCACATTTATCTAAGTTAAGCTCCATCTGCCACTTCTCAGCCCATTGGCCATCTGATCAAGATCCCATTATACTCTGAGGTAACCTTCTTCACTGCCCACTACACCTCCAATTTTGGTGTCATCTGCAAACTTACTAGCTATAGCTCCTCTGTTCAGATCCAAATCATTTGTATAAATGACGAAAAGTAGTGGACTCAGCACCGATCCTTGTGGCACACCACTGGTCACAGTCCTCCAGTCTGAAAAGCAACCCTCCCCCACCACCTTCTCTGTTCTATCATTGAGCCATACTGTTTGTTCTGTCTCTCACAGTACCTATTCTCTTTCTGTTGATTGTTTGCCTGCAGAGTGTCTACTTCACTGTACACATTATCCACAAAGATGTCAGCCTTGTGTAGGTCACAATGTTTCCATCTGCAGTTCCATATCCAAAATATGAATTTCAGTAGCTACAGCTGAAGACACTTCCTGCACACACAGTCACTCAAAGCACTGGAAGTGTCACTGACTTCCTATATAACACAGGACGAATTTTTGCAAAGTTTGTAACTCAGGTTGAGGTTTAGGGTGTAGGTTTGCTCACTGAACTGTAGTTTTGATATCCAGATGTTTCATTACCTGGCTAGGTAACATCATCAGTGGTGACCTCCAAGTGAAGCGAAGCTGTTGTCTCCTGCTTTCTATTTATATGTTTGTCATATATGTCATATTTATATGACAGCCAGACTACGAAGACCCCTCGGAATCCTAGTAGCACACAAACCCACCAACAATCTCAAACAAAAACTAACAAACTTAAAAGACCCAGTACAACCCATGGATAAAACATCATCTACAAAGTTCCATACAAGGACTGCCACAAATACGACGTAGGACAAACAGGAAGAAAGTTAGCCACCAGGATACACGAACACCAGCTAGCCACAAAAAGACACGACCCTCTCTCCCTCTTAGCCCTACACATGGAAGAAAAAAAACACCCATTTCGACTGGAATAACACATCTATCCTGGGACAGGCTAAGCAAAGACATGCCAAAGAATTCCTAGAGGCCTGGCGCTCCAACCACAACGCCATAAACAAACACATAGATCTAGATACCATCTACCAACCCCTCAGAAAACGAACAGGAAATGACATCACCACAAACCCCAGGAATCCCCATCCAGGAGAAAGATATAAATAGAAAGCAGCTTCGCTTCACTTGGATATCGCCACTGATGATGTTACCTAGCCAGGTAATAAAATGTCTGGATATCAAACCTACAGCTCAGCGAGCAAATCTACACCCTAAACAGGAGGAATATTCCACGTAGTCGAGCTGCCCTAACATGAATTAGCTTTAAATTATACTTTACATGTTGACTGTCTTTAGTTCACTGAATATTAAATATATTCTTGGGATCTTACCTTCCTTCGTATACTTAATCTAAACTGAAGACCAACAGCAACAGCAGCTGCTCAACAACTAACCAACTCACAAGTTTCCTATCATGTCACTGTTAGATTTGTTCTCCAAGTCAGCCCAGCCATCAAATATTTGACCTGCAAGTTTTAATATTGTACAGACCTTTGTACGATTCTTTAGTTCTGTCCACAACCTACATATTCCACAATTTATCCTAAAGTCCTAGATTGCAGGACACATTTTCAGGTACATCTGGTGCTGCTTCTAGTAAACTGTTTTACATTTCAAATACAACAAAGATTAATCATCCAGCCTCATGGTGATGAAAGAGTGAGGAATATAGTGGAATTCAGTTGTGGTTAAGTGGCATGCAGCACCTTATTAGCATCAAGTTTTGGGCTGTTAACTCACTCAGCATGATCCGACACAACATAATGGTGGCTGTCTTTAGTGTGCAAAGGAGTAAGGATCTCCACAGTATTAAGTGACTCTTACCAATGTTTTCATAGACAGATACAAAGACTTGATGCGATCAATTAACTTTCTCCAACATGTTTATTCTCTTCCCACCTGCCAATGGTTATGATCATCAGGACTCAGCCAGATCTGTCAGTAGTTATGCTACTGACCCACTGTTGGTGATTGGCATTGTCAATAGAGAACTTAAACAGATGACTTATTTTCCTCCCTTAATTAAGTAATAATCAGCATGTAATCTTCTTTCCCTGAGGTCATGAGACTCACAAGGGAGTGCAGCAAATGTTTACCAAGCTGATTCTGGGGATGGCAGGACTGACATACGAGGAGAAATTGGCTAGGTTATGATTGTTTTCACTGGGGTTCAGACGAATGAATGGGGGATGTCATAGAGACTTATAAAATTTTAAGAAGGCTAGACAGGGTAAATGTAGGGAGGATGTTCCCAATGGTGGGTGCATCCAGAACCCAGTCTGAGGATTCAGGGTAGACCATTTAGGACAGAGATGAGGAGAGATTTCTTCACCCAAAGAGTGTTGAGCGTGTGGAATTCATTACCACAGGAGGTAGTTTATGCCAAAACAATTAATATATTCAAGAGGTGGCTAGAAATAGCACTAGGGGCAAATGGGATCATTGGTTATGTGGAGAAAGCAGGAATAGGGTATTGAGTTGTATGATCAGCCATGATCATGCTCAAAGGCAAAGCAGGCTCAAAGGGCTGAATGATCTTCTCCTGCTCCTATCATCAATGTTTCTATGTATAGCCATTGACTGCTGGAAGATCTTCCAAAAAAAGCTTAAGTTCACATGGAAATCAGGCTGTTTCCAATTCTTGGAAAATGACACTGCACAAGATGACAACCATCTTTCTCTGTAGGTACATTTTTCCACTGCATCAACCTCCAAGATTCATGCGTAGCAGTGAATGAATTGGCACACCAATTCATATGTGGAGAATCTCCCAACAACATAGTAGAAACATTGGTGACAACACATTTCAGATACTGTCTTGGAAAACATCTAGCTTTCTCCGAGATTTTATGTTGCTTAAATGAATAAAGTCTTGTTCAGTCCACAAAACTAACACAATCTCTGAGGCATTTGATCCAGCTCTCAGATTTTTTCATATGCCTAAATCAAGTTTTTCCCAAGTTTTTTGTTAATTTTACAAGGCTGTCAAAATACTGAGATCTAGAATACTTATAACTTTTTGAATAAATTCCATCAAGAGGAAAGAGAGAATTCTTAATTACAAGCTTTGGAGGTTTGCCTACTTTTTACTCCATAAAAGCTTTTTATTTGAAAGAGAAACCAAGAATTGAATTGATTGCTAGATAATCGTAAGAATGGAGGCCTCATGGTTTATTACAAAAACAAGATTTCCAAGAACTAATATCCCTAAAAGCTTGGTTTGGGAGTTTTTCCCCAAAGAATCTTAACTTACTGTAATTAGCAGGTGGATTGCTGACCACATTGAATTGTTGACCTCATTTTCCAAGAAAACGCATGAGTTCCCTCCTACTTTGGTAAAATACTGTTATTTCAGAAAACCTCCAATCAGTTCAATACCTTCCAGTTTTTCACATAGTCAACAAATGTAGGTACTAGCCCCAAAAATCCACATTAATGAATCTCTACCACAGCCTCTGTTCCCCAAATACCAACTCCATCTCCTTCTCCTTGAAACAATGCAAGAAAGAAATCTGCAACTCTAAAAATAATAAGAAAATAATATACAAAGGTAGATCAGCCTGCTTATTCCTATTCCCCATCATCGAGCCACAAAGTCTCCTATAAATAAGAAAAATAAACAATAAAAAGGAACAAGGATTTCAAAAAGACTTTGGAAAACTCTGTCTCGTGCTAAACAAACACAACAAATCACATTGACCATTTTTTAAAAAATTATCTTTTTATGAAGAGCAAACATACACTTGACAGAATGATAATCAACTTTCCTATTAAATGTAGTTTTCCACAGCATGGACCTCCAAGGTTTATGCATGACAGTGAATCCATTGGCACACCAATTAGTGTGCGCATAATCTCCCAATAGCATTGTAGGAATATCAGTGACAAGACATTTTAGATGCTGTTTTGGAAAGCATTTAGCTTTCTCCTACATTTACGTAACTTAAATTAATAAATGTTGGTCTTGTTCAATTCATAAAGCTAAACCAATCTCTGAGACATTCGATCCAGCGCTGAATTTTTTTTTTCATATGCCTAAATCAAGTTCTTCTCAATCTATGCTGCTATGAATAGGCCTAACTCTTTAACATCATCAGAGTAATGGTGTTGAAGTTGGGAATCATTGAGTAATCTTCCTTTGAAATGTTTCCAAGGTCACTATCAGCCACCATTTGAAGCATGGTTTATTGACACAAGTGAGCTGTCAGTAACAATATGATGGCATCTGATTTGTACTAAATGATTCTGTTAAGTAGAAGATATTCCACTGTTCAATTGAATCATAACTTCTCTGCACTGGTCATGAACCTTTTGTGATCTGTGCTCAAGAGCATCTAGATTATTTCTCTGTAAATGGCTTGCAATATCATTTCCTATAAATGATAATACTGTACAATGTGTGTATGAAATATGTAGGTGTGATAATTGCCCCTTTAAATTGTATTTTTGCAGATGTATGTGGAAGCATGTTGATAGCTGCATCTGGAAATATAACCTCTCCAAATTTCCCCAATTTTTATCCTAATAATGCTGACTGCAGATGGCTAATTAGGGCACGTCATCATTTTAAGGTGTGTAAAAGATCAACTATAGCATCTATAAAATTAAGGGTTACAGGCAGAAGTCACAACATTTGTTAAAAAAACCTAAACCAAAATTAAGAAGAAATATACAGAATTGATTGAGTTCACTTTTTTCTGAATTTGTGCTTGCTGCAGAGTGTTGTTATTGGGGTAATTTTGGCTGTCCTTGTAGTTCTGTTCTTCTTTTCAATATTTTTCCAATTCCCCATAACTTCAGAAAAGAAGCAGAATGTGAGGTAAAATCTGTATAAAATGGAATACAGTGGCAACACTGATGAACATGAGACAATATAATTAAAAAAAACTGGATGGTGGGAGTGAAACAAAAACACAAATTGCTGAAGAAACTCAGCAGGTCTGGCAGCTTCTGTGGAGAGAAAGCAGAGTTAATGTTTTGAATCCAATGACCACTTTTCATTGTACTTGTGTACTTGAGTACACATTTATTAAACATATAAATTCTAATTCTAAATCAGGAAAATGTATGATTAAAAGAGGATCTTGCAGGTGATGCACTCCCATGCATCTGCTCCTGTTGTCCATCCAGGTGGTAGAGCTTATGAGTTCAGATGGCACACTAGATTGGCACCCTATCCATCACTTCCAATATTCACTCGCTCCACCAATGTACAGTGTACTCATTTGAGAAACTCACCAGTGTTCCTTCAATAGTGCCTTAGTTACGAATACAAGAGACAAACAATGCTTTGATAACAGATTGTGTGAAAGGAATCATGCAGTGACACTTCAATAGAACTAGAATTCCATATTCGTAAATGTATTGCCTCTTTTCATCATCACCTGTCTCATTGATTGTCATTGTAACTGTAGTGCAAGAACGAAGTTATAGAGGCTGCCCCTTCTCAGTGTCATATCATGATAGAATCCTGTCTGACTTAGTGCTTCTCTTTCCGTAATTCTAGCATAACACACCTTGTTATCATTCAAAGTGGAAATGTTGCATGTTGTAAAGCCTTAACTTTGATTGAACAACAGGAAAAGTAAAGAAAAACAACCAGAACAATTGCATTTGCTTCTGGAAGTAAACAGATTTTGTTTGCCTTTTGAACAACAACAAATTAATAACCAATGAATGATTATCTCACCCAGTTTTAACTTATTGGAAACTGTTGTTAATTAAGTACCATCTGGCTTGTTGTACCTGATGCTGCATTGTTCTGTCATGGTGAATGTGATGTTCCTTCTGCTCAATATTGTCTTCTTCCCCCTCAGAACACTGTTGCACTCTCCTAGCTCTTCGGCATCTATCGCATCTCCTCTGTCTGCTCCAGTTGTGAAAAGCGCAGCATGGAAGGATTACATAGGATCTGGGGTGTACTGCAAAGTCCCATCAGACCACTCCAAATATCAGAATGTCATGTTCAGGAAATGTAACATTTGCTCCATGGTGGCCTTGACGGAAGAATGAGCTATATTGTTCTGCATGAGGATTTAGTCAGTCAAATATGATCAGCCTCTGTGCAGTTATTTCAGTGGCAGTGAAAGAAAACAGTATTTGCCTGATCAAAATTCACTCACAACAGTCATCTATGAGTTTTAAATTTTTTTTTAGAAATTCATTTACAAGATCAGAGGATCGCTGGCTAGCCAGCATTTATTGCCCACCCCTAATTGCCCAGAGGGCGGTTAAGAGTCAACCATTTTGCTGTGACTAGGTAAGGATGGCAGTTTCCTTCCCTAAAAGACTTTAGTGAACTAAATGGGTTTTTCCAAGAATCAACAATAGTTTCATCAGATTCTACAATCTGCCATGGCGGGATTAAAACCTAGTTCCTGGGACATTATCTGGGTCTCTGAATTAAAAGTCCAATGATAATACCACTAGGCCATCCTATGCTTCCCCCGGGAGGAAGTGGGGGTATTTGTGGTAAGCATTTCTGGCATCATGCCTTTACTTAAAAATTTATAATGGCAATTCAGAGAGTCTCCTCATTTTGGGTTGGCTGGTCAGAGCTGACATGTCAACAAATGACTTGGTGACAGGATACCAACCTCCTTGGAGTTATTTCTTTAGTGACGAGAGAAAACCATACAGTCATAGAGTCGTAGAGATGTACAGCATGGAAATAAACCCTTTGGTCCAACTCGACTGTACAGACCAGATATCCTAACCTAATTCAGTCCCATTTGCCAGCACTTGGCCCATTTCCCTCTAAACCCTTCCTATTCATATATCTATCCAGATGTTGTTTAAATGTTGTAATTGTACTAGCATCCACCACTTCCTCTGGCTGCTCATTCCAAACACACAACTGTCTGCGTGACAATGTTGCCCCTTAGGTCCCTTTTAACTTTTTCCCCTCTCACCCTAAACCTGTGCCTTCTAGTTCTGGACTCCCCCACCCTAGGGAAAAGACCTTGTTTCTTTACCCTAGCCATGCTCCTCATGATTTTATAAACTTCTATAAGGTTATCCCTCAGCCTCCTCCATTCCAGGGAAAATAGCCCCCCAGCCTATTCAGCCTCTCCCTATAGCTCAAATCCTCTATCCCTAGCAACATCCTTATACATCTTTTCTGAACCTTTTCAAGTTTCACAACATCATTCTAGTTGGAGGGAGACCAGAATTGCACACAAAAGTGGCCTAACCAATATCCTGTACAGCCACAACGTGACCTCCCAACTTCTGTACTCGATGCTCTGACCAATAAAGGAAAGCATACCAAATGCCTTCACTTATCATATTTGTCTGTGAATCCACTTTCAAGCAACTCTAAGTTCTCTTTGTTCAGCAACACTCCCAGGACATTACCATTAAGTGCATAAGACCTGCTCTGGTTTGCCTTTCAAAAATGTAGCACCTTACATTTATCTAAATTAAACTCCGTCTGCCACTCCTCAGCCCATTGGCCCATCTGATCAAGATCTCATTGTACTTGGAAGTCGCTGTCCACTACACCTCCAATTTTGGTGTCATCTACAAACTTAGTATTTCCTCCTATGTTCACATCAAAATCACATATAAATCCTGAAGAACATTTGCTTGCAACAGTCGTCTTTGAGTTCATTTTTGACATCGTGTCTTTATTCAGGAAGCTTAACAGGTTCAATCCTGCCGTAGAAGACAGGGCCCAGTAGAGTCATAGAGATGTACAGCATGGAAACAGACCCTTAGGTCCAATCCGTCCATGCCGACCAAATATCCCAATCCCAACCCAACCCAATCTAGGCCAGCACCTGGCCCATATCCCTCCAAACACTTCCTATTCATATATCCATCCAAATGCCTTTTAAATGTTGCAATTGTACCAGCCTCCACAACCACCTCTGGCAGTTTATTCCCCCTTAGGTCTTTTTTATATCTTTCCCCTCTCACCCTAAACCTGTGCCCTCTAGTTCTGGACTCCCTGACCCCAGGGAAAAGACTTTGCCTATTTATCCGATCCATGCCCCTCATAATTTTGTAAACCTCTGTAAGGTCAAGAATTCAGTGTTTTTTCCGGGTAAATGACATTGGTGTTGATGAAAACCAATGTGTAATTCTTCTGACTGCTTGTGGGCCCATAGCATTTTTAGTTATAAGGAACCAAATTTTCCCTGTGGCACCAGATACTAAAACGTTTCAAGACTTGACAGATTTAGCTAAGGAATATTACGACCCCAAGGATCCTCTAATTCTGTGACGCTATCAGTTTTACTTAGCAGTTTGAGAACCAAGCAAATCCATATCAGGAATTTTGGCGAGGTTAGGACGACTGGCAGAGGCCTATAAATTTTGTGTTAAGCCTGAAAGAGATGCTGAGAGATCGTTTGGTATGTGGGATTAATGACATAACCATATAAAACTGACTATTATCTAAAGCCCAACAGGATTTCAGACAGACACTATAACGGGTTTTATTATTGGAAAATGCAGCAAATGGTGGATGTGAGCTACAGGGCATCCCAAATGAAGTGGAAATCCTTACCTGTCCAACTGAGTTTGGGGAACACCACTTGACGATAAACAATTGCAGAGCATCACACAGAGCATATCCTGATCAGAGAGACTCTAGGTCAGCCCACTGTAAAATCCCAAAAACCAGCTGAAATTCAGCCAAATGGCTCAGGTTCTGTAGTTGCTGGCAGTATGCAGATCTAGGCCTGTGAGGCCTGACCTGAATATGAACAATATTCGCTGTGAACTCCAACCATTAGAGTGGGACTGTTCATACCCCAAATCTGTTCAAACTTGTCCAAATCACGGAGTCAAGCTCCCAAACGGTTACAACATGGCAGTAAACCCTTCTGTTAATTAAACCAAATGCCCAGAAAAGTTCATCTTGCCTTGTAATCTGTTAAAATATGAGTGACAGAGAACTCCCAAATTCTACTTGTTAAAGAAAACAATATCAATTTATTCCTTAACTCTAAAAGTGAACATTAAATAACAACTATTCACAACTGTAATCCCTCCCCCCGCCACTTTCTCTGCTGGTTACCTGCCTACCAACTCTATAACAATATACTGTTCAAGTAAAAGCTCATATTAAAATTATATGAACTTAATTTCAAAGCCACACAATGGCTGTCGTCATCGGTGTCTGTTTTCTTTGGGCTGAAGATCTCCCTAGGTCATCTTCTTTCTTTTAGTGTGAATATTTTTCATACAGGAAAGATACCTTTGATAGAGAGTGTTTTTGAATGGCGGTCTTTCTCGATGGCAGTTACATTGTCGATGACAGTTGCTCTTCCTGACTTTCAAAATGCTTGCTTTTCTTATACCCCAAACATCAGATCGTCTCATTTGTTCAAGATTGGCAAAAACAATAAATTCAAACTCGATTGGGTTTTAGTATTCTGGGGCATAATTTAAACTGATTGGTTAGATTCAAACTGTTGTCAAAACGGCAACCAACTCGGGTATCTATTGCACAGCCAAGTGTTGCATATTTCCAATTTTCCAGTATACTCTAAGACTGCTAGCTTGTCATATGACAGAAAGCATGTAAGGTCTCAGTGCCAAACAGCATTCTCTATCTCTTGAAGATACAATATATGCCTTCAACTTCATAACACTGCTAACAGTATACAACTGTGGATACAAGAAGATCCATCCTACCAACATTAGGGGTGGAATTAAAGGGCTATCATTTCTAGGATTGAAATCTTTCTGGACCCAGTGAAATCATTTCATCGTCGAGGACCATTATACTATAGGGTGCAAGAGTGATTGTTCCAAGTAAAGGTGACAGTGAATAACTAGCTGAATTCCACCAGTGTCATCTAGGGGTTTAGAACATAAAGATGTTGGCAAGAAGTTATGTGTGGTGGCCAGGATTGAATGCCTGTGTTGGTGGGGCTGTGCCAACAAGGACAAAAATTTGCAGCCAGCAGCTCCTCCATGTGGGAATGGCCAGGTAAAACCCTGGACTTGTTTACATGCTGACTATGCCAATCCTTTCATGGACTCAATGTTCCTGGTAATTGTGGATGCCTATTTAAAGTGATTGGAAGTTCATAGAATTTATTCTGCAAACTTAGGGATGACAGTTTAAAAGCTGTGAGCATCAGTCATGATATACAGTTTCCCAGAAGTATTGGTCACAGACAATGGGACATAATTTACCAGCAGGGAATTCAAGTATTTCCTAAAGTCGAATGGAAATTCAAGGCAACTCCATACCATCCATCATCCAGTGGTCTGGCGGAATATGTAGTCCACATATTGAAAGCAGGCTTAAAGAAACAGTCTATAGCTTCACTTGATACCAAACTATCCCAGTTCCTATGTGATTATAGGACCACCCCTCACATAAGCACGGGGATAACTCCAGCAGATTTGCTGATGGGAGAAGACTCTGCACCAGTTAAACCTGATATTGCTGGACCTGAGGGAGGGTGAAACTGCAGCAGGACTACTAATGCCAGCCATATTCCTCCTGTAAGTGAGAGACAGTTTACTTCAGGGAGTGAAGTTTAATGCTGGAACCAGAAAAATGGCCCTGCATGGGTACAAAGTGAGGTTGACACAAAGTCAGATCCTGTGACATAGTTCGGGTAGGTGAAACGGTCCTGAACAAACATGTGGATCATATGAAAGCTGCTACCTTGCAGGAGCAAAACATGCCTGGCTCTTCAACAGTCAGAAAGTATGTCAGAAACCATGGATTCTCCTCCTCTGTCTATCATCGAAGAAACTTTAAAGTCTGAGATAGATGCAGCTTCAATGCCATTACAGCCTGAGTGAGAGAAGGAAACTCATCTGAGACGTTTGGGTGCAGGAAACAGGCTACACATTACCTGTGTTAAAGTCTGAGTCAGAGGAACTGGACCTGGGCAAAGATATCTCAGAAGAAGCTAAGAAGTATAGGCCTACATCCACAGAGGTAGATGGGGGTAACAAATATAGTAATTGGAACCAGGGCCAGGTGGATCTCATTGACAATGAGATCCTTTATTAAGGTGGTTAACCCAGACTGAGCAGGGAGCCCTGGCTGACAGACATAAACAGGAGACTTTTACTATGCATTCACACATTGCCATGGGTTATATAGGGAAAATATAAGCACTGCTGCTGAACTCCCTTTGGTGCACTAGTAGTATGGGAGGAAAACAGAAAGAAGAATAAAAGGAAAAAAAAACGGAAAGTTCAGAGAATCTCCTCAATCAAGGGACTGGCTCTGAGCCTGGCTGGTCAGAACCCCTGTACTATGCAAATGTAAATAAAGAGTTATTTCATGTTATACAATGCAAGAAAAATGTAGAAGAATGTAACTACCGTAAGATTATTGAAATCTTGTAACGCCAATTCCTGCTCCCAACATCACCCAAAAAGGCATATTACATATAAGAGAATGTTACTGTTGAATGTAAGTGAAAATCAGCTGTATCTCTGCAGCTTATGTTACTTTGTGTGGTCTTTGTGAACTGTAGCCTGCAGATGACATTTCTAAGGTCACCTGTGATTACCTCTGCTTCACAGCGTTGACTACTCAGTTTAGAGTGACATGGTGCAGATTGCTTGTGGCTAGAATTTGTATTCCACATAGTTGATCAGTGAATGTGTTTAACATGCAGAATTCGATGATTACAGATATCTTAAATCTGTACTGTCTGAGTGCCTGATTTGTTCCTTGAATTACATCGCATCCCCAAGTACGACCCCTGTCCTCTAACTGAAAAAAAATTGCTTTGTGCACTCCAGTGTGATGCAGTCATTTTTCATTTATGCTGCATATGTGCAATTTGGAAAAAGATGGAAGATTAGACAAGTCATACTTTGTAGGGTAAGTCACATGCTCAGCCTGTTAATATAGGTATACCTTGTTATGACACAGTCTCAAAAGTCTCCTAAAACTCCATGTTCCTTTCTTCCTTGCAGTCATTATCAACCCCATCAGTTCAGAGCTTTTCCACATTCCCATTGAACTCCCTCATTTATATCTTCATCCCCTAACATTACCCCTGAGCCCTGGACCTACAGCTTAGCTATGCCTACCATCGTACCATATCAACAACCTGTTTGTATTTCTTTATGTAATCCATAGTTTGTAAAAAACAGTTGAACTAGCTTTTCTGCAACCATCTTGCCTTAACTTTCACCAAGGACTGCCTCACTAAATCTTGTTGAAACATCTAGATTATTGAAAGATACTGATTTTCACTCCCGCTTCTTGTTGAGAGTCCCTGTTAAAAAATTCTTTGAAAATTAATATTAGAATTAATGTTGCAGGGTTATGTGACAATTGGAGTTTTCCATTACCTGACATGTATAGAATGATTAGCAAAACTTCATGGCAGCCACCTACCTGTCAATGCAGCCTTCATGTGCACACAGGCAGAGGCAAGACAGTACAGACAGCTTTGGTGGACTACTCCAGCCTTTGATTTAGTTTCCCCAGTGCTTCTGAAAAACCTACCTGCTGTCCCTTATGTATTTGCACATTTTAATGGAGTTAATTATGGCCAACAAATGGGATCCTCTCCTTGAACTGAACTTTGAGAGATTGAGTGAAATGAAAGGGGGAGGTTCAGCTGTTAGTGCTGGTTCAAATGGGTGACGGATAGTGTGGTGGCCTGAATGTGTGAGTTGGAAGTGTAGAGGGCAAGCAGGTAAGAATTCTAGAGAGTTGAGGTGAGCAGACACGATTGAGGAAAGATGTTTCATGCAATTGTAAAAGTGGTTGACCGTGAACTTCCATGAGAGTTGTGTGCAATGGCAGAATTAGTATGAGGCGATAGAGCGATGATGGCACTTACCCTTGTGGAGTAAAGAAGTTAGTAATCTTCTTCCTACAATATTGGGCATTATTCTGGTGTGTTGGAACAGTACTGACTGGGGTGGTGACTTTGGACCAGGCTAGCAAAGCCAGATGCTGTGGTCTCCTCTAGTGATCTTGAAAAAAGTCAATGGACCTCCTCTCCATTACCAAGTTGACCAGGAACTTCAGGTCGCTGTTGGCAAAACAGGTGGCCAGCTTGCCTTTGTTCATCATCTCTGGGATAATCCTTCCCAACTGCAACTGCAAGTGGCAGTTCCTGTCTAAAGCAATCTCTTCATGGGTGAGTCTGTGACCAGAGGCTGAATTTCTTCTCTCAGAGGATAGTGAAGCTGAAATTCTTTTTTTAACCAGTTGTGGCAGAGTCATTGTGTATATTGAAACATGACTTGGACAGATTTTTAATTGGTAAGACAATCAAGGATTAGGGGATAAAACAGAATAGTAGAGTTGAGGATTATCAGATCAGCCATGATCTTGTTGAATCGATAACAGACCTGATTTGCTGAATACCATTCACCTTGACGTCTACCCATAAGCAGGGTGGTTTACTATTTGAAAGGCTATAGTCTATTTCCCAAATCCCTGTTTTATTAAGTTTATTTACACATAGCAAACTTTCTTACAATTAAAACAGAAGTATTAGATTAGATTCCCTACTGTATGGAAACATACCATTTGGCCCAACAAGTCCACACCAACCCTCTGAAGGGCATATTACAGGGAGCGTTCCAGAACCAGGGGGCTGCCAGAAAGGTAAATTTCCCATTTAAATGAATGGGTTTGCTCTTATCCTTGGTTTTGGGCTTCTGTGATAGGTCTTGGAATGTATCCCCCATGGGTACAGGAGGGATCTGTAGTTTATTGTATGCTCTCTGTACCTGTTTTGCCAGATTCAAGGATCAGAGTATTCAAGAAGATTTGGGATGATGTTGGTGTTTTGCTCGCTGAGCTAAAAAGTTTGTTTGCAGGCGTTTTGTCACCATACTAGGAAACTAATCAGTGCACCTTTGGTGAAGAGTTGGTGTTCTATCCCTCTTGCCATTTATGTGTCTGGGTCCATTGGGGTTGGTAGTGTCACTTCTAGTTTTGTTGCTGGTTCTGTTTCTCAGTGGTTGATATGTGGGGTCCAACTCTACATGGAGTTGCAGTATATGGAATCCAACTCTACATGGAGTTTCAGTTTGAGTGCCAGGCTTCCAGAAATTCCTGTGCATGTCTCTGTTTGGCTTGTCCTGGGATTGATACGTCTCAGCCGAATTGGTGTCCTTTATTGCTGTGTGTTTGGATACAAGTGATAGCTGGTCATGTGCCTTGGTGGCTGGTTGATGTTCATGTACCCTGGCGGCTAATTTGCTTCCCATTTGTCCTATGTAGTGCTTTTGACAGCCTTTGCATGGTATTTTGGACATAATGGTTCTGTTGGTTGTGGGTATGGGATCCTTTATACTAGTTTGTAGCTGCTGTAACATGGTTACCATGATACCAGGGGTTGGAGTAGCCTGGTGGTCATTTCTGATATGTTCTTAATATATGGCAGTGTGGCCAGTGTGTCCGGACATGTTGTGTCTTCCTGTTACAGTCTGCTGTGTCGGTATTGGCAGATTATGTTTTTTGTGTACTCATTGTTTCTGACGCCATTGTGAAGATGGTCTTCTGCTTTGCACCTCTCTGGATGCTGCAGTGTGTTATGGCTCACTTGAGCAATATTCTGAAGCAACTCCATTTGCAGATGCTGTGATGGTTGCTGTTGTGGTTGAGTACTTCGTCTGTGTGGGTGGTCTTCCTGTATACACTGGTCTAGAGCTCCTCATTGGCCTTGTGTTCGACCATTATGTCCACAACCATTATAAAAGTAAAGTTAGTTTTATTGTTCTCTTCTTCCTTGTTGAATTTTGTGCTAGTAAGGATGTTGTTTATGAGCTGATGGGTTTCCTCTGGATGTACGTGTTTGGTAATGACATAGCGGATCCACAGTTTTGGCTGGATGGTAGGCAGTGCTGTCCGTTCTAGACTTTGTATGACCACTTCTTCTCTTAGTCCTGATACGGGAGGTAGCAAGTCCACATGAGAAGGCTTGGTCAATGGGATAACTGTAAGTACTGGTTGGGAAATTTAACTGGAGGCAGAGATGAAGTAAGAACAATTGGATACATTTAAGATGGCAGAGAGTGGTGGTGGAGGGTTGTTTTTCAGACTGGAGACCCGTCAACGGTAGTGTACCACACGGATTGGTTGTGGGTCCTCTTTTGTCATATTTATAAATGATTTGGCTGAGAAGGTGTGGTTTGTCAGTTTGAAGACAACACCAAAATTTGTGGTATAGTAGACAGTTAAGAAGCTTTTCTAAAGTTACAAAGGGATCTCGATCAAATGCAAATGCTGAAAAATGGCAGATAGAGTTCAATCTGAATAAATACAGGTATTGCATTTTGGTACAGCAAATAGGGATAGGACTTATACAATTAATGGTAGTGCCTTGTAGTGTTGTAGAGCGGAGATACCTAGGAATTCCGATACATTATTCTTTGAAGTTTGCATTACATTTAGACACAGTGGTTAAAAAGACATTTAGCAGGCTTGCCTCCATTACTTATTACTCCAGATACTAATGTCTTGTACAACCTCAACATGACCTCCCAACCCCTATACTCAAAGGACTGTGTCTAGTTCTGGTCTCCCAGTTATAAGAAGAATATGATTATGCTGATGAGGGTTCAGAAGAGATTTACCAGGATGTTGCCAGGAATGAAAGGTTTGAGTTACAAAGAGAGGCTGGATAGGCTAGGACGTTTTTGCTGCAGCATAGGAGGTTGAGAGGAGATCTTATAGTGATTTGTAAAATCATAAAGGGTATAGATAGAGTTAATGGTAGATATCTTTTCCCTAGGGAGGGGGATTTCAATATTATGGGGCAAATTTTTAAAGTGAGAGGAGAGAGATTTAAAAAAATTAGGAGGGGCACTTATTTTACACAGATGGTAGTTTGCAAGTGGAATGATCTTCCAGAGGAAGTGGTGGATGTGGGCACAGTTGCAATGTTTAAAAGGCACTTAAATGAATACACGAGTAGGAAAGGTTTGGAGGAACATGGGCCAGAAGCAGGCAGTTGAAAATAGTTTAGTTTGGGATTACATTCAGCATGGCCTGTTTGGACCAAAAGGTCTGTTTCTGTGCTGTATGACTGTATGGCTCTATAACAAGGTGGCAGTAAATTCAGAAAAGAGAACATGATGAATTGAGATGGAGGTTGTAAGAACTAGATTTCTAAATGGAATTTTAACATTTGGCCTGCAACTCCACTTACTTAATAATAACATTGTTGTCTGCAACTGAGTCTTGCAGTGTAATCATATTGTTGCAAAGTTGGATAGAGTGCTTATCCATTGGGAGGCATGAACTTAGAATTTAGTGTTTGTAAAATATTAGGGCGGAAGCATTGTGTGATCCCTTTAAAAGATCATGTGCTTTTCCATGCTTAGAGATTTAAAATGGATGTTCATGAGCAACAACTTGAAAGTTTGCAAGTACACAGAGAGCACCTGAATTGAAAATTTGGATCAAAAGGCCATACAGTTAGCAAGCCAAGTAGCAGTTTCTATCAAGACAAGAGGCTTTTGAATTTAGCTAATCAATTTGAACCAGGTACTTAGATACCAAAGAAATATTGATATGTCATCAAGGGTTTAGAAGAAGGGGGTAGTTGGACAAAGACCCTATAACAAGCTGGCATCTACCAGCACTCTCTTTCTTGAGAGAGAATCGCTGGCTCTCACAGCCTCATCTGTGTCTTAGAGAAAGCACCATCTAAATAACAACCATACCAATGACAGGGAAGGCATTCCTGACAGAAAAAATGAAAGATAAGGCATTCCCAAGAGAAGAATTGACAGAGAGGGCATTCCTGAAAGAAGGCACAGAACATTCCAGAAGACACATAAGCTGGCTGTCATTTCAAGAGACCAAATTCTATTTCTTTTATAAATCAGTGGGAGTTGTATTTATTGGAACGTCATACCATTAGAATTTTGCTTTCTTCAGGAATAGTTTTTAGTTTATTCGGTTTGTTAATAGCTTAGTTAACTTGTTCAATGTTAGAGTTAGATAAATAAATTGTTACTTGTTGATTTTAAAGTGAGTGTCAGGGATTTATATTATTCAACCACTAGAAGTTGTTGAAAAGCAGGTTACATCACTTTTCACACTTCTTTTACAGGATGAGGTGCACCTCTGAATGTTTCAATTTTAGTTTGGGGGGGGGGTCAACTTGTGCTTTATAACAGACTGAGGGCTTGTCGGGGTTTTTATAGATTGGAACTCATCCAGTGTACAAAAGATCCCAGCAGATTTAAACAGATTTGGGGAATGAGTGTCCTAGATCTTTAAATAAAACTTAGGTGAAGAATGGAAAATCTGTTTAATTCTGATCACTTGTTGTTGGTTCAATCAAAAGTGGGGAAATGGCTCTTAGAATTGCTGAGGAGGTTTTGGGGGGTCAACAGTGCTTCCCAAATTTGCCAGGAAAGTTTAGAAAGACAGAAAAAAGGTGACCCTTTTAGAATTAGCAAATTAGAATTGGATTTAACTGTGGATAATAAGAAAGCTAAAATTATAATGGAGTCAGCCAAGCATTTAAGTATATCAGATAAATAGTCAAGTACAGTGGAGTTAGAAAAACTTAAGTTAAAATGAGACAATTGGAGTTAGAAAGTGAACTTAAAAGGCTGGAGTTCGAAGATAAAGAAAGGGAAAGAATCGCTCTGGCAGAACCAAAAGAAGAGGAAGTCTCTAACAGAAGAAACGGAAAGAATGTTCAAGTTGGAAAAGATGAATTTGGAACTTGCAGCAGAAAGATTTCAAATGACAAAAGTAAAATTACAATATTGAAGTGATGGGCAGCATGGTGGCTCAGTGGTCAGCACTGCTGCCTCACAGCGCCAGGGATCTGGGTTTGATTCCAGCCTCGGGCGACTGTGTGGAGTTTGCACATTCTCTGCGTCTGCATGGGTTTCCTCCCAGTGTTCAAAGATGTGCAGGTTAGGTGAATTGGTCATGCTAAATTGCCCATAGTGTTCAGGGATATGTAGATAAGGTGTATTTAGTCAGAGGAAATGTAGAGTAAAGGATAGGGAAATGGGTCTGGGTGGGATACTGTTCGGAGGGTTGCAGTGGATTTGTTGGGCCAAATGACCTGTTTTCACACTGTATGATTCTATGGAAATCATCGTAACCAACAGCTTGGTAGGGATATGTACAAATATGTCCAGACATTACCAAAATGTGATGAAAAAGATGTAGAAGCCTTTTTCATTTCCTTTGAGAAATTGGCTAAACAGATAAACTGACCAAAGACTGTGTGGATAATGTTAATTCAGACTAAGTTGGTCGGCAGGGCTAGTGAGGTGTTTGCAGCACTATCAGAGGAGGTGTCAGGAGAACATTCTGGAAGGCACGGAATATTTCAGAAGACACGTAACTTGGCTGCAATTTCGAGAGACCAAATTCCTTTTTTGTATATATGAGTGGGATTTATAACAGTAAACCATTAGAATCTTGCTTTATTCAGGAATAGTTGGTAGTTAGAAGGGTTTTTGCTTGGTTGTTAATATCTCAGTTAATTTGTTCATTGCTCGAGTTAAATAAATAAATTATTACTTGTTGATTTTAAACTCAGTGTCAGGGATTTATTTTATTTAACTGCTAGAAGTTGCTCAAAAGCAGGTTACACCACTTTTCGCACTTCCTTTACAGAATATAGGACGAGGTGCTCCTCTTTGGGTGTTTCGGTTTTAGTTTTTGGTGGAGGGGGCAACCTCCAATTTATAACAATATGTAATGTCATTAAGAAGCATAGTCTGTCTGGACAAGTCAGACAATGTAGGAGTTTGAGGCCAAAATTCAAAGTGTTCAAGAGCTTACTAAAGAAAGTAGTGGCTGTTGATTTGGAGTTAGGGCTAGAATAACAGGAACTTAATCACTGGACTAATAAATATTTGAAGAGGAGCCAAAAATACCACCTGTTGGTCAAGCATCATGACATCTATCCCTCTGATTAGATTATGAATTGCTTCCATCATGTACTTGTGGATTGGGCATTGTTGTAAAAGTAGAGTTCAATTCACCAGTCACAATCCCTTTTGCAATTAATTTGTGATGCGGACTGGGTGAACAAAGTCAGAAGTCACATGATACCAGGTTATTGTCCACAAGATTTATGTGAAATCACAAACTTATGGAGTGCTGCTCCTGACAAAGACTTCTCCTGACAAAGGAGCAGCCCTCTGAAAGCTTGTGAATTCAAATAAATTTGCTGGACTATAAACTAGTGCCGTGTGATTCTGACAGTTGATTAGTGGTATTGGTCCAAGTTCATTTGATGTTACGTCTTTCTGGAGGATCCTCTATTCTACCATATGGTAATTTCTTTTGTCACCTGCACCTTTTCCCCACTTCTTATTGCTTGTCTCCATGTTTTCTAAGAAAGATCTGCATAACTCTAATTCCAGTCAATCTGAAGCTTTGCTTCCTGAATTCCATGTGTCACAGGTATAAGTGACCTGTTCATAAAGGGTAGAGGCGGAATCAGGCCATTTAGTCCATCTAGTCTGCTCCGCCATTCGATCATGGCTGATATGCTCCTAACCCCCATTTTCTTGCCTTTAAAGTAAAATCTGTCTAACTCCTTCTTAAATGTACTCACTGTCCCAGCATCCACCACACTTTGGGGTAATGATAATAATAATCCACAGATAAGACTATGACCTCTTGTCCTGGAATGCCCCACAAGAGGAAGCATCTGCTCCACTTCTCTTTTATCCACACCTTTTATGATCTTAAATAGCTCAATTTGATCTCTCCTCATTCTTCTAAATTCCAGAGAGTATAGGCCTAAACTGTTCAATCTCTCTTCATAGAATAAGTCCTTCATCTCTAGGATTAATCTAGTGAACCTCCGAACTGCCTTCAATGCCACTGCATATTTCCTCAAATACAAGGACCAAAATTGTATACAATTCTCCAGATACAGTTTCAGAATACCTCGTATAGTTGCAACAATACTTCCTTACCTTTATATTCTATTCCTTTAGCTATAAAAGCCAACATTCCATTTGCTTCCTTTATTATCTGCTGTATCTACATGCTAGTTTTTTGTGACTCATAAACGAGTACACCTAGATCCCTTTACATGGTGACGTGGTGGCTCAGTGATTAGCGCTGTTCCCTCACAGCACCAGGGACCTGGGTTCAATCCCTGCCTAGGGTGACTGTCTGTGTGGAGTTTGCACATTTTCCACGTGTCTGTGTGGGGTTCCTTTCACAATCCTAAGATGTGCAGGTCAGGTGAATTGGTCATGCTAAATTTCCCATAGTGTTAGGTTCATTAATCAGACGGAAATGGATCTGGATGGGTTACTCTTCAGAGGGTCGGTGTGAACTTGTTGCGCTGAAACGCCTGTTTCCACACTGTAGGGAATCTAATCACTGGTGCATCCCAAAGTCTCTCCCATAAAGATAATAGGCCACCTTCCTATTTTTTTGACAAATGCATGACTTCACACTTGTCTATGCTGAACTCCATTTGCCACATTTTGGCCCACTCTCCTAACCTATCCATATCCATTTGTAAGGTTCTTAATTCCACATTACAATTTACCATTCCGCCTATTTTTGTGCCATCTGGAAATTTGGCTGTAGAGTCTTCTATAGCCTTCTGTTGGTTTGCTGTAGAGCATGTTGAAGGATAATACTGGACACTAAAGAGCTCCTTAAGGACATCTTAAAAATAAAAACAATCAAAGATTGGTTTTACACTTGGATAAATAAGAGGACAGACTCTGAATTCTCACTACATAAGTGAGCTATTTGACCTTTTTTATACAGCAATTTGCAAATCATGAGGAGGATAATGCAGAAGTAGAGTCAGGTTCACCAGCAGCAGCTCAAGGTGATGCCCTAGAGCTAAGAGGTACATCTGCTAGCTATGGTGCGCAGGTGGAGATGTGAAAATATAAATCTCTATCATTTTTTTTGCAGTGACTCTCAATGAAAGATCCTCTTTAGTTTGTTTGAAACTTGTTTGTCTTCCAGTGTAAAAATTTTCCACAACTGAGTGTTCAAAATACCACATTCCAAGATACAATATTAGGTTCTGAAGACAAACTAAAGACTGTGGCAGTTACAATAAAGCTTCAATGAGAAAAGCCCAAAGTCTAAGGCCATGCTGGCACAGTAAACCATGCATCTGAAATCTGTTTAAAGTTGTTTGGACTATTTGCATTGAAGAAAGTTTGACATGAAATATAGATTTATATTTTAAAATATGACTTGTAAATTTAAGTGTAATGAGGCTTCAGTGTCATGTAGAAATTGAACTGGACAGACCTTTTTGCAAATACTATGAATAAAGATGTGAAATAAATTCTTCAGTGATCTCCAGCTCTCTTTAAGAACTACCATTTAGGCCATTGTAGACCATTTTCTATTCTATTGCAATTTCTATTATATTTCTCTTTAAATAGCTATTTTCTTGGTTTATGCCACACTTAGTTTTTCACACAGTTTGCACAATGTCCCTTGAGTAAGATCCCTTTACTTTATCCCTGTTCTTTAATTGATGCAATGTTGATTGCAGGCAACCAGATATGCATAAAAATGGTCATGGCCAATGTACCAGAAGCACTTGCAGATTTGGTGCAGGCCTTATGTTTTGCTGTGTTAGGCCCAAAGCAATGTTAAAATGCATGCCAATTTCCAACTCAGTGCATCTAAATAATTTTTGTTTCACGTATCTAGCTTCCCTTGGCAATTACTAGGTTATTGGATCAGGTCCAGCATGTGAATTGAACTTGACAAACCTGCTTTATGCAACACTAAAATGGAGAAACACAGCAAATAAGAGCAGGAGTATGTCATTCAGCTCCTTGAACCTGCTCTGCCACTCAATAGGAATATGGCTGATCCGATATTCCTCATATCCACATTCCTGCTTTCCCTGTAACCCTTGTTTCAAGTACTGATCAAAAAACTGGGCATGTCACAGAATAATCGTATGAGCATCCAGTCTGTTCCGCCTATCAAAGTTTTATATGTTTCAGCAAAATCCTGTTTCATTCTTCAGAATCCCAGTGAATAGGGCCCAATTGACTCAATTTCTCCTTTTATGACAAATCTACGACCCAAGAATCAAATAATCAGCACTGCCCCGACAGCAAATAAACCATTTTTTAGCTAAGAAGACCAAAATTATATACAATAATGCAGGTTTCTGTGCCACTGCTGTGAGATCTCTTTTCTCCTGTATTAAGGTCAATATACCATTTGTCTTCCTAACTGCTTAGTGCACCTACATGCTTGCTTTCAGAGACTGATATACAAAGATATCCAGATCCCCTTGTACATCAATCTTTCCTGATCTATCACCATTTAAATGATACTCTACCATTCTATTTGTTTCAACCAAAGAAGGCATCATCATTTTTATCCACATTGTTCTGCATCTTACACGTATTTGCCCACTCACTCAACTTGTATAAATCACCCTGAGTTATCACACTTGTTCAATGTGTTGGACCAAAGATCTTTACTATTTCTATGAAATAGGCTATTGTCCGTAATTATGGTAAGCCATGGAAATTGGGTTTGATTATGTGATCTAATCTTTTTCACAGATTCTGTTGGAATTTTTAACACTTCAGATACAAGAATTTGCAGCGTGCATTGGTGACCATTTAACAATTTATGATGGTTCCAGTATTCATGCAGATATCCTTGAAGGACCAATTTGTGGTGCAGAGAATCCAGCTGTGATATCAACACGAAATGAATTATTTATAACATTCACCTCAACTCGGAAATTACAAGCAATGGGTTTTACTGGCAAATATAGATTTGGTAACGTTCTTAATATGAACTCTCATGCTTTTTCAATTACAAAATATTTGTACATCAATTTGTATTTTCCAACTTTTAATTTTATATTTTTTTTAACCTAGTTACCTGTGGGAAAATGATGAAAAGCAGAAAGGGAGAAATTGAGACTAAATCTCATCCTTCCAAAAATGTGCACTGTTTTTGGGTCCTGCTGGTAAAAAGAAATTATAAGGTTTGAAAGTAGCACTCTGAAAAATTTGATAATAATGAACCTTCTATTTTGTCATGATCACAAACAAGAGTGAATTTATAATTGAGTAGGTTTCTAACACTAAAACCTTCCAGCAAATTAGTTTTTTCAGCCATCAGTGGCAGCTCTAGACCACAGGCAATTTTGACCACTATCCTTATTGACATATTTCTGGTCTTGAACAGAGTTTGCTTCCATAATAGAAACAGATAAATGGTTTGAAGAGAGTATCATAGTAGTGAACCCGTTGCTGCCAAAAAATAATATTTTGACTTTATCGTTGTGCTTCACATTTATTCTAGATGGCTGATGATCTGCATTTACCTGGCTTGCCTGGTCAGATCTATTGAAATGTTAGGATTCCAGTTCACTTGAAATGGATGCCATAGCCATTTAGAGAACATTGCAGGTTAAGATCATTAACAGTGGGAAAAAGAAGTGTTTAATGTGGGTCATGAATGTGCTTGGTTTTAATTGCCATTTAGTATTGTTTTTGCCTGACAGGTATAATTAAAATAGACCCATGAGGCCTGACATTTTGGACCAAAGGTGCATTTGCAATTGACTTCATCAAATTGTCAAAAATTGAATTTATTTTCTCACTTTAGAGAACAGTAAATTAGCTATTGCAGATATCCTTGCCACTGGCTGACTATTGATTCAGGCATGACATCTTGCAGAATTCTGTCATAGATCATTGTGTAACTGAACAACTTTATTCTCAACCCCCAAATTATTAAGCAAATAGGGAAGGAGATTGTAGGTTTCAGATTATAGTGTTTATTTTCTTTTATTCCCTCTTTAAGGCACTGATGAAATTTGATTGGCAAGTTGTCACCCTCCCTGAAAGATTGATAGCAGGCTCCTTCTTGCCCTGTCATCATGCCGGTGTCAGATGTTACAGAACTCAAGCAGGTGCCAAAATTGCAACTCTATCCATCATTTTAAAATAAACAATTAACAAGCTATTGATCTTTTTAACAGAACAGTTGCATGCAACTAACCACTGCATTTTTAGCGGTCAGACTGGAAAATGCGTGGGAGCTCTTCATGACATTATGAAGAGGTTGCACAAAATCATAAGAAAAGGCTTGCTTCCATGTCTGTGGCTCCATGTTACAGTAATTTCTGTGAACAGAAGTGGCAGTGCCAATATGCCATTGCGTTCTTGTGCAATCTTGCTTTTTAGAAAAATCCGTCTTTAGAAAGTGCTGGCAATTTAATCACCTTCTAACCAACAAGTTAGAAGTTTTAAAAGTTCATGCTTCAGAAAAAGTGTCCCTAATTTGTCAATTCGCCTTATAGTGAATTTGGTTACCAAAATGTGTGTTATAGCAGAATGTCCTGTATTAATTAGCTATTCAAATCTGCCATAAAAAATAAAAAGTGATTGAGGGTGCCGGGGCCTTTAAATTTGTGTTCTTCGCTGACTACCTGTTCATGGCATTTGTTATGATCCTAACTCAGACACCTGAATGAGCACGGTGTAACCACACATGCTGCTAGTTGGAAGTATTGCTGTTTGATGCTAGAAGGTGAGAGTGAGCAAACCACTTACTTCCTATCCTATCTTCCTAACCTACCAAGATCTGCAAAATTCAACCACAAAGTTAATGGATGTAATATGGGATGTCAAATTTTGAGGATTTGAGTACAGGAACAGGAATATCTTGCTGCAATTGTACAGGGTCTGGTGAGACCATACCTAGAGTATTGTGCGCAGTTTTGGTCTCATTATTAGGTGAAGGCCAGGGAGGGAGTGCGACATAGGTTTACCACACCGTTTCCTGGGATGGCAGGACAGACTTATTAAGATGTACATGGTAAACAAGGGAAGAATATTCCTGCTGACAGGGAGTCAAGAACCTAATGGTCACAATTTAAGGGTTTGGAATAAACCTTTATCGCTGAGATGAGGTGAAATTTCTTCACCCAGACAGAGGCAAACCTGTAGAATTCTCTGCTACAGAAAACACTCCATGCTAAAACATTGAATGTTTAAAAAAGGGTTATATTTAGATTTTTAAGTCAAAAAGGATCAACAGGTATGGAGAGATAGCAGGAACAGGGCACTGAGTTGGATGATCAGCCATTAACATATTGATAGTTGGAGAAAGGTTTGAACAGCCGAATGACCACTACTGCTCCTATTTCATTGATACTATGTCCCTCTGAAAAGTTTAAATTTAGGCTGTGTCTCAGAGAATTTCCTCAGTGATAAGAAGTAGGCAATTCAGAAGAATGTTTGTAAGGCTTTTTCCTGCCCTGAATAAAATGGAAATACCTCAACAGTTTTTACAGCATGATTTATCTCCCTTCTTGAAGACAATTCCTGTTGTTGCATTCTTGAGATTTGGGGAGCTGTATGGAGTCTTAATGTGAGCATTAGTTTGGCAGCTTCAAGGAATAGTTTGGCACCTGAACTGGAATACTATCAGACCAGAAATTTTGATCTTTTTCATCCATTTGATTGCTTTGCTTTAACTTGCCTCTTGATTGTGGTTGACCAATGGATTCCACTGAGGACTAGGGGATAACCTGGAGAATATCAGGTGCCAAAATAGATTCACAGTTGAACACCTTTTGCAAATGCCCTTTGTAGTGTTGATGGGTGGATCTCAAGGAAACAAGGAAGAAATGCAACACCTTCTGAATGAAGGAAATTCTGTCCACTTGTCTTTAGTCCTAGTGGCTTCAAAAAACACTTTGTATGTTAGACTTGTCACCAAATTGTTGGAATTTTCTCAGGTTTTCTACTGCTGAACATGATTCAATAGGGAAGCATTTGGGAAGCAGCATCATAAAATGGTAACAACTCAAAGAAGAGCTTTCACCCCATTGTGCCTGTTGCAGGATTTCCAGGTTTTGATGGTTGCCCTACCACAGAGAGTGATCGGAGATCTACAGAATTAAAATGGCCTTTATTGCTAGTTATAGCAAGGGACTTCAGAGTATAAAAATGACATGCAGGAGACCCCAAAGGATTACATATATAATCTGAGATTCAGTCACAAGAAATTAACATTAACCAATTAAGAGGTGCACAGTTATCTAAATCCAATCAACACTATTGATTAGGTTTACGTCATGCATCGATATAGTTGTGTCTATCTAATTATAATATTCGATTGGTGTGCCTATACAATAGGCACATATGTACAATCAGGTCTGATTGTGGTATAGGCCACAATTTGGCGTTAACATAACAAGTTATATCAGACTTGTGTATATGAGTCATCTTTCCTCCTGTTCCTGGTGTTTTACCGAATTCTTTTCAGGGGCCAGAAGTTCAGAGAATCAGTAACCTCTTTGTGTAGCTGTGAGCACGATCATTATTATTCCTTTGCTATCTTACAAATAGTCCCAGAACAAACAGCCCCAAGGTAGAGTCTAGATGACTCTTCATCAGAGCCAGAGGACAAACAATATGTTTTATTTAACTAGCAGTTTGTATCCTTGTGAGTGTATCTACATCTAGCAGCTCAGAACTGTGCGTTATTAAATATTGCTCTGCAAGATAGTTTTTTAAAATCCTTCATTATCCATATCAGTTCCCTGCCAAAGCAGCTCGGCTCATCCCATTCTCCAACTAGTTCCCCATAATCCTTAAATACATTATCTTTTCAGATAAATATTGAATTTCCTTTTGAAAGCCCAACTTATATATATCCATACCACATTCTCAAGTGCCTACCAGATCCTAATCATTCACAATATAAAACAATCACAATACTGTTAAGTTTGCAGTTCTTATAAGAGAAAATGAAAAATCAAATCTTAAAATCCTGAGTAAGAGAAGGGCTAATTTCATTGAGTTGGTGAGGGATTTGGTCCAAGTGGATTGAAATCAAAGGTTGTTAGGTAAGACACCATGCATGATGATCAGGAAATTCTAAATCTCTTGTGGTACTTTGATGGAATTGCATGGGGTTGACTGCCAAATGCCACAGATATAGTGAAGCCTGATGCTGCAACATACCCTTCCAGAATGCTTAAGATGATCCCAATGCAGAGTAAATGTGAAGCTTTGGAAGAGAGACGGCTGAAGTGAAATCCAGCTGAGGAAGCTTGAAAGACATTCCATTCCTGGAAGGTTACTCATACATGAGATATGAGCCTGGGAAAGGACACATTGCAATTTCTGCATAATGCCAATAATAATGAAAGGAAACGCGGAGAAGAAGATCCTCAATGAGCCAGTTCAGGAGAGGAGACTGAATGGGCAACCAGGAGCCGGGACCTCAGACCAGCATTGACAATAGAACCCCTTGGAAGATCAAGGCACAAGTATACTTTGGAGAGTAGGCGGATCTGTGAATTTCCCAGTGGACACACCACTGAGGAAATTATCTCACCAGTGAGAGTAACAGGAGCAACCCCAATGAAACCACAGTATCCCATAGCAGAGGTTGCTTCAAAAAGTATTTCTGCTGAGGAAATGGCACATGATGCTCTCCTAGTGGTGCTGGAAAACAGCCCCTAATCATCTTGGCCAGCGAACTGACACTATGGCATCTTCTTACTCAAGTCTGACTAGAAGAAGCCTGGCCATGTTCAGCAAATGGTAATAAATGTTCATCTAACCACCAAGAACAGCTGATGACATTCCATTATGAGGCATAAAAAGAAATAGGAATAGCCAATGTTAATTTTCACTGCTGAGAAGGCAAAATACACCAAACCCCAGTCCAGGAAGGCAAATAACATGGTCTTTACTGAAGCTATGCTACAAAGTATTGGTTCAGGAGGGGAGTGGGATATAGATTAAGGTAAATAAATGGACACTTGAGTATATTAAGACACAAGTCAATGATGGGACTAATCTAAAAATGATAATATTAGGAAAATGTCAGTTTTAATGGAAAGATTGAATAATTGGGGAAGATGCAGTGAAACAAAGCACTATCAGTTGGATAGCAGATGACATCAGCAACAGTTGTGTCAGGTTGTGAGACATTTGGTATATTAAAGGATTTACTAAAGATGGTCAGGCAAGGATCTCCCCTGTTCAGCAATTAATGTACGTCGGAGGGCTCTTGTGGTGCAGCAGTAGTGTTCTATCCCTTGACCAGAAAATTCAAGTTCCATGTGCCGCAGAGTTGTGTAAAAATATGCCTAAACTGGTTGATTAAAATAACTATAGTGTATATAGATTAATAAATAGTTATGGTTATCAAGAGCTACACCACATCTGTTTCTGAGAGCACTTACAATACTGGGAGACACAAAGCATCTCTAACAGCTTTATGTAGTGATGGATCACAGCCAGTTATATCCCTCAAAGGTCTTCAGATGATGCCAGGAAGAACCATAATGTAAAAAAGATTTAGCACTACAGTGATCAATTTGGGGTATGTCATCCCTCCTGTATATATTTTGTTGGCAGGACAATGCACATGTCTCCCTTTGACTGCCTGCTACTGTTTTTTCTCCTCCACTGCCCCTCGCTCAGCAGCTGATTGCAGAACTTACTGGAGAACAGGGTGTTAGAGGGAAGAGAAAAGCTTCTTCAGTTCTCGAGGAGACATGGCAGTCAATTAAACACTATATAGGAGCAAATTACCACAGATGCTGGAATCTGTACTAAAACAAAAAAAATGGAGGTCACAGAGGGTCAGGCAGCATCCATGGAAAGAAAGCAAGCTAACATTTTGAGTCCAAATGACTCTTCATCAGAGCTGACATAAATTTACTCATTCTTGCAGCATCCATTGCACTCTGGGTTGATGAATTCCATAGGTTCATGACCTTTCGAGGGAAGTAATTTCTTATCTCTGTTTTAAATCTTTATCTCTCATCTAGATCATCCACCAGAGAAAATACCAGGGAACCTTAGAATATGATTACCAGTGGTCCACTATCTCTGTTACCAATTCCTTTCAAACTCTACAGTGCAGACCTGGAAACCTGTCTGCCTTCAATCCCAAAAGTTTGCTCAATAGTTTTCCCCAGTGATGATCATTGTTCTTTGTTCCTCACTTTCTACATCCTCTGCATTACCTGTTGGGATACTAGTCCCATTGTGAAAACTGAGGCAAAATATTGATTCAGTATTGATTAAAGGGTTGATTGCTAGTAGTGACAGGTTGAGGTTAGACCATAACACCATAAGATACAGCGGCAGAAATAGGCCATTTGTCCAGTCAGGTCTGCTCTGCCATTCAATCGTAGCTGAAATGTTTCTCAAAACCATTGTCCTGCCATCTGCCCGTAAATTTTGATCCCTTTACTAATCAAGAGCCTAGTATTTCTGTTTTAAATGCATTTAATGACTTGGCCTCTATAGCATTCTGCAACGATGGGTTCTACAGATTTACCACCACTTGCTGAATAAATTCCACCTCATCTCAGCTCTAAAGGGCTATCAGCTGAGGGTTGCAGTGGATAGTAATCAGCAGATTTTCTTTCCCACGTTTGACCTAATATTGTGAGATCTCATAAAGTTTAGTGTCAATGTTGAAGACTCCCAGGGACACTCCTTCCTGTTTGGATAAAATGATCCTGCCACCCCATGATGAATGGTGATTGTGATATAAAAACAAAGTTCAGGAGAAACTCAGCAGGCCTGGCAGCACCTGCAGACAAAACAACAGAGTTAATGTTAATGAAATGATCTCTCTGCACTGAAAGAAGCTGCGAAAAGGTGGTATTTATGCTGATGATGGGCAGGGGTGAGGGTTTGGGGTTGAAGGGAGGGGACAGGAGTGAATAGACTACTTGGAGACAATGCCAGTAAAGGCAAAAAAAGAGAGGCAAATAAAGGAATTGCTGTTAAGCTGAGAGGGAGATAATGGTAAGTAGAGTATTAATGGCAAGTATAAATGATTGCCTATGACACTGAGTGTAAGGTCTGCTTCAGTGAGTATGACAATGCCAGGCTGCTGCTTAACCGACCTGAAGGCAGCTCTCCCAATTTTGGTGCAAGCGCTCACATAAGAACAAAGAAAATTACAGCACGGGAACAGGCCCTTCAGCCTTCCAAGCCTGCGGCAATCCAGATCCTCTATTTAAACCTACTGCCTATTTTCTAAAGTCTGTGTCCCTCCGCTTCCTGTCCATTCATGTATCTGTCTAGATACATCTTATATGACACCATCGTGCCCGCCTCTACCACCTCCGCTGGTAATGTACTCCAGGCACCCGCCACCGTATGCATAAAGAACTTTCCATGTATATCTCATTTAAACTTTTACCCTCTCACCTTGAACTCATGACCCCTAGTAATTGCATCCCTCACTCTGGGAAAAAGCTACTTGCTATCCACCCTGTCTATACGTCTCAATCTGGTCTCCTCTCACATCCATCTTTCTAATGAAAATAATCCTAATCTAATCAACGTCTCCACAGCTAGCACTCTCCATACCAGACATCCTGGAGAACCTTCTCTGCACCCTCTCCAAAGCATCCACATCCTTTTGGTAATGTGACCAGAACTGTATGCAGTATTCCAAATGTGGCTGAATCAAAGTCTCATACAACTGTAACGTGACCTGCCAACTCTTATACCCCATCCGATGAAGGAAAGCATGCAGTATGCCTTCTTAACCACTCTTAACGACCTGCATTGCCTTCATCAGGGTACAATGGACCTGAACACCCAGAGCTCTCTGTACATCGATTTTCCCCAGGACTTTTCAGTTTACTGTATAGTTCGCTCTTGAATTAGGTCTTCCAAAATGAATCACCTCACATTTGCCCAGATTGAACTCCCATCTGCTGTATTCTCTGACAGTTCCCTTCAATATCTGCTACTCCACCAATCTTAATGTCATCTGCAAAATTGCTAATCAGACCATATATACCTTCCTCCAAATCATGTATGCATATCATAAACAACAATGGTCCTAGCACAGATCCATTTTGAGAAACTCCCTTCCATTACTACTCTCTGTCTCCTGTTACCCAGCCAGTTCTCTATCCATCTAGCTAGTACACACTGAACCCCATGCAACTTCACTTTCTTCATCAGCCTGCCGTGGGGAACCTTAACAAATGCCTTACTAAAATCCATGTATATGACAACTACAGCCATTTCCTCATCAATTAACTTTTTCACTTCCTTAAAGAATTCTACTAAGTTGGTACGACATGATCTTCCCTGCAAAGAAACATGGTGCCTACCACAGATAAGTTAATTTTCTTCCAATGGGAATAGATCTTATCCCTCAGTATCTACTCTAGCAGCTTCCCTACCACTGGTGTCAGGCTCACTGTTCTAAAATTACCTTGATTATCCTTGCTACCCTTCTTAAACAAGGGGTCAATATTAGCAATTCTTCAGTGCTCCAGGTCCTCACCCGTGTCCAAGGATGCTGCAAAGCTATTTGTTAAGGCCCCAGCTATTTCCTCTCTCATTTCCCTCACTAACCTGGGATAGATCCCATTTGGATCTGGGGACTTGTCCACCTTAGTGCCTTTTAGAATACACCACACATCCTCTCTCCTTATGCCAACTTGACCTAGAGTAATCAAACATCTATCCCTCACCTCAACATCCATCATGTCCCTCTCCTCAGTGAATACTATGCAAAGTACTCATTAAGAATCTCACCCATTTTCTCTGACTCCACGCATAACTTTCCTTCTTTGTCTTTGAATGGGCCAACCCTTTCTCTAGTTACCCTCTTGTTCCTTATATATGACTGAAAGGCTTTGGAATTTTCTTTAAAGATATTTCATGACCCCTTTTAGCCCTCTTAGTTCTTCATTTCAGATTGGTGCTACTTTCCTGATATTCTTCCAAAGCTTTGTCTGTTTTCGGTCGTCTAGACCTTATGTATGATCCCTTTTCCCTCTTTGCTAATCTCACAATTTCACCTGTCACCCATGGTTCCCTAATCTTGCCATTTTTATCCCTCATTTTCACAGGGATTTTCCGTCCTCCAATCTAATCAACTTTTCTTTAAAAGCCTCCTACATATCAAACGTGGATTTACTTTCAAACAACTGTTCCCAATCCACATTCCCAAACTGCTGCCAAATTTTGTTTTAGTTGGTCTTCCCCCAATTTAGCACTCTTTCTTTAGGACCACTCTTGTCTTTGTCCATGAGTATTCTCAAACTTACAGAATTGTGATCACTATTCCCAAAGTAATCCCCTACTGAAACGTCAGCCAACTGGCCACACTCATTCGCCAACACCATGTCCAGAATAGCCCCTTCCTGAGTTGGACTATTTACATACTGCTCTATAAAACACTCCTTGGATGCTCCTTACAAATTCTGCTCCATCTAAACCTCTAAACACTAAGTGAATCTCAGTCAATCTTGGGAAAATTAAAATCTCCCATCATTACTATGCTGTTGCTCCTACATCTTTCCATAATCTGTTGACATATTTGTATCTCCAACTCATGCTCACTGTTGGGAGGCCTGTAAGATAGCCCCAACATTGTTACTTACCCTTCCTATTTCTGAGCTCTGCCCATATTACCTCACTGTCTGAATCCTCCATAGTGCCCTCCTTCAGCGCAGCTGTGATATATTCTCTGACTAATAATACAAATCTCCCCCCACCCAGTTTATTTCCCTCTCTATCCCACCTGAAGCATCTATATCCTGGGATATTTAGTTGACAGTCATGCCCTTTCCTCAACCAAGCCCCAGTAATAGCAATAACATCATACTCCCAGATACTATTCCAAGCCCTAAGTTAATCTGCCTTCTCGCATTAAAGTAGTTGCATCTCAGACCACCTGTCCCTTTGCATTAATCGTCTGCTGCCTGCGTACTCTTCCCCTTAGTCACGCTGACTTCATGCTCTAGTTCCTTACAGGCCTTAGTTACTACCTCCTTACTGTTCACAACCTGGTTCCCATCCCCCTCCCACATTAGTTTAAATCCTCCCCAACAGTGTTAGCAAAAGCACCCCCAAGGACATTGGTTCCAGTCTGGCCCAGGTGTCGACCATCCAATTTGAAATAGTTCCACCTCCCCTAGAACCAGTCCCAATGTCCCAAAGATCTGAACCCTTCCCTTCTGCACCATCTCTCAAGCCACGCATTCATCCTGCCTATTCTTCCATTTTTACTAGCTTGTAGCACTGGTAGCAATCCTGAGATTACTACCTCTGAGGTTCTACTTTTTAACTTGGCTCCTTAACTCCCTGAATTCTGCTTGTAGGACCTCATCCCGTTTTTTTACCTATATCTTTGATGCTTATATGCACCACAACAACTGGCTGTTCACCAAACCCCCCCCCCCCCCCGCCCCCACCGACTCAGAATGTTCTGCAGCCGATCTGAGACTCCCCTGGGAGGTAACATACCATTCGGGAGTTCCGGTTTCGACCACAGGTCTGCCTGTCTACTCCCCTTACATATGTTGATAAGGTAGACTTTTCAGGATCCGTCATCACAGCTGACAACAGCTGTGTTGATATTCTTGTTTCCATTGCCTAGGTTGATATCAGGTAGTCCGTCCAATTTTATTTCTTTATACTTTGTAGCCTATTGAAACAACTGAGGTGCTTGCAGGGCCATTTCAGGGGCATTTGAAAGTCAAACATATTGCTGTAGGTCTGGATTCAGTTGTCTAGGTAAGGAACAAGGTTGCGTAAAGATAGCAGATTTCTTTCCCTAAGTGATATCAGTGGACCAGTGAGGGTATTTCACAACAAATAACAGATATTCAGCACTAAGCTAGCTTTTAATTCCATGTTTTTATTGAATTCAAGTTTTGCCTTCTGCCATGTTGGAATTTGAATCTAAGTCCAAGGACATTAGCATGGGACTCTAGATTATTAGCCTAATGCATCATCACTATGCCAGCATATCTCCAAATGCTAGCTGAGGCTTCTGTGATATAATTAGTGTCTGATCTAACTATACAACAAGCTACCAACTGTACTTTCCTTTCTCCAGTCCTGACTCCTATTCAGTGCCTCACCACATCCAGATCCTGCTTGAAACTATCTTTTGAATTATGAATCAATCTGTATTGGTGGGTGTAACTGTGAAATCAAATAGCAGTCCTCCTTTCCACTTCATGCTATTTCTACTCTTCCTCCACTTCCTGGATAATCCCAGTTCTTGAGATTTTGAAATGAAAACGGCGCATGAACTAGTTTGGTTATGTCGAGCAGAGTAATTATACTGCCACATTCTATGATTTGTACGTCAAAGTAGTTTGAGAGATTTGGGATAAGTAAGATGGAAGAAGAAAGTTTAGGTATTCAGAAAACATCATCTTCAACTGCTTCGAGGCAGTGAACATGCCTTAGCAATGTTGCTTACAGCCAGCTCTTTAGTCCCTATGGGGATTAAAGCATATAGGAACTGTTTTTCCTCTTCGATGAATTCCTGTTGCCTTCTATTATGTGGCCCTTCTCCTGCAAGAAGAAAGCTTTGGAATATTGTACTCCTCTCCTTCTACCACAGAAGATTTAGAACATCTCTCCTTCCTTCCACTACTTCAGAACAGTTCTGAAAACCTTTCAATATTCTATCACATAGTCAGCTATAGTTTATTCTTCCATAACACAATATTGAAAACTTCGTAAGTACTACCAACATCCACAACTATGTTTTTTTAACAGCTGCAGTTTAATCAATGGTCCTAGTCAGCCACAATATTGGGTTCCTGCCAAGGAACAAGTGGGGGAGCTGATGATTGACCGAAATCAAGTAAGTGAGCAAACAGTACAAAGTTTGCATATGCATTTTATTGCATGTTTTGAGGTTATCTCTGTGCTAATTTGCAAGGATTATCGAGTTTAACTCCAGTATGTTTGTTATCTGTGAAAACAGGTTCCTTCGTCATTAATGGAAAATTGTTGCAAGAGCTTTAATTGTGAAATAGAAAGTGCATGTGTGTCATTTTTAATGAACAGATGAATATTTTTGGAACAAATTCCTGTAAATGTATTAAATTTCAACACTCCTTATTAGCATGGATTGAATTTTTTTCTTAAATTTTGATGCAGTGATGGCTGAAAAGAATAAACTGACATAACACATTATCATTTTGTTCATTTACAGATGACCATGAAATTGGAGGAATTATTTCTTAAACCCAGTTCAAACTGTATAAACAATAGCTTGGTCATTCATGATACTGGTCAATCTCCTCCAGCTATTGCAGGAAAATATTGTAATAATGTGCCGTTACCATTAAACCTGATGTCCACTGGACGTGCAGTTGTCATTGAATTTCGACATGACCCATCAAAATCCAAAAATAGATTTAAAATTTCTTACAACAGGATTGTAAGTAAGTGTTCAAAACATATACACTGATAGAAACTAATGCATTCTTGTTTTTGTTGCAGGAATCAACACTTTATTCATCCTTTCATGCAAGGCAACTTAATTAATGATGTTCATAAAACTATTTTCTTCTCACCATCAACTGAAGAGATTTAGGTTTTACTTGGTTGGAGTATCACAGATAACTTGTGCAAGAGTCCTTTGCTACCAAGCAGTTATTGTCAAATATGAGCTTTGAGAGTGTATGTCAGTGGAAAGAAAATCAATTTGAGGAGACAATTCCTTATCCAATATTGGTAAACTTCCAAAGGTGTTATTGGATTGTCATCAGAAAAGGAACATTTCAGCAGGTCTAGCAGCAACTGTAGAGAGAAATCAGAGTTAACGTTTCGGGTCCAATGACCCTTCTTCAGAACACATTACACTGTGAACAACACATTCAGAACAAATCACATTGCTAGTTTGCAGACCTGCACAGTCTCTTGAACATTCTTAGCTGGGAATGCATTAATGTGCAATTTATAGCACGTAATCTATATTGAATAGACTAGCTGTTGTATAAGATAATGGCTCAGATTGGGTTAATGTGTATGTTACATTAGTACTGCCCATTCTAAACATGTCATACAAGGGTTATGGATGGAGACTAGGAGTTCTACTCTAGTTGTTCTACTATTTCTATCATGTGACAAAATGTCTTGTAACTAAGAACAGTGCTCATTTGTAGATGCTAAATGGTGATGTATGCTCCATCGCTAATCACTAAGTAGGTCCAAGACAAAACAAAGAAGGATTGGTGGCAGTGAAAAACCTCAGAACAACTTCATGCAGCACTACATTCTGATAGAGATGGAAATTCCCACAAGTTCCACCATATTTGTAGCTGTGCAAATCTGACCCCCATCTCAAGGAAAAGAAATGTAAAAAATAGGCAAGTGAGCTTATCAGTGAGAGAGCATTAAAGAATGAAGGGATGTCCGTAAATTGCAATTGAAGGTAGCAAAGGTGAAGTTATAGATCCCTAAGGAATTAGAGAATAAATTTATGAAGTACAACCAAAAAAGACAGAAAATAAGGAAGTGTAAAAAGTGAGTTTTACCTATTAGAATGAGCATTGCCACCATCAACATTTGACTCCATGAGGTGGAGATTCAAGCAACGGTGGAAGTATCAGAAGATAAATTTCGACTGCAACTACACGATCAAGATAGCCTCAGAATTTAAAGCAATGTAATGAATCAGTCCTGCAGATGATGAAATGTCAAGACAATTTGAAGATTTTACCTGAAGATTTTAAAGGGCTGGGACACGGTAATGAAGCTACAAATTTGGCTGAGATTTAAAAGGAGCATAATGAGAGAACAAGTTAAAAACGTGCGTAGAAGGAAATTCTTCCTGTTTTAAATCGTAAAAGGCAGGTAAATATTGATATTGTCTGGGAAGAAGCAGGAAATCTCCACCTCACCAGCAGAAGGCAGGAAAACCATTGAAAAACTTAAGACCATTAAAAAGGGTGGGAAGTCCCTGAACAAAGTCTGAATAAGCAAAACAGCTATGTAGCTCTACAAAAAGCAGATTTTAAATGCTTGAAAGTAGTGAATTACCAGACAGTTTGTAATACAGTTTAAAGTTTATTGAAGTATTTAATACAGTGTTACAGAAAGACACATTTAGCAACTAAGGGAAGTATTGTGTCACAGAATCTAGCAAGATCTACAGTCATTCAATTTAAAACAGCATTGATGAATTAAAAAAAGCTTAAAGAACAGCAGATTACAAGCAACATTAATACGGTATAGTAGAAATTGTCCTTACAGTAGTCAGATAAATATGTACATTGAGAAGAAATGAAGAAAAATAAACAATGCCTCCAAGCAAATTCAAAGTCAGAGAACGACCGTATTGACCATTAGACTGGACTTAATAGTGGTGACAGTTCTCATGATTATGCATTGTCTCAAATTTAAGCACTAAGGATGGAATCTTTCCAGCCCCTGAATAAAGTGGGCCATGATGTCAGATTTGGGAAAATCAGATCAGATGTCCAACAAGACCCTTTCCACTGTCAAGACCAACAAGTTGTATGTTCTAACCAAGCCCTAGACATCAAGACAGATGTCTCAGTAGTGAGTTGCAAGAGTCATAAACATGAATTATCACTGTCATTATCATCCTCCTTATCATTTAATCAAACCTTATTAATATGCACCCTGCCATTTTCCCACCTGCAACAGAGAATCTAGACATCAAGACTTGAACATGCAAGTTAGAAGGGGTACCTCATGACTCCAGTTTGCCTTTTGCTTTCTCCAGATCTTCATCTAGGACAACCAGAACCAACATCTAAGGACATGCTCCATTGGCAGTGACAGCCCACACTCCATGTCCACATAAACTGATATCTGATCTGTGCCAGCCTCTCTGTATCATCATGGCACATCTCTAATGCATGGTATATTAAGCCCTTGAACCTTGATGCTGCACTGTGGAGTTGACCAGCATCTTGACCAGTATGCTTCTGCAAGCACTGGTTACGTGCAAGGACAGATGCCTAGATCATGAATTGGACCAGGCTACATCTCGGCTGCTTGCTTGCTGTCTTAGCACTCAATCACTACTGCAACACTACTGCAACACTCACAACACCTTTGCCTTGCCTAGTCGTCAGTTTTGGCACTTTGCTTCTCAGCTGCACTTTAAAGGCTCACTGTACATCTGACTTACTGTGCAGTTTTACACAAACACACAACCAAGCTGCTTGTCATGCTTATATGCCATTAGTCCTGTAGTGCACGCAATCACGAATGGTACAATCCTACGTCAATCTCACACCAACAGCACATGGCAGCAGACTACATGACAAACACAATGCATGTTTCAACCAAAAGATCATTTCATGAAGCTGAAGGGGAGAAGTCCTCATTCAAGATAAGGGGGCTGCTGCCAATCAGAGGCTCCTGGTATAGTCAGTCAAAGACAGTGTGTGAGATCAGAGTTTTTGACTCATTCAGGTATCTGCTTGTCAGGGTAAAGCTGTCCATCAGGAGAACGTGAGGACTGCAGATGCTGGAGATCAGAGTCAAAAAGTGTGGTGCTGGAAAAGCACAGCCAATCAAGCAGCATCCGAGGAGCAGGAGAGTCGTTGTTTTGAGCATTCCTTCATCGGGATTATGAGTTGTCCATCTCACTATAGTGTGGGGAGTTGGCTGCAGTCAATCTTGCAGGTCCAATGCAAGAAGTTATAGGATACATGAATCATTTAGGGAGATGCACAAATATCAGACAAGGTTCCAGTCAGTCAACTGTCGGGCTGCCCATTAAAGTCAGTTGGGGGAGTGGGCACTGTCAGTTCTGAGTGTCATGGAGGCTATCATGGGACACTATAATAGTAGGGAGGTGGGCAGACTCAGTGCGGGAATTGGAGGCAGCAACCTGGGATGCATAAGAGACAGGGGATGGTGGTTTCAATATATAAGGAAGGGAACCAGTAGTGCATGAGATTCTGCTGGAGGGGTGAGGATTTTCTGTCGTCATTATCACAATGGCCTCAGTGAATGAATGGTGCACCACGATGCTGGTAGGACCAGATATTAGTGATTGGACCAAGAGGGTAATGATGATAGTTGGAGTCATAGATCAAACGGGTTTAGTAGAAATGGGCTGTCCAGGCAGTACTAATTGGAAAGGAATATGGCAGTGCTGGAGTAGGGAGTACCTAATGACTGTGCTGAGCCTGGGATGTGCGTTGTCCAGAATACTTTGCTATTCATGACCTCTTGATTCCTAGATGTAATAGGGAAAATGGCAATGACTAAACCCTAAGTGGGCAGAGTCATTTTTTGCTTACTAGTCAAAAATGCTGGTTCCACATCTGAACAACAGGAGGCTCTTCAAGGTGGAATTACATGAACCATGCCCTAAAGAAGTTCAGGTAATTTGCAATTTTGTCATTGCTACATGTACAATGTATGGAGTGAAAATTTGGTCAGTTATCTCTGTAAAAGAATGTAAATAATAGCATAAACTTAAAAAGGATTATTGTTCAACTAAGTGAATGAGCAAATTTATAGCAGATGGAGTTCAGTGTAAGCAGGTGTGAGGTTGTCTGTTTTTGGACTACAACAGGATAGATCAGGGTAATTTCTAGATGGTATGAAGCTTATTACAGTGAATGTCCAAAGAGACTTGGGCATTCAGGGTGCTGAGATCATAGAATCCCAACAGTACGGAAAGAGGCCATGTAGCACATCAAATTGGAACTGAAGAGCATTCCCCCCCAGACTGAACAAGGCCACCCCCCCGCCCCATCCAATCCCCACATTTATGATGCCTTAACCCACCTTGCCTGCAAATTCATAGACACTATGGGACAATTTAGCATTTCCAAACCACCTAACCTGAACATCTTTCGACTGCTGGAGGCAACTGGAGCACCCAGCAGAAACCCATGCAGACAAGGAGAGAACATTTCACACAAGCTGGAATCAAACCTGGACTCCTGCTGCTGTAAGGTAGCAGTGCTAACCACTGAGTCACTATACCGCTTTAAAATGGCAAGGTCTTTAATAAGTCATGAACAAGTGCAGAAAATAATCAAGAATCCTAATCAAATGCTGGCCTTTATATTCAGCGGGCTGGGATTACAAGGATGCAGAAGTTATGCTGCAGTTACACAAAACCCAGGTTTCTTTTATTCAGTCACAGGATGAGGGCATTGCTGGTTAGGCCAATAATCATTGCCCATTCCTGATTGCCCAGAGGCAGTTAAGAAATAATATGCTGTGGGTCTGGAGTCACACTTAGGCCGGACCAGATAAGAGTGGTAGCTTTCTTTGCTAAAGGACATTGGTGAATCAGACAGGTTTTCCCAACAATCAACATTGGATTCATGGTCGCCATTAGATTTTAAATTTCAAATTTTTATTGAATTCTAATTCTACCATCTCTTATGGTATTTGGATTTGAACATGATCTCTGGATTAGCAGATATTACCCCCAGTTCGTCACATCTCCCTGTTTGGAGTACTGTGAGTAGATCGAGGCACCAATACTTGGAAGGATATATTGGCTTTGCAGGGAATGCAAGGATGGTTGACAAGCCTCCTACCTGGACTTGCAAGGTTAAGTTATGAGGAAAGATTTTTTTCTAGAATTTAGAAGGTTAAGGGATGATCTGATGAAAATTTTAAAGATATTCACAGGGAAAGACAGGGTATATAAAGTAAACTATTTCCATTGGTTAAGGATTTTATCATTGGGGGCATAATCTGAGATATAGAGCCAGACTGTTTAGGAAAGATATTAGGAAGCACTTCTAATCAAAAGCGTGGTAGAGAGAACTCTCTTCCACAAATGGCAATCAATGCTGGAGCAATACTTTGTTTTAAATCTGAGATAGATACATAATTTTTGTAAACAAAATTGTTAAGGGATATGGGCCAAAGCCTGGTAAATGTAATGAGGACATAGATTTGGCACAATTTCATCAAATGGTTGAACAGGCTTAAGGGGCTGAACGACCTACTCCTGTTCCTATATTCCTAAACATAAACAAGGACTCTGCCCCACAGCTCTCTGTGGCAAGGATTTCCAAAGACACTCAATCTTTTGACAGAAGAAATTCCTCCTTATCTCGGCCTTAAATTGGCAGCCCTTTATTCCGAGACTATGCCCTCTGTTTATAGATTCTCCCATGAGAGGAAACATCCTCTCAGCATTTACCCTCTTTACCTCCTTAAGAGTCTTACGTACTTCAATTACATCATGTCTCATTCTTCTAAACTCCAGTGAGTAAAGCCCCAACCTGCTTAGCCTTTGCTCATAGGACAATCCTAAACCGAGTGAATCTTTTCTGAACTGCCTCCAATGAAATGGTATCTTTTCTTAAGTAAGAGGACCAAAACTACTCACAGTACTCCAGATGTGGTCTCAACAGCATCTTTATAGTTGTAGAATGAGTTCCCTACGTTATACTCCAACCCCCATGAAATAAATACCAACATTCCATTAGCCTTCCCGATTACTTGCCACATTTGTATGGCGGGTTTCTGTGTTTTGAGCAGCGAATATCCAGTGGTCAGCTTACTAATATTGCTATTTGTGGCAGTCAGATTAGTGATTGTGACATGAATATGTTTGTTACTTTAATTTTCAGTGCCTTAGCCAATGTCTGGTGGTAAGTTCAGTTTCATTTCTTCTTTGAGACTTTTTAGTAAATGATACAGTTAAGTGACTTGCTAGGTCATCTTAGAGGGCAGTTAAAAGTCAAACACGATGCTGTGGGACTAGAATCACGTGGAAGGCTAGACCAGGTAAAGACAGGAGTATACCTTTCTCAAAAGTACAAGTGAACTAGCTGAGCAATTGACAGTAGTTTCATGGTCATCATTAGACTTTTAATTTAGTTTTATTGATTTCAAATTCCACCATCGACAAGGTGTGATTCAAATCTGATCCCCAGACTGTGTGATTGTAACACGGTCAGCCATATAGACCTCATAGAATGTGAGTTCCTTGATTAGGGCAATTAGCCCTATCCAGTCAGAGAGCCCGGGCTGACAGATATAACAGAAGTGTCAGAGATTCTGGTCACTCTGAGAATTGGCTTTGAGGAAACCAAATCAGTGTCAAAAACTATGCACTTGTAAGTAAAGGATGATTTGATGATGGATACCGGCCTCAGTGGTAACAAGATAAAAAATATGATTCTGAAGAAATTTTCTTGCAATGGTCACTTTTGAATTGGGTAAGTATTTTTGGTATCATGCCATTATTTGGGAAGCTTGACTAGTTCAATCCTGCCTTTGAAGACAGGGCTCAGTCTGTGGAAATAATATGTTATATTTTCTGGGCAGTTATATTTCCTGTTAGACCTGAATTGAGTAAGAGAACTCATAGGCCAATATCCAGGAGAGTGCATACCCTGGAAGGTTCACCGACATTTGGCTTAGAACCGTTAAATTGCTTAGCGATATACAAATCAGAACCAATCAAAATAAACATCTGGTTAAATGTTCATCTAGTTCTAATGGAGCTTGATACCAGCGTGGCTATATGAATGGTTCCAGAACCAGTCTTTAACAAAATTCGCTCTGGACTCCAACTCTTAAGTTTGCATAAGACCTCAGCTAGATTGAGAACTAATACTGGCGACCCTTTACAGGTTAAGAATACAAATTCACTTCTGGTGTCTACGGAGAAGCAGCTAGTTCAGTTAGTGATTGTAGTAAAAGGCTTATGCCCAAGCTTGATGGGACAAAAATGATTAAAAGAGATTCACCTTGATTTTTCGAATTGCCATGTTAAATTGCCCAAAGTGTCTAAGGATGTGTAGGTTAGGTAGATTAGCCATGGGACAAGCAGGATTACAGGGAGAGGGTCGGGAGGATGAGTCTGCGTGGGATACATAACAGACGGTCGGTTTAGACTTTCTGGGCTGAATGCCCTCTTTCTACACTGTGGGGATTGTATGATCAAAGACTATCAAAGGAACCAAGGCCACCTTGTGTGTTGACTGGGAAGCAATTCCACAATTCTGCAAGGCCTGCCCAGCATCATTTTCCAGTCTGGAAAGTGAAAAAAATCCTCAAACCAGTTCAGTTTGTAGAATGGGCAGGATCAGTTGTACAGATTGTGAAGCCTGGCAGGTCGGTTCGTCTTCATTGAGATTTCAAAGAAACAGTATACCACACCTTGATAAGTACGCAATCCCTCACATAGAGGATGCATGAGCAAAGCTTGCAGTCCTTTAAGAAGCTGGACATGAGTCATGCATACTTGCAATTATAATTAGATTAGGATTCTGAGAAGTACGTACAATTAATACCCATGAAGATTTGTACAAACATGCAAGACTGCCATTTGCCATCATCAGCCAGTGCCATTTTTCAGCGAACGATGAAAAACATTTTACAACGTTTACCTCAGGTCACCATATATCAGGATAATGTGCTACTAACAGGGAAGACCAATAAAGAACACTTAGGGAACTTGAACAAAGTCTTTAGACATTTCTCCAAGTCTGATGTATGACTTAGAAGGGAAAAATGTGTGTTCTAGGCACCCCAAGTGACTTACTTGGGCTATACAATTGATAAGACCAAGTTATACTCGGAAGATAAAGTGAGAGAGATCAAAGCTGGTGCCTCAGATACCACATCTGTACCAGATTGTGGATCTTTCTTTGGATTGATGAATTACTACGGAATGTTCATACGTAACCTGGCTTCCATTCTGGAACCCTCACATCTACTATTGAAAGAAGGTCAGCTTTGGAAATGGTCTCATAGCCAAGACATAGCCTTTAGGGACGTGAGGAAGCAGCTATCATCATCTTTTGTGTTGGAATACTATGATCCCAAGTGAGATGTGTTACTAACATATGATACCTCCTCACATGGTATCGGGGTGGTGTTGGAGCAGTGATGGCCTAATGGAGAGGAGTTCTCAATAATGTATATTTCCCAGACTTTGGTTGATGCAGAGTGCAAATAAGACCAGATACAGAAGAAAGGTAATCTTTGGTGTGAGAAAGTTCCACCAGTACTTTATAGCTGTAAATTTACAACAGTAACTGACCAGGAAATGCTGCTGGGCTATTTAAAAAGGACAAGGCCATGCCACCCATAGCTTCAAGTCAAATTCAGCAGTGGGATTTCATTTTAAGTGTATTCAATTTTAAGTTGGAACACTATCTGGGAGGCCCAGTAGCAAATGTGGATGCCTAGAACCACCTCCTATTGGGAGATACACCACTGGTGCTGCCACTGCTGGAAGAGTCCATTCTGGTTTTAAACTTTTTGGATACCCTCCAGTCATTGCTGGCAATATCTGAATGTGGACACAAAAATATCATATCCTGGCAAATTAAAACAGTTGGTTGTGATGGGGGCAACAAAAAGGGCATCAAAATCAGAATCAAAGCTTGCCTGAAGGACAGCATTTTATTATGTGGAGTGGCAGTCCCAAGCAAAGATTGTCGCCAGACACAGGCTGAACTTCACCAGGGTCTCCAAAATGAAAACATTGGTGAGGAGCAATGTCTGGTGGCCAGGATTGGATGCAGGCACAGTTGGTAGGGCAGTGACCAGAGTGCAACAAGGACAAAATTTACTGCCTGCTGCTCCCCGACATTTGTGGGAATGGCTGTGTAAACCCTGGACTATGTTACACGTTGACTATGCCTGCCCTTTAATGGATTCAATGTGCTTAGTCATCGTTGACACCCACTCAAAGTGGTTGGACATGCACAGAGTTCATTCGCAAACTATGGGGAAGACAATAGAAAAGCTGCAAGCATCTTTTCCAAGCTGGACGCAAATTGTTTCTGCTCCATTTTTTATGAGCTTCCTGTCCTTCCAAATGTCCTGTACCCTTCATGATTCAGGTCCAATCAATGTCATTCTGTAGCCATGTCTCTATATTTTATTTGTAATTTCAGTTCCACTGCTTTGTTTTGAATGTTGTTTGCAAGTTTTAGTCTTATCTGTTTGTTTGCTCTGAGACATATACTATCTAACCTTTCCTGTCATGTTATTTAACATTTTCATTATTAACTAATCATCTGGGGATTTCTCCTACGTCGAATGGCTTCCTACTGCATCTTCCTCCAACCCTATATTGCTTCCACCTTCTTTCCAAAGGATAAATGCTAGATATGCATTTGTCGCGCTTTCAGCTAAGATCATTATTTTCATTTTCGTTCAATTTCTCCTTAAGTTTATCTGTCATTAAAATCTTGATCCATGCTTTTGTTATCTCTAGACTTGATTACCTCATCACACATTCAGCTGGTCTCTGACATTCCTTAGACTTGAACCCATCCAAATCTCTAGAATGCCCTTACATGTAGCATCAACTAGCTCTATGCATGTTGTCCTATGTTGACGCCAAGTTAAGTCTATTGTAAAGTAATGTTACTACAGGTCTGGAGTTGATATAGGTGAGACTCACAGCAATGAGCAAAAGAAATTCTATTACATTTAATTCTATTATGTTATGATTAACATTCCGAGATATTTGACAGAAGGGCTGGAAAAGGTTGAGGGGTAGCACTGTTAAAAAGAAATTAAATGAGAACAGTTGTAGATGTTGCCATAGGCTTGGCTGATGTGGAATCCATTTGGGTGGAGGTAGAAAACAGCAAGTGAAAGAAGACATGGATAGGAGTAATGTACAGACTCCAAACAGTAGCCAGTCTGTGGGAAAGGCTATAAATCAAATGTAGGAGCATGTAAAAGGAATAGTGCAATAATTATGGGTGACTTTAATCTTCACATTGATTGGATGAATCAAATTAGAGTAACTAGGACAATAAATTCATAGAATGCAAATGAGATAATTTCCTAAAGTAATATGCCACAGAGCCAGCCAGGGAACAGGCTGTCTTGGATCTGGTCACAGGTAATGGGGCAGGCTTTACAAATAATCACTAAGTGCAATATCTCCTTGGAATTGGTGATCATAACATGATCAAATTTAGAATTCAATTTGCAGATGAGAACCTTGAGTTAGAAACAACTGTGTTCAGCTGAATTAAAGGGAATGAAAATGCAATGAGGATAGATTGAGCTAAAATGTACTGACCAGATAGATTAGCAGGATTGGCAGTAAGCAAGCAATGGTAGACAATTCAGGAGGTAATTCATGTATCTCAGCAAAAATACATCTCACTAAGGAGGAAAGATTCAAGGAGAGGCGTAAACCAATGTGGCTAACCAAGGAATTTAAGGATATTATTGAGTTGAAAGAAGAAACATTAGAAGAGGTAAAAGTCAGTGATAGCCCTGAAGACTGGGATAAATTCAGAATCCAGCAAGGGAGGATTTAAAAAGGTATGAAAGAGAAAATAAACTGTGAGAGCAAATCAGTATGGAATGTAAAAAGTGATAATAAGAACATTTTTAAATATATAAAAAGCATGAGAGAGGTCAAAGTGGATGTAGGCCCCTTAGAGGATGAATCTGGGAGACGGTTTGGGGATCAAGAAAATGGCAGAGAAGCTAATCAGAGATTTTGCATCAGTTTATATGGTTAAAGATACTCCAAATGTTCCATTAAAGATAAAGAATATGGAGAAGGAATTAAGTACCATCATGTAAGAAATAGTATTAGATGTCTAAGGGGGCTAAAGCTAGATAAGTCCACTGACCTTGATGGCTTACATTCCTAAAGGAGCTAGCTATAGAGATAATGAATTAATTGGTTGTAGTCTTCCAATGATTCTTGCCTTCTGGTGAAGTAGCAGAGGATTGGAAAACTGCTAATATAATACCTCTATCCAAAAAGGGAGGGAGGCAAAAAGAAGATAACATCTATTGTTTGGAAAGTATTGGAATAAATTGTTAAGGAAGTAATAATAGAACATTTAGAAGACCATAATCTAATTAAGCAGAGTCAATGTGGCTTCATGAAACAGAAATCATGTCTGACAAATTTCTCAGATTTTCGAGTGGGTTAAGAGGAATCAGCAGATGTGATGTATTTAGACTTCTAGAAGTCATTTAGCAAGGTATCTCAGAAAAGGATAAATCATAGGATAAGAGTGTTGGAGGTATTGGCATGGATAGAGAATTGGCTTGTGGACAGGAAACAGTGACTGGGGATAAAGGGTACTTTTCTCTAGGTTGGTGACCTCTGATCAATGGGGTTCCAAAGGGATCAGTACTGGGACCGTAACTGTTTACAATATATATTAATAACTTGGAGGAAGGAAGTGAATATATTATAACTAAATTTGCAGACGACATAAAAATAAGTGGAAAAGCAGTTAGTAAGAAGGATACAAAGTTTACAGAAAGGTATTGATAGGTAGAAAGAGGATGTGCAGACATTTTGAAAAACATAACGATAGATAAGTCACCTGGGCCAGACAGGATATACCCAAAGTTGCTACAGGAAGTGAGAGAAGAGATTGCTGCACCTTTGGCAATGATCATTGTGTCCTCACTGTCCATTTGGTTAGTGCCAGATGATTGGAGGGTGGCAAATGGTATTTCCTTGTTCAAGAAAAGGCATAGAGATAATCCTGGGAATTACAGACCAGTCAGTCTTATGTCTGTGTTGGGTAAATTATTGGAGAGGATTCTGAGAGACAAGGTTTATGACTACTTGGAAAACCATAGTTTGATTAGACATAGTCAGCATGGCTTTGTGAGGGGCAGGTCATGCCTCACAAGCCTCACTGAATTATTTGAGGATGTGACAAATCACATTAATGGTAGAGCAGTGGATATGGTGCACATGGATTTTAGCAAGGCGTTTGATCAGATTCCCCATGGTAGACTCATTCAGAAAGTAAGGAGGCATGGGCTACAGGGAAATTTGACTATCTGTATACAGAATTGATTGGCCCATAGAAGACAGAGAGTGATGGTAAATGGAAAGTATTCAGCCTGGAGCTCAGTGACCAGTGGTGTCGCACAGGGATCTATTCTAGGACCTTTGCTCTTTGCGATTTTAGTAAATGCCTTGGATGAGGAAGTGGAAGGGTGGGTTAGTAAGTTTGCCGATGACACAAAGGTTGGCAAAGTGGTAGATAGTGTGGAAGGCTATTGTAGATTGCAACAGGTTCTTGACAGGATGCAGAGCTGGGCTGAGAAGTGGCAATGGAATTCAACTTGGAAATGTGTGAAGGTCGTATTTGAATGCAGATTACAGAGATAAAGGCAAGATGCTTGGCAGAGTGGAGGAACGGAGGGATATTGAGATCAGTGTCCACAGATCCCTCAAAGTTGCCACCCAAGTTGATAGGATTGTTAAGAAGGCATATGGTATGTTGACTTTCATTAGCAGGGGAATTGTGTATAAGAACCGCGAGATTATGCTGCAGCTTTATCGAGCCCTGGACAGACACTAAGAACATTGTGTTCAGTTCTAGTCACCTAATTATAGGAAGGATGTGGACGCTTTAGAGAGGGTGCAGAGGAGATTTACCAGGATGCTGTCTGGACCAGAGGGCATGCATTATGAACAAAGGCTGAGGGTGCTGGGTTTTTCTAATTGCAGTGAAGAAGGGTGAAGGCAACTTGATTGAGGTGTACATGATAATGAGAGGCATAGAGTGGATAGTCAGAGACTTCTTCCCAGGGCAGAAATGGCTATCACAAGTGGACATTATTTTAATGTGATTGGAGGAAGGTTTAGGTGTGATGTCAGAGGCTGGTTCTTTACACAGAGAGTGATAGATGCATGGAATGTACTGCCAGTGGTGGTAACAGAGTCAGATACATTACAGACATTTAAGCAACACTTGGATAGTCACATGGATGATAGAAAAGTGTAGGGTATGTAGTTTGATCTTAGAGTTAGGATAAAAGGTCAAAGGATACAACATCAAAGGGCCTGTCCTGTGCTGTACTGTTTTATGTTAAATATATGCCCCCCATCTTTGATTCTTCCATTAAGGGGCAAAGTTTCTTCCTGTCTACCCTATGTATGCTCTCTAATTTTAGACATCTCAGTAATGTCCTCTGATCTTAGTAGAATAATCTCATTTATACAATCTCTGTTCATAACTGTAACTCTCCAGCCCAGGCAGTATTCTGGTAAATCGCCTTTGTATCTCCTCCGGTGCTTTAACATGTGGATTCCAGAACTGCACACAATACTCTAACTCGACACACAATACCTATATAATGATACCGTATTTTCCTATTTAACATTGCCCCATTTAATAGCATTTCATAATAATATTAATAAGTTATTGGATCCTGCAGGCTCCTTTACTGTCATATGATTCATTTTTGTGTTGTTTTCTGTGTGGTCCACATGGTGCCATTTGAAGTGGCCTCTCACACTTTTTAACCCACCCAATTGTGGCCTTTCCCTCTTTCTGAACTTCTTAATTATGACATTTCCCTGTGCTCAAACTTTTGACTTGTGACATTTCCCAATCCCCAACTCACCAAATCTCTGGGTCCCTGGCCCATCTTCTCAGTTCTTCCCTGTCCTGAATTTGCATTTCCATCCAGACCTCCTGTGGTCTGATGTTAAAACTCCAGTTGTGAATGTCTGGACCCAAATGATGGAAAAGTTACTAAGTGCAGCTAAACTCTATGGTACATTTGTAATGGACCACGGCAGACCTCCTCAAAACATTTTAAGAACATAGCCCACAACCTAACTTTTCCAGTTGTTTTAAGTAGATGTAAGGTGAATATTCCAGGAGCGACACAGCTGGTTAAATCACTTGGTTTTAAACAAAACAGAATTTATTTACACACAAACAAAATAAAATCGAATTTAGAATAACATAACCATTTGAAAACCCAACCGACACAAAAATGCAACTTAACAAAAAGCTGTTCCAATTTCCTGCAGCATCCCATAATACACCCCTTGGCGAAAAGGTAAATTCAAACACAGGTTCTTACAGGAGAGAGAGTGCAAAGATGGAGGATCAACATTGAGCCGTTTCTTTGACCAGCACTTTCAACCTAACTGCTTGCTAAAACGAAACCAAACCCTGAACTGGGAGAACAGGCCATTCCTCTATCATTGTATAAGTGTTTTAAAAGAAAGATTTAAGAGCCTTCTCAAGTAGATATTTCCAGACATATCAGAAACTCTGCCTTTACGGCCCCTTTTTTTAAAAAAACAAGGACAACATAACTTTTTTTAGGGGAGCAGTATCATCGCACCTTTAAATGACCATTGAAGCTGCTCTTCCTGGATCATTACTCAACTCTGGAGACCTCACACATATATTAAAGCATCCCAACTGCCATTTGATCTTGCACTTCCATAATTTCAGAGCACTTGCATCAAATTGTATCTGGATCTTGAACAGGAATGTCAAGTTCAAGAGAGGGAAGAAGTGAGAGGCTGAGTTGAGGAATGGGAGATTCAACAAGAGGGTGTGTCAAACACATCATAGGACGAATATTCAGGGACAAATAAAAGGGTTGGAATTAGGGAGATTCCACAAGTCAGAGGATCTGGAAGAGGAACCCAGAGAATCAAGGAGTGCGAGGTCGAAGAATAATTCATGGCAAACAATAGCTACAATAAGTAGTAAATTACATTTCTCTTATATTTTAAATTTATTTTAGTTTTATGTTATTTGATTTATCAATATAGATATTTAACATTGTCTGGTATTTCAACATATTTTAACTTTTTGTTTCCGATAAGAAAGGTTCTACACAACGTTACTCCAGTACAAACATTCCTTTCTATGGGAGCCTTTGTTTCAATTAAAGTTGCAATTTTGAGGAATGAATCCAAAACTTTAAGTGGGAACTCAATGTATTCGGCTCCCATGTTTCAACTGGCAGAATCTGTGTATTTGCTTATGAAATCAAGATAACTTAAAGAAAAAAACTGAAAATATCCGAAACTGCCTCTCAAATGGGCAGCATAAGAACTGTCCACATATTTGTCTCCAAAGGTTGTCAGAAGTAAACCAAGGTTCAAATCCAGCCAAGAAGCTCATGTACAATATTTAAATGATTTGGAGGCCTGAAGTTCATTCAAGATTGGTGATAGATGGAAGCCCTGTACTACTGTAGCTGAGTTTCTATAACACGGGGTTGCACAAGAACACAACCTTCATATTATAGAAGAACTGACTGTCTTTATGTTTATGATTTTTTTAAAAGTTGCCACAGTTGTATTCTCCCAGTAAAGTGGAGATAACTGGTAGTTGGTTAGCCTGATAGTCACCACTCCTCAGGTGAGAGGAGAGATTCAGAATGAGAATCCTTCATGGTAACTTTCACTGGATTGGGATACAGAGTGATGTCAATTGTGTGGGTTCAATTACCACACCAACTATCCAGCCAACCTTCATGTGATAAAACATTACTCTAAATATACAGTAAAGCAGATCAGTTTATGTCTGAAAGTGAAAATACAATTAGTTATGATATAACACGATAGTTCTGTTCTCATGCGATCTCGCATTATTAGAAAATTGCCCCATTTAAACTAATGGAGTCAGAATTGCATGACAGCCAATACAGGTAAAGAAAGTCTGTGTTCTACAAATAATGGTCTAAATTTTTCAATTGCGTTAAAGCCAACTCACGTTGAAGAAACATGCATTATAGCAGAACCAACTGTAGACAAAATTACCCTTTCTGATGCTGATGAACCAATTGAGCCTTTGCAGTTTGTTTTCTTCTTTCTCAGATCTTCAGCAGTTTTTACATATCTCTGCTAATGTTTATTACCAAGTTCAAGTGATTCAGATGTTGAAAATTATTGAACACAGATCCTCTTGCTTTTACAGATGAGAAACCTCCTGTGGTAATTGGATCCTCTCATGAGGGACATGACAACAATGTTGCATTTATACCATTCATGTTATTAATACTTTCATGGAGAGCATAATTTTTCTAAAATGATCAGAATATAATTTATTTTTACATTTTGTCATTTCTAAATCATATAAAATTGATGTTAGCATATTTTGACAATGTTCAGTTTAGATGTATTTCTATTTTAATGCAAATTCTTCCATGGCTTTCAGAAAAGTCCTGAAAATATACGTACAGATATTGGGGTGAGAATAGAGTGGTTTAATATGAAATCCATATTCATCCGAAATCCATATTCATTTGAAGTGTTTAGCAGTTTTAACTGCACTCATTTTTAATTGTGAAGAGCTCTACTCAAATGATTGTGTCGGGTGGTGAAATTTTATATCATTTTCTGAACTTTAATTCACAACATTATTTCAGATTATGCTATGCCAAACTAATCTGACTGGTAGCAGGAGTGGTGCCAAAATATAGAAATGGAAGGATCAAGGGAAATTTTAACCAATCTCTTTTTCAAGTTGGGTGGCCTGTGAAATGTTTTAAAATTCTTCAAACTGAACCCAACTGACTTCAAAGCCACTGACATTCAATTTAATGGAGGTAAAATGGGACAGATAACCACCCCATTCAGGGAGATGATTTAGTCATTCAGATATTAAATCTAGGCTGTGCGCCTTATTGTGTTTTCTGGATTTAACTGGGCAGCTAAACAGAGGTAGAAATGTTTATGTTTAGCTCTGTGTGTCTCTAATGGAGACTGTGCCAATATCAAACAAAAATACACTTGTGGGGGAGTCAAGAGGCATGTCTCCAAAATTATCTGTGCAGTAACCTTTAGGGCTATTCACATGTTGCCGATCTCAAACTTTTTTTTTCTTTATTTGCTATAATTGATTAACAAGATTTATATTTCACAATTAGTTATTTTATTTTACATTATTTTCCTTTTCACAAATCTCAAGGTAGAGAGATAAAATAACATAATTGTTTTGCATTCCTTTGGCTCCAAATTAAACAGGGTGTTTAGTTCCTAAGGATTTTACTACTTTTGGTCAAATTAGAAATTGTCACCTTGCAGCAGCCTTAGCAGAGTTCACGTGTACTGTAAATTAGCACCATTACTTTGATTTACGAACATTGTTAATTTGATTTTGTACAAATAAACGTTTAGTAATATTTCACTTATAAAATTATTTATTATTGAAAGGTCACTTTAAACAATGAAATGGTCTTTATATTTTAAAGTTTTCAAAATATACATAAGTACAAGAGTCTGTAAGCTTGCTTGCTGAGCTTGAAGGTTTATTTTCAGACACACACTCTGAATGAAATCTTTTAAAAAAACAAGTTGTGGTAGCCACTTTGCAACATTAAAGTTGATGTATGCCAAGGATTGTACCCGAAGACTTTTCTGATCAATCGAGCTTAGCATGATAATCATCAGTGGTATCGTCCATCAAACTAACAATAATCTAGGCATAGTATGGGTAAATCATCTGAAATTCCTTTCATGGTAGGTATTTTAGTGTTATCTGCAAATTTGGCCATAGTACCTTCCATCCCTGCATCCAAGTCTATTAATTTAGATTGTAAATAGTCGAGGGCCAGGGATTGAACTCTGTGGTTCCCCACAAGTTACAGCTTGCCAACCAAAAAAAGACCCATTTATCTCAATCCTCTGTTTTCTGTTTGTTAGCCAATCCTCTATCCAAACTAATATATTATTCCTAATCCCTTTTGATCTTACTTTTGTTTTGATACAGTGTAAAATCTCCTGCTTAATTTAAACCAGCAACACAGAAAAGATTTACCCTATGCAGTAATCTGTGAAAATTCAAGAGGCGAAAAACTATTTAAAGTAAAAATTAAAAATTTTATTTCTTAAAGTATAACAGAGAATAATTAACTAACAACTATTTACAACTCCTTCCCCTAACCTATCTTTTGCCTTCCTCTTCAACAACACTAGCCCAATAAAACTCCTGATTAGGATTTACAAAACAAAATTTCTTATCTTAAAACCAGGAAGTCCGTACTCCTGTCTTTTTTTTCTTCTTGATGGGGATTCTGCTTCATAGGTTATTGATCAATAAAGGTACCTTTCAGAAAGCTATTCTATGGGCAGTTTGCAGATGTCATTGGCTTGGCAGTTCTCCTCTCAACTGTTTCCCCTGTCTTATACCACCAAAGTTTCAGATTGTGTCATTGGCTTTTAAGATTATCAATATATTTCATTCAAACTGGATTGAAGTTTTTTTTTGAGGGGGCGGAGTTATAATTTAAACTGATTGGCCGAATTCAAATCTGCTTTTGTCTCCAGGCAACCAGCTACGCCAAACTACTCCAGTAGCTGGGCCACATAGAACATAGAACAATACAGCTCAGAACAGGCCCTTCGGCCCACGATATTGTGCCGAACATTTGTCCTAGCTTAAGCACCTATCCATGTACTTTTCCAATTGCCGCTTAAAGGTCACCAATGATTCTGACTCTGCCACTCCCACAGGCAACGCATTCCATACCCCTACCACTCTCTGGGTAAAGAACCTATCCCTGACATCCCCCCTATACCTCCCACCCTTCACCTTAAGTTTGTGTACCCGGGGAAAAAGTCTTTGACTGTCTATCTATTCCCCTGATCATCTTATAAATCTCTATCAAGTTACCCCTCATCCTTCGCCGTTCCAATGAGAAAAGGCCTTGCATTCTCAACCTAACCTCGTACATTCTCCATTCCAGGCAACATCCTGGTAAATCACCTCTGCACCCTCTCCAAAATTCCAGTGGCAATTGCTTCATATGCTTCATTCTGCGTAGGCACCGATGTCAGCATTGAAGTCTCCATGCAGTTCTGCGCAGCACCCTATAACAGCTTCTTCAAGACAGAAGAAAACAGGGAAAGCAACCAATTCTGGATGTCTTTTTTAAACCAACACCAAAAAAAACAATTGGAAGACAAACAACCACAACTATCCACTTCTGCAACCACAGCTGCACCTAAAGATGGTGATAATGATGACCCTCTATCCCTGCATTAACAAAATATTTTCAAAGTATTGTATTAAATTTACCATTTATCATTTATGCTGCTAATTTTGCAGTTTTAAATCTCTGGTCTTCCACGGGTTTTCACCACTACAGGTCATGAATTTTTGAACTCCTCCAAATGAACAGTCTCTCTAAGAGCATTATTTGTCTGATCTATTTTCTTTCCCCTGTCCACGTCTCTAAGTTACTTAGAGTCATAGAGATGTACAGCACAGAAACAGATTCTTCGGTCCAACTCATCCACGCCGACCAGATATAGGCCAGCACTTGGCCTATATCCCTCAAACGTTTCCTATTTATTTACACATCCAGATGCCTTTTAAATGTTGTAACTGTACCAGCCTCCACCACTTCCTCTGGTAGCTCATTCCATACACGCACCACCCTCTGCATGAAAATGTTGCCCCTTAGGTGTCTTTTATATCTTTCCCCTCTCACCCTAAACCCATGTCTTCTAGTTCTGGACTCCCCCACCCCAGGGAAAAGTCCTTGTCTATTTATCCTATACATGCCCCTCATGATTCTATAAACCTCTTTATGGTCACCCCTCAACCTCTGATGCTCCAGGGAAAACAGCCTCAGCCTCTCCCTATAGTTCAAATTCTCTAAAACTGGCAACATCCTTGTAAATCTTTTCTGAACCCTTTCAAGTTTCGCAAAATCTTTGTTTGATCCTTTCAAATGATGTGCACTTTGACCAGGTTCTTTATTTAGATTCCTAAAACATTGTATCCATCTGGTATTTGTTCATATACACTTAAGGTGGCTTTTTCTCATCATACTCCCCAGATACATTCTCTGATAGTGACGCAAACACCTCATTAACTTTACCTACCAACTTTGTTTAAATCAGCAATTTCCATCTGGTCAGTAGCCATTTCACTTGTCTAGCCACTTTCTCAAATGAAGTGCAAAAGGTTTCTATGTCCTTCTTATTGAACCTTGGCAATACTTGGGCATATTTAAATACCTCTTCCCTGTTTTCTTCTGTCTTGAAGAAGCTGTTATAGGGTGCTCTTCATCACTGTCTTCATGACTACTCCCACCTTTTAGATTACTTACAGTGTGGAAACAGGCCCTTCGGCCCAACAAGTCCGCACCGCCCCGCCAAAGCATAACCCACCCATACCCCTACATCTACATCTACATCTACCCCTTACCTAACACTACGGGCAATTTAGCATGGCCAATTCACCTGACCTGCACATCTTTGGACTGTGGGAGGAAACCGGAGCACCTGGAGGAAACCCACGCAGACACGGGGAGAATGTGCAAACTCCACACAGTCAGTCGCTTGAGGCGGGAATTGAACCCGGGTCTCTGGCACTGTGAGGCAGCAGTGCTAACCACTGTGCCACTGTGCCGCCCACAAACAATACTGACTACAGATTGTGTGCTTACACCAACCCTCTCAAGAGTAAGCCACCCAGACCCATCCCCCTCCATTTACCCCCTTTTTACCTTTACCTCCACTATTTTAAGTCGACTTTCACTTTTCAGTGCCAACATTCAATGTTCAAAATTTCTCATCTCCCTTTCATCTCTATTTTTTTCTTGTTTTAATCGTAAATCAAACTGTTTTATTTTCTTTTCACGTTCAAGCAATTTTAATTCTTTTGCTCTATATTCCATGTAATTATATATCTCTCTCTCCTTTGCTTTTGCCTCTGTTTTTCTTTTGCCTTCAATTCAAGATTTTTCATTTTCAAGTGAATTTTAGCCATTTCCAATTATTCTGGTTGTATTTCAGGCAATTATACATGCTGAGCTATTGTACAATTATTTCCTGTTTCCTAACAGACACAGGAAACTCCAACTTGAGCTTGTGGGCAATTCCAGAAGCTCTGCCTTCCTCACCTTCTGTAGATTACCACAGTTGACTGCTTCCACACCCAGGAAACTTAGCCGCTGAAAGAGCCATTATTGCACAAGGCTGTCTATATGTAAACCAAATGAATGCAATACCCAAAAAGAGAACACCAACACTCAACACTCACTGTCTTTGAATCCTATAATCCTAAACCCAACCAGGAATTAAGAGACTTTGATCCCAGAGCAGAGCTCCAATTTGTTTTGGACTGGACCCCACTTCTCTATCCAAAGTATTGTAAGGAGATAGTCTAGCTCCTAATGTTTATATATCTTATAAAGTGCTGTGTTCCAGCTGTGATTCAATTGCTCCACTACTAGGCTTAATCCAAATACACTTTAGTCTTACATCACAGTTAAAATGCAAAAACAAATTGGCATAATGTTACTCTATTGAAATACCTAACCAAATAATATATTATCTACCCACTAATCATTAACTGTTCCAGTATAGTCAGCGTCCTATAAGCACATCCTTGGACAAAAATGCAATTCGGCAAAACAGTTATGATTCTCACATGCTGTGTCTCTCCAGTTCAGAAGAAAGAAAGAATCTGCCATTTTTGATTGTGAGGAGGAAGTGTCACAGGCTAAGAGCTGTGAACTTAAGTTTAGCTCAGCAGCCAGCAGAAACCTTTTCAACTAACTGAAAGCAAAACTAAAAGCTTTCCTGTGTCTGTGTGAGCCCTGACTCTGCCCACTCATGATTCCTTTTCCTTATATAAAAAAAAAGCACACGAGGAGAACTCAAAAGCTATTCACTGACTGCCTGTCTGAAGAAGACATTTTAGTACCACTGTGACAACACCCCTCTGCAAGAGGAACAGCACAGAACATCTCCCTCTTAAAGGCGCAGTCTTGTCACAGGACGGATAGAACAGCAGATGTAGGATGTACAGCACTTTGAGGTTGCTCCAGCTTTCAATAAGATCATGGCTGATCATCCAACTCAGTTCCCTGATTCTTCTTTCTCCCCATACCTTTTGATCCCTTCAGCCCAATGAACTATATCTAATTCCTTCTTGAAAATATTCAATGTCTTGGCCTCAAATACTTTCTGCATGGGCTCACCACTTCTGCATGAAGAAATTTCTCCTCATCTCACTCTGAAACAGCCTGTTGCATATAACTTCTGGTTCTGGACTTGTTCTCATTGAGAACAGACTTCCTGCAATCACCTTGTCTAGCCCCATTAGAATTTTTCTGTGAGATCCCCCAATTCTTCTAAACTATAGTAAATGTAATCCTAACCAATCCAGTCTCTCCTTATGCATCATTCCTGCCACCCCAGGAATCCTCTGTTGCACTTCCTCCATAGACAGAACATCTTCCTCAGATAAAGAGACCAAAACTGCACACAATACTCCAGATGAGGGCTCGACAAGACCCTGTATAATTGCAGCAAAATATCCCTGCTCCTGTTTGCCTATGAAATGTTGATATCTGGTACCTGAGGGTGCAATGGAGAGGAGCAAGCGGTGAGCTGGGATCATCAGGTACCCACTCTGACTTTCAGGTTAGGTATTCTAGTAATCTAGTTTCTATCTGGCATCAAGGAATGGAAGATTGCATATTCATAAATTGAGATTAAATAATAGTAAAGGTGATCATGAACAAGAATCCATTCACCCAATTTTCCCAACATTCTCACCAAAGCGTACATTGTTCAGGGGGTGGGAAGATTTTGTCCATCGTTTTGAGTCTGTGCTGACACTGGGGTAAGGGTCATCACTAGTGTCTCCACTGAATTCATCTGCGGGAAGTGCACCCACCTCCTCGGAAGCCACGTTAGGGAGCTGGAGCTGGATGAACTTCAAATCATTCGGGAAGCTAAGGGGGTAAATGACAGGAGTTACAGGGAGGTAGTCGCACCTCAGGTACAGGGAAAAGCTAGATGGGTTACAGTCAGGGGACAGAAAGAGAACAGACAGACAGGGATCCGCTGTGGCAGTTCCCCTCAATAATAAGTATATCATTTTGGATACTGTTGGGGTGGAGAAACCTACCAGGGAGAAAGCCAGAGTGGCCAGGTCTCTGGCATTGAGTCTGGCTCTATGGCTCAGAAAAGAAGAGGAGAGAATATAAAAGCGCTAGTGGTAGGAGACTCAATAGTTAGAGGAACAGACAGGAGATTCTGTGATCACAAATGGGACTCCCAGAAGGTATGTTAACTCCAAGGTCCCACAGTCTGGGATGTCTCTGATCAAGTCTAAAAGATTCTGAAGTGGGAGGGTGAGCAGCCAGAAGTTGTGGTACACATTGGTACGAATTACATAGTCAGAAAAAGGATGAGAATCTAAAATTTGATTTCAGGGATTTAGTTTGGAAGCTAAAAAGCAGGATGAGCAGAGTATTAGTCTCAGGATTACTACCAGTGCCATGTGCTAGCGAGATAAGGAACAGGAAGTGACTGCCGCTAAACATGTGGCTGCAGGGCTGTTGCAGGAGGGAGGGCTTCAGATTCATAAATCATTTGGGGTACCTTCTGGAGAAAGTGGGACCTGTACATGAAGGGCAAGTTGCACTTAAACTGGAGGGGAACCTATGTCCTGGGTGGGAGATTTGCTAGAGCACTTCAGGAGCATTTAAACTGATTTGATGGGGGATGGGAACCAGAGCTACAGATCAGGAGAGGGTAGTTGTTGAACAGGCAGAAATAGAATGCAGAGTCTGTCAGGAAGGATACACAGTCGATAGGTCAAAGGGATGGGTTAAAGTGTGTCTTTCGATGCAAGGAGTGTCAGGAATAAGAGTGATTAACTTAGAGCATGGATCAGTACCTGGAATTATAATGTTGCGGCCACAACAGAAACATGGATTTCATTGGAGCAGCAATTGTTGCTGGATGTTCCAGGGTTTAGATCTTTTAAAAAGATCAGGGAGGTGGGGTAAAAGAGGAGTGGGAGTAGCATTAATTAGAGAGTGCAACACAGCAGCAGAAAAAGAGGTTGTTGGAGGAGGGTTTGTCTACTGAGTCAGTATGGATGGAAGTTAGGAACAGGGAAGGAGCAGTGACTTTATTGGGTGTTTTCGATAGACCCACCAATAGCAGCAGAGATGGAAAAACAGATTGGATAGCAGATCTTGGAAAGGTGCAGTTGTAACAGAGTTGTTGTTATGGATGACTTAAACTTCCCCAATATTGTTAGGAACCTCCAAAAGTGCAGATGGTCTGAATGGAGCCAATTTTGTCAGGTGTGTCCAGGAGGGATTCCTGACTCAATATGTAGTTAGGCCAACTAGGGTAAGGCCACATTGGATTTGGTGCTCGGCAATGAGCCAGGCCATGTGTCAGACCTCTTGGTGGGAGAGCATTTCTGTGACAGTGATCACAACTGCCTCACTTTTACCAAAGCTATGGAGAGGGATAAAAGTAGACAATACGGGAAGGTATTTCATTGGGGGAGGGGAAATTATAATGCTATTGGACAGGAGCTGTGTACTATAAATTGGGAGCAATTGTTCTATGGAAAAGGCATAACAGAAATGTGGAGGCTGTTTAAGGAGAACTTGATGTGAGTGTTGAATAACATTATCCCACTGAGACAGGCAAGAAATGGTAAGGTGAAGGAGCCTTGGATGGCAAGAGCAGAGGGGCTTCTCGCCTAAAGGAAGAAGGAAGCTTACTTAATGTTGAAGAAGCAAGGATCTGGCATAGCTTTAGAGGATTATAGGGTAGCTAGGCAAGAACTCAAAAATGTACTGAGGAGTTATGAAGGGCATGAAAAAGCCTTGGTGGGAAGGATTAGGGAAAATCCAAAGGCAACCTACACGTGCGTGAGGAATAAGAGATTAATCAGACAGAGGATAGGGCTGTTCAGGAATACAGGAGGGAACTTGTGCCTGGAGTCTGAAGAGGTAGGGGAGGCCCTAAATGAGTTTTTTCCTTCAGTATTCACTAGACCTTGTTGAGAGTGGGAATACCGTGGACCAGGTTAATAGGCTTGAACAGATTGTTATTAAGAAAGTGGATGTGCTGGAAATTCTGGGAAGCATCAAGAAAGATAATCCCCAGGGCCAGACCAAATATATCCAAGGTTACTATGGGAAGCGAGGAATGAGATTGTCACACCTCTGGCGATAATCTTTGCATCCTCACTCTCCACAGGACTAGTACTAGTTGATTGAAGGGAGGCGAATATTGTTCCTCTGTTAAAGAAAGGGAATAGGGAAATCCCTGGGAATTACAGACCAGTCAGTCTTATGTCTGTGGTAAGCAAGATACTGGAAAGCATTCTGACAGTTAGGATTTATGACTATTTTGAAATACATAGTTTGATTAAAGAAAGCCAACATGGCTTTGTGCGGGGCAGGTCATGCCTCACAGGTCTTATTGAGTTATTTGAGGACGTGATGAGACAAGTTGATGAAGGTCAAGCAGTTAATGTGGTATATCTGGATTTCAGTAAGGCATTTGATAACATTCCCCACAGTAGGCTCATTCAGAAAATAAGGAGGTATGGGACACAGGGAAATTTGACTGTCTGGATACAGAATTGGCAGGCTGAAAGGAGACAGCAAGTGGTGGTGGAAGGAAAGTATTCCGCGTGGAGGTCGGTGACCAGTGGTGTCTCGCAAGGCTCTGTTCTTGGGCCTTTGCTCTTTGTAGGTTTTATAAATGACTTGGATGAAGAAGTGGAAGGGTGGGTTAGTAAGTTTGCCAATGACACAAAGGTTGGTAGTGTTGTCGATCATATTGAGGGCTTTTGCAGGTTACAACATGACATTGACAGGATGCAGAGCTAGGCTGAGAAATGGCGATGGAGTTAACCTGGATAACTGCGAAGTGATTCATTTTGGAAGGTCGAAATTGAATATTGAATACAGGGTTAAAGAAAGGATTCTTGGGAGTGTGGAGGAACAGCGGGATCTTGGGTTCCATGTGCATAGATCCCTCAAAGTTGCCACCCAAGTTGACAGGGTTGTTAAGAAGGCAAATAGTGTTTTGGCTTTCATTAATGGGGGATTGAGTTTAAGAGCTGCAAGGTTTTGCTGTAGCTCTATGAAACCCTGGTTAGACCACACTTGGAATATTGTGTCTAGTTCTGGTCACCTCATTAAAGGAAAGATTGAGATGCTGTAGGGAGGGTGCAGAGGAGATTCATCAGGGTGCTGCCCAGATTGGAGGGCTTGACTTATGAAGAGAGGTTGAGTGAGCTAGGGTTTTTCACACTAGAGAGAAGAAGTAAGAGAGATGACTTGATAGAGGTGTACAAGGTAATTAGAGGCATAGATAGAGTAGATAGCCAGAGACTTTTCCCCGAGGCAGAAATGGCTCTTGTCAGGGGTCATAATTTTAAGGTAATTGGAGGAAGGTAAAGGGGAGATGTCAAAGTTAGGTTCTTTACACAGAGAGCGGTAGGTAAGTGGAATGCACTGCCAGTGGTGGTAATAGAGTCAGAGACATTAAAGACATTTAAGCGTCTGCTGGACAAGCAATGAACGGTAGGAAATTGAGAGGTGTGTAGGTTTGGTTGATCTTAGATTAACATAAATACTGAGCACAACATTGTGGCCCGAAGGGCCTGTACTGTGCTGTTCTATGTTTTTGTTGTTTAATGAAACTTGACTGAATATGGAAGGTTGCTTACAGTATATGAAATTTGAAAAACATTTGTTTCTGGTCAATTATAAATTAAGATGTAGAATATGAAAATGATTATTTTCTTGAATTTTTATCAGTTTTTTCCAAGAGTTTTGGCATATCTCCAAAAGCTTAATCTAAAGTGAAAAGCAAAATCTGTTGACATATCAAATGGTTAAGCAGGTGATTGGTGGAAATGGATTCAGCAATTGTATGCTGTCCACAAAAAAAATGTCTTTGTTTCTGTCTCATCAATTGGCACGGAGCTGAATTGACATTGATCTCTACAGATGAGTGCAGAAATGTAGCTATGGTCAAGTCAGAATTCATAAAAGACATATCAGAATTATTGGTGAGTCTTTGTCACATTTATTACAGTGCAAGTAAAATCTGGAAGATTTGGAGGAAGATATTCAGATCGTGAATGGAACAGAAATGTGTAAGCTACATAGATCAATCATAATAGGAAAAGATTGACTGTGGCACAGGAGATAGCAGAGTCCATTTGACTTTTAAGATAGAAACCATAAACCATAAATGATACGTATGAATGTAGTACAGTGGGTACCAGGCACGAAAAGGTCTGTGAAAGTGGGTACCAGATACTAAATGTCATTGCTGTGAAACAAAGAAACTTCACAGGGACAGGCAATGCTCAGTTCTTAAATTGTCACACCATACAGCACTCTCAGAAAATGTGCAGAGGTAGGATACAGATTTTAAAAAAACAAGAAATCAAATATGAAGGAGCTGAGACCATTCTGAGGGGTTAGGTTTGCAGATGATACAAAGATAGGTAGAGGGACAGATAGCATTGAGGAGGTGGGGAGGCTGTAGAAGGATTTGGACAGGTTAGGAGAGTGGGCAAAGAAATGGCAGATGGAGTACAATGTGGGAAAGCGTGAGGTCATGCACTTTGGTAGGAATAATAGAAGCATAATCGATTTTCTAAATGGGGAGAAAATTCATAAGTCTGAAGTGCAAAGAGATTTGGGAGTTCTAGTCCAGAATTTTCTCCAGGTAAACTTGCAGGTTGAGTCAGTAGTCCAGAAGGCAAATGCAATGATAGTCTTTATTTTGAGTGGACTTGAAAATAAAAGCAGGGATGTACTTCTGAAGCTCTATAAGGCCCTGGTCAGACTACATCTGGTGTACTGTGGATAGTTTTGGGCCCGATATCATAGGAAGGATGTACTGTCCCTGGAGTGTTTTCAGAGGAGGTTCACAAGAATAGTCTCAAGAATGAAAAGCTTAACATATGAGGAATGTTTTTAGGGCTCTGGGTTTATACTCAATGAGCTTAGAAGGATGAGTGGGAATCTAATTGAAATATACAGAATACTGAATAGCCTGGACAGAGTGGATGTTGGGAAGGTGTTTCCACTGGGAGGAGAGACCAGGATCAGAGGACATATTCTGAGAGTAAAGGGAAGACCCTTTAGAATGGAGATAAGGTGAAACTTGTTCAGCCAGAGATTGGTGAATCTATGGAATTCATTGCCACAGAAGACTGTGGAGGCCTTTGAGGTCATTGAGTAGATTTAAGACTGAGATAGATGGGTTCTTGAGAAGCAAGGGGATCAATAGTTATGGGGTGGAAGTGGGAAAATGGGATTGAGAAACTTATCAGCTATGATTGAATGGCGGAGCAGACTCAATGAGTTGAATTGCCTAATTTCTGCACCTATGTCTTATTGCCTTATCTACCCACACAAAAACAGTAATGAGGTAGGATAGTGTATAAGAGAAGAAAACAAATTGTTCTGAGGGAATTGAATAATTTAGACCTTACACTTATGTCAATGGTCATCTTGTATATTTCACGTTGAACACAAGGGTATATATCCCATATTATCAGATAACGAAAACAATGTCTAAAGGTGAAAAGGTGCACATATACGGCAAACGTGGCATAGCACTTAAAATCAAAAGTATTCTACAAGCAACTCTGTAACTAAGTGATAGGTCGGAGAGGAGGGTGGAGCATATAGGTGAGAAGGACGATGGACAGGTAGGACTGTTCAAGAGGGTGGTGCTGAGTTGGAAGGTTGGGACTGGGATAAGGTGGTGGAGGGGGGAATGGAGAAACTGATGAAATCTACATTGATCCTGTGTGGTTGGAGGGTCCCAAGGCTGAAAATTAAGCATCCTTCCTCCAGGCATCGGGTGGTTAGGGTTTGACGATGGAGGAGCCCCTGGATCTGCATGTCCTTGGTGGAGTGGGAACATCTCTGACCAACCCCTGTGGCTGAACACTTTAACTCCCCCTCCCACTCCAACAAGGACATGCAGGTCCTGGGCCTCCTCCATCGCCAAACTCTAACCACCTGATGCTTGGAGGGGAAAAATGCTTCATCTTCTGCCTTGGGACCTTCCAACCACATGTGATCAACGTGCATTTCACCAGTTTCCTCATTTCCCCTCCCCCTTTTCCCAGTCCCAACCTTCCAACTTGGCATCGCCCTCTTGAACGGTCCTACTCGACCATCTTCCTTCCCACCTATTTGCTCCAATCTACTCTCTGACTTATCACTTTCAAACCCACTTTCATCTACCTATTACATTCCCAGCTACCTTGCCCACAGCCCCACCCCCCTCTATTTTATCTGTCTTACCCCTTTGCCCACAAGCCTCATTCCTGATGAAGGGCTTATGCCTGAAACATCAGTTCTTCTGCTCCTTGGATGCTGCCTAACTGTTGTGCTTTTCCAGCACCATACTCTTCTATCAACAGATAGTACAGAAGCTAAATGTAATTCACAATGAAGACTGCTCACTACTGAGTAGAAAGACACATCTTGATCTCAAACTTTTTTTAAAAAATAGCTGTAAGACTGAAACTATTAAATATATGGATCATTCACTCAATGATCAGTCAGTCAAAGAACGACGAGTTCACAATGGAACCTGAACAAAGAAAACAGCATTGATTGAGATTAATTCTGCTGTCATAAGTAATTATTTCATTCTGTCAACAAAATGGGAACATTTGACTGATTGGATCAGTACAAATATTTCCCATTGCTATCAGCACTGAAGAACATTTATATTGCAAGAGCCAACAAAGTTTTTAAGGTAAAACAAGCAATGAAATATCCAATGAACAGCATACCCACTAGGCTCAGTTGACAAATGCAGAAGTGTTACAGTTGACTGCAACACAGTTTTGCGTATAATTTGCTATTTCAATTCAAGTCTGATGTTTGATGCTCAGGTGACTGAAAAGAGGCAAGAGAATTTGACTTCTTCATCTTCCCAAGAAGGATCCCCATTAACTATTACAGAGATCATGTTAAGTCAGAGGCAATTCTCAAATTGCATAACTGAGGAAATGCACAAGTTGGCTTAACCAGTAATGCAATTACTGAGGCTAAACGAAAGGGTCAAAACTAATCAATATGTTCAAGGAAAAAGCTTACAGGTGAATTGAGAATAAAAATCTACTGACAAAAATTGAATATGTGATGCATCAACTCAATGAAAGCCATTGAGAAGGACCATCTATGTCCAACAATTCAAATAGGCTGCAAGGAAGAAATTGCCTACTTTGAAAATTCAGAACATTGAAAAGAAGCAGGGAAGATATCCTCTGTAAAAGAAATCTGGGAGATTAAGGTTATTCAATTTAAAGTGGCATAGAGGTCTCAGACTGTCAGAATCAAACATAAAGGTCTTCCATTAAAAATGCTATCAGTTTTCAAGTCTGAAGGGAAAGAATTTTGGAAAATTGTGATGCTTTTGGATAGTCTGAAATATAAAGTCAGAGATCTGAGGGGAGATGGGGTAACAATAAATACAATATATTTCCAAAAGTATCATAATAATGGGAAAAAGTCCTTTTGTGGGGGGGGGGAGGGGGGGAGGGGAATTTTGTATATGGGTCTGAAAGGATTAATATTGAATGCCATGAACACTATGGTGATATCATATGAATTTATGGGCAGAACAGCTGAGGATCTAAATGTAGTGAGATGTAACATCGGGACCTCATCAAGCAATGCCTGTGATACATAGGTTATCATGCAATAAATTTGTTACAAAGATTCTTTAAGTTAGACTTAGAAGTAGTTTTCCTGTATCATACTAGATGAGACAAACTCTGTAGTTTACTACTTTTAAACAGCATAGTAATAGCAACCTTCATTATTGAGCTGGCATACTCATACAACAGAGATAGAGTGTGCAAGGAGATTTACAAGAATGTTACCAGGGCGGAAAAGGTCTGACTCAGGATTGGATTCCAGACAGACTCTAACCTCAAACCTTTAATGCATTGAGCTGAGATGTCACTTTTTGTTATAAAACCTTAAATTATCTTAAGAAGGTGACTTATAAGAAGTTCTGGGATTTACACATTAATGAACCAAAATCTGCAACCCATTCTAAAAGATGAAAGACTTAACAACATTCCAGGTTTGTTCAATATATCATTTCAGTTGCATGACACTGTTATCTTTTGCTATAAATTCTATGTCTTACGGTATTATTCTCCACCATCACCTGATGAGGGAGTAGCGCTCTGAAAGCGAGTACTTCCAAATAAATCTGTTGGACTATAAACTGGTATTGTGTGATTTTTAACTTTGATGAAGGGCTTTTGCCCGAAATGTCAATTTTCCTGCTCCTCGGATGCTGTCTGACCTGCCGTACTTTTCCAGCGCCACTCTAATCTTGATTCTAATCTCCAGCAGTCTGTACTTTTTTTTAGTGGAAGGGTTCTGTTGGGGTTGGGAGCAGTAGCCACTTCTGCCTGATTTGTAACTTTGTCCACCTTAGTCCAATACTGGCTCCTCCACATCTCAAAACTTGCAGATATGGAGAAAATTTAAAACATAGGAGGCTGAGTGGGTGACAAGTTAATGAGAGGCTTGGATAGGGTGGATAGAGAAGACTTGTTTCCACTAGTGGAGGGAAGAACTGTTTGGATGCACAGGCTTGAGGTCATTACCAGAACAATCAGAGGGGACACGAGGGGAAAAAAATGTTTTCACCCAGAGGCTGATGACTGTCTGGAATTTGCTGTCCAGCCTGGTTAGGAAGGCGACAACTCTTAATTCATTTACGACGAGCACCTGGAGTCCGTAATTCACAATGTTATGGACTAGATACTGGAAAGTGGGGTTAGAATGGGCAGATAGTTTATCCAGCGGAGCAGTCATCATGGTCTTAATGACTTCTTTCTGTGTAGTAATGTTTCTGTGATTCTAGGGGATCTTTTTCATAAAAGGCAAGACAGATCTAATCATTTCCTGGAAGAGCGGCAAGTCTGGATTCTCTGATTTCAAGGGTTTTCTCTGAGGGGTCCTCGTCGCAAAAAAGTTGCCCATTCAATTTATTAGGCAATTCTTGCAGAGCATGTTGCGTTGGGAACTCAAAATGGTTTAGATTTGCATATACTGCTACAAATACTATTTGGCCTATCAGACCATCTACTTTATGTGAGTTTGCTGAGTTTTGGACTGATAGTCCTCGTGTTGTTCGAACTCGAGTGACACGAGCTCTGGAATGTTCTGAACTTGTGACGCCAGTTATTTCGTTATTAGATTTATTCTTTACTGTGCATTCAAAGTCTGTTTATTGCATTGATACAGCCACACTCACATCCATTACCCCTTCCCCGGGCAGTAGGGAGCTGCTGGCGCCGGCCGCCAGTTCCGGCCCGATGGAGGTGGCAGCTGCTGAGCCCACGCGCCGGTGGCGGTTTCTTTTTGAAAAAATAAAAAAAGCGGTAAACGGCCGTGAGCGAGACGGCGGGAAACAGCGGGAAGCGCGTGTCTGAGAAAAGGAGGAGGTGGAAGAGGACGAGGAAAGTGAGTCCAGTCTCAGTGAGTGAGAAACCTCGGGTGGGATGGGGACTTTTCTCAGCTCTGGACGGCCAGCGGCAACTTGAGTTTGTTTTTGTGAGCGCTGTGTGGGTGTTAACATTTGTTTGGATTGTTTCCCAGACTTTCCCGTGTCAAAACAAAAACACCCGATATAGTCACAACTTCGGTTAAAATGTTTCATTCCCTCCATCCTTCCCTGTCTTTTCCGCTTCAGCAATCTTTGCTTTTCGTTTTAAACTCTCTTCCTCAGATGCCTAATTATAAATAATTATAAACTGAATGGATATTTTTGTTTATTTATTCACAGGATGTGAGCATCCCTGACTATAGCAGCAACATTGTTTTGCCAGTCCCCCCTCCAGAAGGTGGTGGTGAGCTGTCTTCTTGAACTGCTGCTGTCCATGTCAGTGTAGGTAAACCCACAATGTTACTGGGGAGGGAATTCCAGAGTTTTCACCCAGTGACACTGAAGGAACTGCAGTATAATTCCAAGCAGAACAATGATGGCATGGAGGGGAACTTTCAGGTGATGGTATTCCCATGTATATGCTGCTCTTGCCTTTCTAGATGGAAGTGGCTGTGGGTTTGGAAGGTGTTGTCTGAGGTTCTTTGGTGTATTCCTGCAGTCCATCGTGTAAATAGTACACACTGCTGCTACTGAGCATTGGAGGTAGAGGGAGTATATGCTTATGGATGTTCTGGGATATAGGTAAAGTAGTGTTACTTCTGCACTTATAATTACTTATGCAAGGTAAATGAACTCACACCAGTGAGTTTCAATTGTTTCAACTAAGAGCTGAGTCAACTAGAATGCAAACTATGTGGAGGAAATACATAATTGTTTTTGTATTAGCTAAAATTGTATGCAAGAATGAAACGTGACTGCAAAACAATGGTAGTTGTTACAGACAAATAGATAAGGTGCTGTGAGGATGTAGGTTAAGCCAGATATGCTTGCACAAGCAGTAGTTATAAGCATCTGTTTCCCACTTTTACAGAAACACAGGAACAAACCCCAATTAGAAGGCCATAAGGATCAGTATGGGAGGGGAAAGCACAGATGGAGGGAGTAGATAATACCTAACAATGGACCACAGCAGGATGTGGTCAAACGGCCTTGTGAGGCCAGAAATAAGCATTTTGTCATAGATAAGGCTGGATAAGGCAAGAGATAAACAGGAGTATAATGGGTGCCGGTCTTAGAGAAGTGGAAGATGTAAACGGGGAGGAGCAATGGGATTAAAAAAAGAACCAAATTACATAAATATTGTGTATTCATTGAATTCAGGGTGTGTGTGTGTGTGTGTGTGTCCCTGCCTTGTAGACAGTGGACATCGCATCCTCTTGCAAGGGTAAAATAAATGACACTACTGATTCAGATCTTGTGTTGGACTGAAATTATTGAAGTGAGTGAGCTTTGTTTCTCATAATTGGGGGCTCGTCCGGGATGTTCTTCCATCGCCGGGGGGAGTGGCTGGCCCTGGACACTGGGAAGACGTTTCCCGTTCCCAATTGAGGAGCGGTTTCGTGTCCTGGTTTGGTCCGCCCCCTTGGGCGACTGGTACAAAACCCACAAGAGAGACATCTGACTCAGACAGTGAAAGGAGGTTGATAGAAAATACGGCACAAAGGGGCCAGGCAACTCTGTGCACAGACCAGGGTAAGAAAATCGACTTTTAAGTACTGCCTTGGTGGCCGGGATTGAGTTTTAGTAGTTAATAAGGGACTAATGAAGGAACCCAATATGGGTTGTGCCGTGGGTAAGGAAAAAGCCTCCGGGAGAACAAAAGAAAAAGGCAATGGAAATGGAGGCGGGGTCCCTTACAACATACCTCCAGAAAGTCCGTTGGGCAGGATGTTGTGGAATTGGAAAAATAATACTTGTATATGGGAAAAAGATTATTAAATATTGTTGCTTTGTATGGACTAAGGAATCCATTCTTCGTCCCGCCGTCTTCTGGCCAAAGTACGGGTCGGACGAAGACTGGGTTTGTAAATATTTGAATTTATATGTCAATGGCAAACAGCCTTACAGTCAGGAGGAATCAGATTATGCTTCAAGTCGGAAGGGCTAGTTGCTGAAGGGCTACTGAGGGTGCACTTTGTAACTAAATCATGGCCAGAATCCAGAAAAATATTCAAAAGATAGAGGGCTGAAGCGAGGAGCACCCAGAGGTGTTGTTGCGAGAAGCTCAAAGTGTCTGTGAGATTTGGTGTGTGAGAGAGAGAACGAAAAGAGCTGTACAGCTGGTAGAAAGTTTAACCCTTTGTGATTTGGTTTGAATGCACATTTGTTTGTTGGTGATTGAATGTTTGCACTTTATTCCCTGGAGCTTGAGTTCCAGGACTGTTTTGAATCTGATTTTTATTATGGAAACTTAACATGATTTCTTTTAAGGTTAAGGATTCTATAGAGATTATGAAAAAAATGGTAACTCCTGTTCTTTTTACAGGTCATGACTGCCTTACTATCAGTTTCTAACTAATCTCTTTTATCCTTATATAAAAGCGATTTATGGAGGACAGTTGAAGTTTCAGTTCAACATATGATTGTAGTAAAAACAAAATCCTATGGTTAATATCTGTGACCTTAGATTTGGCCATTGTTCATGCATTAGAAGTTTTTTTTTAACTTGAATAGACAAATTCTTTTAAGGCAGCTCTGATTATTTCACAACCTATAGCATTGTAATTGAGCAATGATTGATCAGGACTACTTAAGAAAACTAATTTTGGATTTAAATTAAGGGACTAAAACTGGATAATTATAGTGGATTTCAAAGTTGGGAACTGTATGCATTTACATTTTAAATATTAAACACTGAATATATGAATGTAAGTGTATAAATATATTTACAAGTTAGGAACACGCTTTAAAGTTAGTCAAGCATGAATTGATGAATTAGTATTTGAAGTTATGGGGAGCAAGAAATATTGCAATATTTCTTTAAAAAAAAATTCTCAAGGTCTAAATAAAACATTGGGTGATGAAGAACGGCCATTGGGTGGCCCTAAGGCTGTTCATAGGGTCAGCAATTGATCTGGCAACGTAACATGAGAAGTGGAAACAAAAGGCAAAAATAATGATAGCCCATGGTTGATGAGTTAATAAAGAAAAGGACAAAACTAAAAGGAGAAAGAAACCGGAATGGTCAGGGAGGAGATGTTAAGGGGTCTGCTGGACAGGAACAAGGATCGAAGTGGAAATCCCACAGGCGGGATGTTATTACTGTGAAAGAATGGGTCACTTTAAAAGAGAGTATCCAGATTTAAAAAGGAAGTAAAGACAGTACCGTTTATGAACCTTGATGAAAAATAGAAGTGTCAGGAGTTCCTGCCCCCGGGGACCCACCAGGAACCCTTGATAAATTTGAAGGTGGGACCTTCTAAAGAGGACGTAGTTTTCCTAGTTGATACAGGGGCAGCAAGGTCATCCTTAAAATTTTAAGCCCAAGGTATGGGGAACGAAAGAGTTAATTGGATTTTGGTGACAGTTTTGTGATGAGAGGCACGAAGAATCAGTTATGCGCTCATGACAAAATACTGCCACCAAATTGGGACTGAAGTAACTGCAAATGGTGCTATGAAATCTGTTGAGGTTCTTAAAAATGAATGTGCTCGAGCAAAACAATTACAGAAACAGAATGAGAAAGCACAAGTGATTGGTAAACAAATAGAACTGCGCAATTACAGTTTTAAAAATGTTTTGGTCATTTGTTGCGTTTCCGCCCTGAATTACAAATAATGATTTTTATATTTATATAATTAATAATTAATATTTACAATAAATCGATTGTGTTAGCCTGAATCAACATTAATTGGCAGGATCCCTTCACGCAGTCTCAGTGACCTGTCATATTGAATGCTGGTTAATTTAAAACATGACTGCATTAATTCATTGTTAATTAAAGAATGGAAAGCTACATTACTGGCTGATGAGGTAATGAAAGAAGCGGCTCTGAATCCACAGGAAGCGGTGGTTTATTCCCTAATACCTACTGTCCCAGGTCCTCGGGAAGTTCCTATCTCTGGCCACTGCCAATCCCAGAAACTAAAGATTTGTTCTTAAAGAAATATATACTGGGCTTGTCCTCCTCTTTGTCTTTCCTCAGGAAACAGGCTTTATTGGCACAGACTCCACCCCTTAAATTCGCTGTTCATCCGATTCAACCGGGAGATTGCATCTTAGTAAAATCATGGACAGGGACTAAATTGCAACTGGACTGGGAAGGGCCGTATCAGGCTCTTTTGACAACCGAAACGGCAATAAGGATGGCAGAAAAAGGCTGGACTCACTACACTCAGATCAAAGGGCCAGTGGAATCTCCAGTTGAGGAAGAAGCCTGGACAGCCGAATCAATGCAAGAACCACTGAAACTCAGACTAAAGAGACTTTGAGTAACTGATTATACAGTGGCGACGCGAGCGCGGGATTATTTCTGTAGGATTGTATACTAAGTCTTTTTGTGCTTCAGCATGATTTTTAGAATACTGGGAATGCTTAGAGTTATGATGCTAGCCCTCTTAGTATTGGGATTTTGTCAAATATTATTTTCATATGTATTATTAACGGTTCCTGAGTCTGATAATCTACAAGTAATAGACGCTGATGCATGCAGCTTAGTAAATTGTGGGGATGTAGATAATCAGAGACAGTACCGCAGCTCAGAGATACATCCCAAGTCCTATGGGGATGGCCTTGGGGATGGTACTTGGTATAATGGTCTCGTCACAGTACACCGGGCCCCCTTCCGACCAGCTCGTGATTGTCCCGATAAAAAATGTAATCCAATATACCTAACGATAAAGAAAACCACATGGCATGAAGCAATTCTGGGGGTGCACCTATGAGATACAATTAGATGAAATATTTGTGATAGAAATGAAAGCAAATGGGAAGGATTTCTCGGGCTGTTGTTTTCGAATTAGTGTAGGACAGGGAAAACGGGTAGAACTATTGGATAATAAGGTACAACCTTTCACCCCTCCCGATGACCCTAAAGTAGTAAAGATTATAGAGGTAAAGGACTTGAAACAGACCATCGAAATAGAAACTAGGTATGGGGATGCAAATGCCTGGGTTGAATGGGTAAAGTATACTGTAAAAAGTCTGAACAAGAGCAATTGCTATCCATGTGCCTCCGGTAGGCCAATGGCCCAGGTGGTTCCCTTTCCGCTCAGGTGGAAGTGAGACAGGAAGGGCATGAAATGTATGATAGCCCTGTACCAGGATGAGACTGCATGGAATGATAGGAATTGTACCTCCCTATCTCTGATGTTCCCTCCCTTGGAGAAGAAAGATTTAAAAGCGCCCCCCCCCCCCCCCCACCCGCCAACTGTTTTCAGCCGCAGTTGGAAATCACACATCGTGTGTGCGTAGACAAGGTACAAATCGGTCTAGAGATTTGGGGGAGCTGAAATTGTGTACAGAGATTAAGAATGTCACCGAAATGGACAAGGGAGGGAACTACTCAGCACTAAAGGTTCCCCGAGCAGATCTGTGGTGTTACTGTGGAGGCAAAATATTGAGACCCACGCTACCTCCGGATTGGAGAGGGATATGTGCAATTGTACAATTGGCAATTCCATTTACACTGACATTTGAGAAGAAAAAGATAGTAGGGAAAAAGGGAAGGGGTAAAAGATTGCTGTTAGACACTTCTTTCGATGACAGGATTTATCTCGATTCTATAGGAGTCCCTAGGGGGGGTACCTGATGAGTTCAAGGCTCACAACCAGATTGCAACAGGCATTGAGTCAGCTCTCTTCTGGTGCGTAACAGTTAATAAAAATGTAGATTGGATAAACTCCATTTTCTATCATCAACAGTGATTTATAAATTATACAAGAGATGCAGTTAAAGGAATAACAGAACAGCTTGATGCGACAAATAGGATGACATGGGAAAACAGAATGGCCCTTGATATAATTTTAGCAGTAAAAGGGTGTGTGATGTTAGGAAGAAGCTGTTGTACCTTGATTCATAATAACACCGCACCTGATGGTTCACTTACTCGGGCCTTAAGGGGATTGACTACCTTAGCAGAGGAACTGGCTGAGAATTCAGGAGTAGACACATCTCTCACGGGATGGCTTGAATCATGGTTTGGAAAATCGAAGGGAGTGGTGGTTTCCATCCTTACTTCCCTGATAGTAGTAGTCGGGGTATTGGTGGCAATTGGCTATTGTATCATACCCTGTATACGAGGGCTTACCCAAAGACTGATTGAGACAACCTTAATGAAACAGTACCCCGAAAGGGAATCAGACAGAGGATCTTTATCCACTAGATAATGAGGGGATGGGTGAGACCAAGATGGATGAAATCTCCGGAATGGTGCTTGCGAATTTTGGGAGCGATGCTCAAAAGAAAAATGCAGAAGGTAATAAATGGTAATTAAAGAAAAAGGGGAAATTGTGGGATAAAGGTAAAGTAGTGTTACTTCTGCAATTATAATTACTTATGCAAGGTAAATGAACTCACACCGGTCTGTAATTGTTTCAACTAAGAGCTAAGTCAACTAGAATGCAAACTATGTGGAGGAAATACATAATTGTTTTTGTATTAGCTAAAATTGTATGCAAGAATGAAACGTGACTGCAAAACAATGGTAGATGTTACAGACAAATAGATAAGGTGCTGTGAGGATGTAGGTTAAGCCAGATATGCTTGCACAAGCAGTAGTTATAAGCATCTGTTTCCCACTTTTACAGAAACACAGGAACAAACCCCAATTACAAGGCCATAAGGATCAGTATAGTTGGGGAAAGCACAGATGGAGGGAGTAGATAATACCTATCAATGGGCCACAGCAGGATGTGGTCAAACGGCCTTGTGAGGCCAGAAATAAGCATTTTGTCACAGATAAGGCCGGATAAGGCAAGAGATAAACAGGAGTAATGGGTGCCGGTCTTAGAGAAGTGGAAGATGTAAACGGGGAGGAGCAATGGGATTAAAAAAAAAGGAACCAAATTACATAAATATTGTGTATTCGTTGAATTCAGGGTGTGTGTGTGTGTGTGTCCCTGCCTTGTAGACAGTGGACATCGCACCCTCTTGCAAGATTCAGATCTTGTCTTGGACTGAAATTATTGAAGTGACTGAGCTTTGGCAACCACATTGTGAGAAACAATCAAGCAGGCTGCTTTGTCTTGGATGTTGTCAAGCTTCACGAGTGTTCTTGGAATGTCATGTTCCCAGATGAGTGATGGGTATTTCTAACTTGTCCTTAGAGATGGTGGACAGGCTTTGGGGAGTCAGGAGGTGTTGCTCACTGCAGTATTCATAGCCTCTGATTTTGTAGCCACAGTATTTATCTGACTAGTTTGCATTCCAGTCAATTTTTGATTTGAAAAATACGTTATTCATAAAAATTATCATTTTATAGTCACAAATGCAGTTCAGTTCTGTACAGTATACATGAGGAAACAGAGTTTCACTCTATTCAACAAACAATCCAAAGGCATCTGTTACTTATACAAGGTTATCTTTACACCAGGAGGGTCTGATAACTGAATGGACCACCACAGCAGAAAGACCTCAGACAGTGTTCTTTCCCTACTGTGCCTTGGTAGTAGCTGCCCCAATCTTTAGTGTTTGCCTCAGCACATAGTCCGGGACCTTGGAATGTGCTGGTCTGCAAAATTCAGTCAGGGTCAATTCCCTGTTCTGGAAGACCAACAAGTTTCAGATAAACCAAAGAACATGTTAATGTCCTGCAGATGCAGTCGATGTTTATCACAGTGTGCATCCCAGGGAACAGACCGTGCAGCATAGAGTCATGATTCACAGAGATGCTTGGGACAAACCTCAACAAAAACTACTGCATCTTTCTCCAGATCTCCTTTGCAAAGGAAAATTCCAGCTTGTGGTGGTGCAGACAGACCAGACAAATAAGAAGGATCTCACAGGTGGTTCCTTTCTCACCACTGGCCAAGTGATGTCTTTGTGCTTGTTGGAAAGTTCTGGTGATAAGGTGTCCTTCCAGAATATGAGGACCTGCAGTGGAAAATATAAAGTATTCAGTTCATAAAGGAAAGAAATTGTGAAACTTAAAAGGATTCAGAAAAGATTGACAAGGGTGTTGTCAAAGTTGGAAATTTTGAGCTGTAGAGAGAGGCTGAATAGGCTTGGGGTATTTTACCCTGGAGTGTCAGGGGCTGACCTTATAGAGGTTTTTAAAATCAACAGAGGCATTGATATGGTGAATAGCCAAGGTCTTTTCACGAGGGTAGGGGAGTCTAAAACTAGAGAGCTTAGGTTTAAGGTGTGAGGGGAAATATTTAAAAGGGACCTAAGGGGCAACTTTTCATGCAGAGGGTGACGTGTATGGAATGAGCTGCCAGAGGAAGTGGTTGATGCTTGTACAGTTACAACGTTGGAGAGGCATCTGGATGGGTATATGAATTTCGAGGGATGAGTGAAATGCTGGCAAATGGGCCTAAAATAATTTAAAATATATGATCGGCATGACGAGTTGGACCAAAGAGTCTGTTTCCATGCCGTGACTATGTCAATCGCAATCCAATTTCTGATTGTTCAGACCCATGTATCTCCCTTCTCCCCAGTAGTTGACACTAGTTTAGAAGCCTTGTCACTTAATTTTCTTTGCAATCCTCACTTGGAGTCATTAAGATCCACTGCTCTTTCTTAATTTTACCACCTTTTCCTCTGCAGGTGTGAATGTCCTCATGTCCTGAACTCCTCTATCCTTTGTTGCCTGCTCCTTGGTGTTATATGCCATTACCGCTTGTAGACAGAAGGGGTGAATTAGTCAAATCATTGGACAACCAACCCTAATATAGGCACTCAGCACTGTGACAGATAATGGGCCCTTTGATGCCCACATCCCATGAAAAGAATAAAACAAATACACTTTAGTGTCCATTGGACAACCTTGCAAATTCTGGCACACAACATCCAGACCTCCTACATCTGTCAAAGTTTACAATATTTTGAACTTTCTGGCCGAGCCTCCCCAAATTCATATACATTTTCTAATGCTCTTCTGATAGTCAGACTTATTTTCTTTAGTGTGAGTATTGTCACAGAACCTCATAACAACCTTGTGAATGACTAAATGGAGTTCTGTAAGCTAGCCATTCGGTTTAGTCAGTGGGCTTTCTCTGGGCAGAGTTGCCCTGAGCGCTGCTACTTTGTCTGGACATAGTGCCTTCGAAAGTAACTTTGTTGCATACGCAATCAGTTAGTTTCACTTGCTTTTCAAAACCTGGAAACAAATCCTTGAGCGCCCACTTATTTTTAAAACAGTGTCCATGCTATTTCATTTTTATTCCATAGCCCAAAAAATAAGAATAGGTAATTGTTTACATATTTCCACTTCTTTAAAGATGTGGTACATATACAGCAAAACACAAAAATTACCACGTATGATTCTTCCTCATTCTTTTTCTATTCATTATTTAAACAAGTCTTGTCATTTTACTCTTAAGTTCTTGTTCTATAAAAATTTCAAATTCTGGACAGTGTATCTAGTATGATCCTATTTTCATAAAATAATGCTTTCTAACTTTCTGATTAACAGTTTGTCTATTAAATTCTTGTAGAGTTGTGGTTTGGAAACAATATTTTTTGATTTTTTAAGTGGTTTGAATCACCCCCAGAACCCTGGTTCTAGACACTGGACTTACTTAGGGAATGTGAAATGAAGAGGGCAGTAGACAGTTGTTTCAGGGCAACGGAATCTCTGAGTTTATTTAACATACAAAAGGTAAGTATAATTCAAGAGATAAAGGTAAATTCAATAAACAGGGAAATTGACAATACAGAGGATGATAATACTATTAAAGACAATATTAGCTAGATTAAACACTATTAGAATCTAAATATAACAGTTTTAATGATAGAATCTTTAATCAGGCTTCCTAATCTTGGGGTCCAATGCATTGTCACATCCACCTTCCCCTCCCTGCTGGCCAGGTTGGAATTTTGAGGTCTCAGGAGTTTAAGCTCACCACTGACAAAAACACAGTTTGGAAATATGCCTGGCTGTTGCCCCCGTGGCTTATCCAATCCTGGATGAAGCCTTTGGACTGCATAGGTTTGGGTTGAGGCCTCTGATGCAGTAAGGTGTATAGTGGATCTATCGGGTAAGTAATTGGATATTTTTCTTATCTTCTGATTTTGTGAGACCGGTTTTTACCTCAGGATGTATCTGAGGCTTTGTGGTATTGATTGGGTTGGTTGATTTTCAGAGTTTGTTGGTTTTTGGATCTGCTGGTTGTGATCGGTTATCGTTCATTCCTCTGATTTGGAACAGATCTGTCTGGTAGGTCTTGCTCAAACACCTGTGGATTGCTCTTTGCTCTCAGATTGTTCTTGGAATTGCTCTTTGGAATGTTCTTGTGGTGATAGCTGCCTTATGTGAGGTCAGGACCTGCAGTTATATGGTTTCTGGGCTCCTTACCTTCACGCCAAATCTGCGTTTTCCATTGTGTTTCTGATGTTCCTTCTGAAATGAATTGGTTTTCCAATTGTTAAGAGTGTGTGTGAATGTATTTTGATTGAAGTTGTATGTCTGATATCTCTGTGAATGGATTTTGTTTGACCTTGAACACCAGATATCGCTAAATAGATTTTGATTGAAGTTGAATGTCTGGTATCTTGTAGGCTCCATACTGCTGATGCTGAGTAGCCCAAGGTCTACCAAAGCTGTCTGACAGGTTTGGTTGATTGTTCTCTTAGAGTGGAGGTGTAAATTGGAATTCTAGGCTAAATAATAGTCCCAGACAGAAATTATTCTGGCTCTGTTGTGTATTGGCTACAGCCTCAACCCAAGATTTTGTCCATAATTTTAGGTATTGGAAAATACAGTATTTTAGATGGTGGGGGATTTTTGCTATATCCTACACTCTTCAGCTATTTTCTCGGCACAACAAAATAATTCTCAGAATCAGGAAATCTGTTAGCTCTGCATGTTTGATCTCTTGCTCGAAATCAAAAAATGTTAATCTGAGATAAAAACACAGGGCAGAAACCTCACGGGCCTAAGTGATATGGGCTATGGTGAGATGTCTATCAGAATTAGACAGGTGTAGTGGAGCACATCTTGATGTCAGGATCATCTCACTCACATCTTTTAAGAAATGGTGTGGTGAGATTCTCACTAGGCAGTGAGTTGTCAATTGCCTGTTAAACACCTTATTGATGACTCAACTTGCTTCAATACTATTCAGCATTCTACTTTGCCGAACAAGCCTGGTGTCGAGAAAACTCTATGATAACCCAGAGTGTACCTGACAGTTCAGTTTGCCTCTTGCCTGGTGCTTCTCAGTATCAACATCTCAGAGCATGCTCCATAGGTGTTGACAGCAGGCACTCTACATCCACATACATAACTATCTGACATGTACCGGTCTCTAAGAATCCTAATGGCACAGCTCGAACCTACTCCTAGGCTTCTGCATTTCCATTCTGCACCTTAGGATGCATACAATAATTATAATGCATCAAAAGCACTGTGTGCTCAAGGATTTGAATCCATCTCCTGGACTGAACCTGGTGAATCTCTGACATCTTTGTTGTCATAGCACTCTATTGTTCTGAACCTAACTGGATGGATGTTCACAGCACTCCAGCTTTGCATTGCCTTGCCTTGCCTTTATGCACTTTGCACTCTTAGCTGAAAAGTTGATTATTACTTTTGTCTTTCCTTTTTGTTTAGTGCTGACATAAAAGAAGGAAGCTGGTCATGTTGTTCACAGGCCCCTGACAAGTCAAGGGGCTGCTCTTTGCTCAGGAAACTTTGAGACACTATGTTTAGGACAGCTTCTGATACCAGTCCAAAGGCTTAGAAATGGTCAGTTAGGTACTCGGGACATTAGAGTCAATGTGCTGTGCACATAAAGGGTGAGGGGCAGAATGTGGGGCAGCCAAACCACATCTTGACTCTTTTTGCTACTGGAGACTGGTTTCCTCCTGGAATGGAAGACACGTACTAAGGAAGTTGAAAGTGATTGGGAGAGCTGCTATTTTCTGAGCAGGAGTGGAGGAGAAAGGATTGGGCAGTGCTGACGGCTTGCAAGGTTTAGAGGTGTTGGGGATTGAGGGGTTGACAACAAGTGAGGGATGATGTTGAGGTCATTAGTGAGAGTGATAGAGCTTGATCGTTTGTGTAAGTGGATTACAGTAGGAAAGAGAGAGTGAGTGTGAGGTGTTTGAGTGAAGATGGTTGCACTTATTCTGGCAGAGTGTAGAAGTCATTCACCTGCATGGTACAGTACTTTACAATCTTCCACATGGCTGAGACTATACTGACCCGATTGGCAAGCTTGATCCAAACTGGCTTGGTCTAGTATGTTGCATCCATTGCTGGATCTGGGCAAAAGGAAGTCCTGCTTCTACAGCACATTGTCCAGGAGAACCTCCAAGTTTCTGTGCAGTCAGCAGGGTGCTGACTTTCTGCCATGTCAGTGGCAAATGTTAGGAACCATGCAGGACAGCTCCATATCGATGATTCTTGTCTGGATGGATAACAACCTTTTAAAGGTGGCACGAGTGTGAGGGATGCTGGTGAATTCCTGGATATCTAATGAATGTCAAGTTGTTCTGGGAATGGCTTGTAGTAGGTGGGTCTGAAATTGGATATGAGAAATGCCACAGGCATGAAGTAAGTAATTAATGAGGTGAGCTTGGTAAGGTACAGTAAGAAAATAAGCCAAGCGTTGAGGCAGGAATCTCATCAAGAACCCAATGCAACTTGGACTGAGCAAAAGAGCCCTTAATAGCTGTATTCAAATCTTCACTTGAAACAGGGAAATCAGTTTCAGTTGGTGCCACTGTGAATTCCTTGCAACAGTGTTTGTGTTAATGTTGTGTTCAGTCAACCCTGGATCCAAGGTCTGTGCCCTTGGATCAGAGTACTTGGGTTCTTCCTGTGATTCTAACTCAAAATAATAATCCAGCATTTCTGCTTCAACAAAGTCATCCTTGAGGTGTGAACTCGAAATGTTTCCCTCACATTTGCTTTCTGATCCATTTCCTTACTTTCAACTACAATTGCTTGTTTTGTCACAGTTACTTCATTTATATCGATGTCCTCAGATTAGAAGAGAAATCTGAGTGCTTCAGTCAATTGATCAGTATTTGTGTCAAAAGGACATCAGAAATAGGAGCAGGCATGGGCCATTTGTCCCATCGAGCCTCTTCAGCCATTCAATAAGATATTTTTGTGGACTTAGCTCTACTTGCCTGCCTGCTAACCATAACCCTTAATTCCCTTACTGTTCAAAAATCAATCTACCTTTGCCTTAAAAGCATTCAATGAGGTAGCCTCAACTGCTTCACTGGGCAGGGAATTCCACAAGTTCACAATACTGTGGGTGAAGAGGTTCAGTCCTAAATCTGCTTCCTCTTATTTTGAGGCTGTTCTAGTTTCACCCGCCATTGAAAACAACCTCCCTGCTTTTTTCCATTCCCTTCATAACTTTATGTTTCTTTAAAATTCCCCCTTCATTTTCTAAATTCCAATGTGTATTCCAAGTGTACACAATCTGTCTTCAGAAACCAACCCTCTCAATTCTGAAATCAACCTAGTGAACCTCCTCTGCACCTCTTCCAGTGACAGTAGATCCTTTCTCTAGTAAGGAGACCAAAACTGTATACAGTACTCCAGATATTACCTCACTAGCACCCTATACAGCTCCAGCATACCTCTCTATTTTTAAGCTCCACCCGTCTAGTAATGAAAGACAATTCTGTATTCAATTTGCCTTCTTAATTACCTGCTGCACTTGTAAATCAACTTCTTGTGATTAATGCACAAGGATACCCAGGTGCCTCTGCACAGCACCATGCTGCAATTTTTCATCATTTAGATGATAATCCATTTTACTGTTAAAATTAGAATTAGCTTTATTTTCACATGCACTCAAATGAGTGCAGTAAAAAGTTTGCAATGTCGCTGCCTAGAGAGCCATCTTAAGTGCAAGATACCTAGATACAGATACTGAAGTATTTGTTACAGAATTGAAAGAATAATAAATAAAATTCTAGCATAAGAATAAAAGTTTTTAAAAAGCATAGAATTACAGTCATTTTCACCAAGTTTGTGCCAGCACCTAGCCTCCAAACTGCACCAGGCCTTGTCACAAGACCACGCTGGGCTTCAAAACTCAAGGCCTTGCCTCCAGTCTGCAAGGGACTTGTCTCCCATGCCACCCTCCAGTCAGCAAGGAACTTGCCACCTTGCAACGGCCTCCATTCTGGTACTCACCTACCCGTGCCAGCCTCCAGTGCGGGACTCTCCTTCCTACACTGGCTTCTGCTCTGGTCTGGGACTTGCCTCTCTGAGGAGAAAGAGTGGGTCATATGTAACTGTAATCAAGATGGTGATCTGTCTGGAAAAGATAGCGTTATAGTGGATACTTCATCAAGAGCACATGTGAAAGTAATACAGTGCTGCTGTGCAAGTGAACTTGTAAAAAATGGCTGCTATGAAGCTCATTGTATATTTAATGTCAAGATATTATTGTTAATGTGACTTAGAAATAGTGGTAAGAGATGCCTCTTAAAAATAAACTTCTTAGGTGGAAGAGTAATAAAAGGTGTGTATTGCGTAATATTTTTAGAATTTGGATTTTAAACTAGTAGCAAAGGCTTGGGTCTGTTTATGTGAAGGGTTTAATAATTGGTATTTTTGGAACTATGAATTTAAACCTGTATCTGGCAGACAGCAGATGACTGAAGTCTCCTGAAGTATTAATTGAGGTTCCTTTATATACTGTGGTTTATGGCTGAATCAAAAATATTAAGCCATTAGCTAAGTAGAAACTAAAATGAAAACTTTAAAAAAAGTTAAGATTTTGAACTCACCTTGAAACAAACCTCATGGATTACAGGGAGAGCTAGCCATTTGGATACAGAACTGGCTCAAATGTAGGGACAGGGTGATGAGGGAGGGTTGTTTTTCAGACTGGAGGCCTGTGACCAGTGGAGTGCCATAAGGATCGGGGCTGGGTCCACTACTTTTCGTCATTTACATAAATGATTTGGATGAGAGCATAAGAGGTGTAGTTAGTAAGTTTGCAGATGACACTAAAATTGGAGGTGTAGTGGACAGCAAAGAAGGTTACTTCAGATTACAACAGGATCTTGATCAGATGGGTCAATGGGCTGAGATGTGGCAGATGGAGTTTAATTTAGATAAATGCGAGGCGCTGCATTTTGGGAAAGCAAATCTATACACTTAATGGTAAGGTCCGAGGGAGTGGGGCAACAAAGAACAAAAAGACTTTGGAGTGCAGGTTGAAAGTGGAGTTACAGGACATTGGTTAGGCCACTGTTGGAATATTGCATGTAATTCTGGTCTCCTTCCTATCGGAATCATGTTGTGAAACTTGAAAGAGTTCAGAAAACATTTACAAGGATTTTGCCAGGGTTGGAGGATTTGAGCGACAGGGAGAGGTTGAATAGGCTGGGGCTATTTTCCCTGGAGCGTTGGAGGCTGAGGGGTGGCCTTATAGAGGTTTATAAAATCATGAGGTGCCTGGATAGGATAAATACACAAAGTCTTTTCCCTGGGGTCGGGGAGTCCAGAACTAGAGGGTATAAGTTTAGGGTGAGAGGGGAAAGATATAAAAGAGACCTAAAGGGCAACCTTTACATGCAGAGACTGGTACATGTATGGAATGAGCTGCTAGAGGAAGTGGTGGAGGCTAGTACAATTGCAACATTTAAAAGGCATCTGGATGGGTATATGAATAGGAAGGGTTTGGAGGGATATGGGCCGGGTGCTGGCAGGTGGGACTAGATTGGGTTGGGATATCTGGTAGGCATGGGCAAGTTGGACCAAAGAGTCTGTTTCCATACTGTACTCTCTATGACTCAAAACAATTTTGTTCAGAATAGGTAAGGGAATTAGTTAACATAGGAACATGGAACATTTAGTGCCATACAGGCCCCTTGCCCTTGGCTTCGCACTGACCTGTGAAACCAATCTGAAACCCGTCTATCCTTTGCTATTCCATGTTCATCCATATTTTTATCCAATGACCATTTAAATGTCTCTAATGCTGGCAATACTATTACTACTGTTGCAACCAGGGCATTCCACACCCCTACTGCTCTCTGAGTAAAGAAACTACCTCTGACATCTGTCCTGTATCTATCACCCCTCAGTTTAAAGCCGTGTCCTCTTGTGCTAGCCATCAGCATCTGAGGAAAAGGCTCCCACTGTCCACCATATCTAATCTTCTGATTAGCTTATATGTCCCAATTAAGTGACCTCTCAACCTTCTCTCTAACAAAAACAGGCTTTCCTCATAAGACCTTCCCTCCATACCAGGCAATATCCTAGTAAATCTCCTTTGAACCCTTTCTAAAGCTTCCACATCCTTCCTATAATGCAGTGACCAGAACTGTATGCAGTATTCCAAGTCTGGCTGCAACGTGACCTCATGGCTCTGAAATTCAATCTATCTACTAATAAAAGCTAACACACTATATGCCTTAACAACCCAATCAACCTGGATGGGAATGTTCCGGAAACTATGTACATGAACACCAAGATCTCTCTGCTCTTTGATTAGACTAGATTAGATTAATTACAGTAATTCGGCCCAACAAGCCCACACCGACCCGCCAAAGCACAACCCACCCAGACCCATTCCCCTACATTTACCCCTTCACCTAACTCTGCCAAGAATCTTACCATTAGCCCAGTACTCCTTATTCCTGTCGCTTCTTCCAAAGTGAATCACTTCACACTTTTCTGCATTAAACTCCATTTGCCACCTCTTAGCCTAGCTCTGCAGCTTATCGATGCCCCTCTGTAACCTGCAACATCCTTAGCACTATCCACAACTCCACCAACCTTCGAGTCATCCACAAATTTACTTCCTTCTACGCCCTCATTTAGGTCATTTATAAAAATGACAAACACCAGTGACCCCCAAAACAGATCCTTGTGGTACATCACTAGTAACTGAACTCCAGGATGAACATTACCCATCAACCACCACCCTCTGTCTTCTTTCAACTAGCCAACTTCTGATTCAAACCACTAAATCATCCTCAATCCCATGGCTTTGTATTTTGTGCAATAGCCTACCGTGGGGAACTTTATCAAATGCCTTACTGAAATCCATATACACCACATCAACCACTTTACCCTCTTCCACCTGTTTGGTCACCTTCTCACAGAACTCAATAAGGTTTGTGAGGCACGTCTGACCCTTCACAAAACCATGTTGACTATCCCTAATCAACTCATTCCTTTCTATCTGATTATAAATCCTATCTCTTCTCACTTTTTCCAATACTTTACCCACAACCGAAGTAAGGCTCACTGCTTTATAACTACTAGGGTCGTCTCTACTTCCATTCTTGAACAACGGGACAACATTTGTTATCCTCCAGTCTTCTGGTACTATTCCTGTAGACAATGATGACATAAAGATGAAAGCCAAAGGCTCTGCATCTCCTTCCTGGCTTCTCAGAGAATCCTAGGATGAATCCTATCTGGCCCAGGGGACTTACCTATTTTCATACTTTCCTGAATTGCTAACACATCCTCCTTGTGAACATTAATCTCGTCTAGTCTAGTATCCTGTACCTCAGCATTCACCTTGACAGCATTGTCTCTCTCCAATGTGAATACTGATGAAAAAGCGCTTCTCCTATCTCCTGGGATTCCATGCACAACTTTCCACAACTGTCCTTGAGTGGCCCTAATCCTACTCTAATCATTCTTTTACTCCTGATATACCTATAGAAAGCTTTAGGGTTTTCCTTGATTCTATCTGCCAACGACTTCTCATGTGTCCTTCTGACTCTTTTTAGCTCTCTCTTTAGATGTTTCCTGGCTAACTGAGCCTTCACATCTCATCCTAACATAAGTCTTCTTCTTCTTGACAAGAGATTCAACTTGTTTAGTAAACCATGGCTCCCTCGTTCGGCCACTTCCTCCCTGCCTGACAGGTACATACTTATCAAGGACACTCAGTAGTTGTTCTTTGAATAAGCTCCACATTTCAATTGTGCCCATCCCCTGCAGGTTCCTTCTCCAACCTATGGATCCTAAATCTTGCCTAATCGCATCATAATTGCCTTTCCACCAACAATTACTCTTACCGTGCGGTATATATCTATCGTAATGCTAAATTAATCATAACTGAATTGTGGTCACTATTACCAAAGTGCTCACCTACCTCCAAATCTAACACCTGACTGTGTTCATTACCCAGTACCAAATCCATTGTGGCCTCACCCCTTGTTGGCCTATCTACATACTGTGTCAGGAAATTTGACCCACCTAAGTACTCAAACTATCGCATTTCCAGTCAATATTTGGAAAGTTAAAATCCCCCATAACAACTACCCTGTTAATCTCGCTTGAATCTAAAATCATCTTTGCTATCCTTTCCTCTACATTGCTGAAACTATTCGGAGGCCTATAGAAAACTCCCAACAGGGTGACCTTTCCTTTTCTGTTTCTAACCTCAGCCCATACTACCTCAGTAGCCAAGTCCTCAAATGTCCTTTCTGCCACCATTGTACTGTCCTTGACTAACAATACCACACCTCCACCTCTTTTACCATTTTCTCTGTTCTTACTGAAACATCTAAATCCCAGAACCTGCAAAAAAACATTCCTGTCCCTGCTCTATCCATGTCTCCAAAATGGCCACAACATTGAAGTCCCAGGTACCAAACCATGCTGCAAGTTCACCCACCTTATACCAAGTTCTCCCGGTATTGAAGGAGACACATTTCAAACCACTTCCTGCTTGCCGGTGCACACTTACAACCTTGAAACGTTATTTCTGACCCCACTACTCTCAACCTCCTGGACACTGGAACTACAACTCCCATACCCCTGCTGAATTAGTTTAAACCCTCCTGAAGAGCATAGCAAATACACCTCCGCATCCCTCACCCCAGCCCCAGGATATTGGTACCCCTCTGGTTCAAGTGTACACCATCCTGGTTGTAGAGGTCTCACCTACCCCAGAAAGAGCCCCAGTTATCCAGGTATCCAAAACTCTCCCTCTGCACCATCCCTGTAATCACATGTTCAACTCCTTTCTCTCCCTATTCCTCGCCTCACTAACACGTGGCACGGGTAACAAGCCTAGCTCCCTGAATTTCTGCCTTAAATCCCCATCCCTTTTTTCTACCTGTATCATTAGTGCTTCTGTGGACCACAACTTGGGGTTGCTCTCCTTCCCCCTCAAGGATCCCAAAAACATGATCCGAGACATCACAAACCCCGGCACCTGGCAATCCACACACCAACAGTGAGTCTCCCTCTTTCCCACAGAACCTCCTATCTGTCCCCCTAACTATGGAGTCCCCAGTGATTAATACTCTGCTCATCTCCCCCCTTCCTTTCTGAGTAACAGGGACAGACTCTGTGCCAGAGGCCTGTTCCCCATGGCTTACCCCTGAAGTCGAACCCCCAACAGTATCCAAAACGTATACTTGTTATTGAGGGGAATGGCCACAAACAATCCCTGCACTGTCTGCCAGTTCCCTTTCTATCCCCTGACTGTAACCCATCTGCCTTTCTCTTGTACTTGAGGTGTGACCACCTCTCTATAACTCCTGTCAAGAACACCCTCCACCTCCCGAATGATCCAAACTTCACCCAGCTCCAGCTTCAGTTCCCTAAACCAGTTTTCAAAGAGCTGGAGTTGGGTGCACTTCCCACAGATGAAGTCAGCAGGGACACTAGTGTTGACCCTTACCTCCCATATTCCGCCCTAACCTCCATTCCACTATTCTAAATTCCCAAAGAGACTATTGAAAAATTTAAAAAAATTAAAAACTAGTTACCTTACCAATCTGCCACACAGAACTCTTTTTTTTTGGTTAGAGGAGGAGGATGGTGGGAGACACTACCTAAGTGGTGTTTCGGATAACGCAACCGCCCAAATATATTACTTCACTTACTTAGCAGTCCCATGTCCCTACTCATGAGATAAGTTTTTAAAGCAGTCATTTAATTTCCCGGCAGCTCCCGGTCGTCGTTCTCACTCTTCCTGCTGCTAAACAAAAGTGGCTTTGTGTAAGAGTTTCTGTTTCTGAAAATGTGTAGACTAGGAGTGTTTAGCTAGAAATATGCATTGGTCATTCAAAGCTGAGAAAATCTAATTTCCCAATTCTATTAGTCAAAGCAAAAATGTTCTAGCTCACAGGACCAGAACTGAAAAATAGTTGGGTCAACCTACAGATTTTACAGGGAAGGAAGCCTGTTCTGGATTTTGATTAACTGTAAAATGATGCTGTTACATTTGTTTTGCTGTGTGTTTGATCCTTTTTAAACTGTCTTATATGTAAATACTTTTATTTTATTTCCTTTTTAATAATGAGGTTTATTATGCAAAACCAAATCTGCAGCGTGGTGTTGTTATGTTTCAGTGAAAGATTGCCATATTAAACTAAAGAAAAAGTATTTATCAAACTACAATTGCTTATTGGGTTGTGACTTGTCCAGTAATAAGCTCAGCTGTGATTATAGCAACCAGAGTTATGAAGACAGAATGTGCAAGAGACTATATTATTATAACTCATTTGTAAGCTCTATGTCTTGAAGTACTTGACATGTTTTTCAGTGACATGTTTTTCAGTACCTTGACATGTTCAAGGTACCTTCCAGCTCTGAAAATCTCATCTTTTACGTCACAACGTAGATAAATTGTCAAGATCAGTTTAGGAGTAGGTCATTAGTGTACAAGTTGAACAAGTTTGAGGCTTAGATAGACTTCTATGGTAGTGTATTTGAAACTTTGCACCTGATGACACCATCTGTCCTGGTGAAGGTGTCAAGGAAATGAAATTCTTGATATTTTGATGAATAGGTCAGTATGCCAAAAATTAGCATGTAGTGTGGTGAGGTCAAAAGTAACTTTCAGTTTGGAAATTCATTTGAAAGCTGCTTTTGATGAAATGTAAGTAACTAATTATAAATCCTTCCTTGTTGGAAGTCTGCTTAGTCTGCACTTGGGATGTTCTCCTCATTTGACTTGATCCACAGCAGAAATTTGTAGAGTCGCAATGAATTAGCACCACAGTTGTACTTACAACGCTAATGCCAAGTAGGTAGTTAACACGGTGCCAGAATTAAATACGTAGATCTATCTGGTCAAGTGGGTTGCCTTGTGCCGTCAATGTGGAATCGTGCTTCTTACTTGGAGGAGACCCTGCAGGAAGGCATAATTGGATCATCAGGCTTTGCGTTGTCACTGTGAGCCATGCGTCACAGAGAAATGTAGTGCCTTATGACTAATTGGGGGATCTTATGGCTCTCTAGCAGCTCTACAGAACTGGTAGTGCTGGCTTATTAGCAATGGATGTATGCCCAGGTGTCACTTGAAATTAGCAAGAGATGTCCAACTCCATCCGTCTACAGACGGTTGGGCAACTTCCAGTCTGGTTCATGGGAACTGGCCAAGTCCTATGACTTTATATATCTAATTGACTTGTGCCTGTCATGGTTTGGTCACATTTCCTGCCATGACTGATAGGTCTACCTACCTTCTGTCAAAACTTATGGTCCCAGAGCAAAATTCCCCTCAAAGATTTACTGTACTGAACCCTGAGTTGAGATTATCATATGAAGCAAGATTGAATAGGTTAGGCCTCTAAACTCTGCAATTTAAAAGAATGAAATGGTCTAATTAAAATATAAAATTTTAATGTGCTTGGCAGGGTAGATGGTAGGAATTGTTTTTATGTGTGAGATTCACTTGCTCACTTAATGGGACTCTTTTTGCACTAATGACGAGGCATGGTTTATAATTGCTGATATATGATATCATGATAACATGATATATTACAGGATCGTAGGGATAAGGTTGGGGGGATGGGTTCAGGTGGGACATTCTTTAGAGGCAAGATTAGAGTGGTGCTAGAAAAGCACAGTAGGTCAGGCAGCATCTAAGAAGCAGGAAAATCGACATTTTGGGCATTCTTTAGAGGGTCAGTGCAGAATCACTGGGTTGAATGGCCTGCTTAGGCACTTTTCGGGGCTTTGTGAATCAATATACATGTAATTCTGTCTTTCCTGCTAAATTCCTGAGTAACCTTACCGTTCCCAAGTGACTGCATTCTCACTTTGGTTTAAAATCCACTTTCGGAGCGATAGATTGAAAAGAAGTTTATACTGCTGGCTGAACTGAAGTTGAAGCTGTACTTTTTGTCCCCAAGGTTACTGCTTCTTATGCTGACATTAGGACAGGAGAGTCAGCCCCTGTGATCAAAATGGCACCCTTTAAATGCAGCTGCCCAGATTATCCCCATGTATTGTGGCACACTATCACTTAATAACAGCAGTTTGATATAGCAATGTAATAACATAATCAGTTACTCCATGTAACTTGAGTTTCTGACCCAGGATAGATGTTATGAAACACAATATTAGAGCCCTAGGAGCCAGGCTGTTTCAAAACCAATCTGTTGTTTCACACGACACCTTGCATCATTGTCCTATCAACACCTATACAATATAGTCAATCAAGGTGAATAGCTTGAATCTCTGTCTGGCTTATTATCTCAGTTTCACTGTCTTATTAGCACCTATTCAATATAATCAATCAATGGCTTGCATATCTGTTTAGCTTGATCCAATTCAGTTGGTTAGTTTTCCCAGCATACTTTTCAGTTGACCAGTGTTGCTTTTAGTGTCCCTAAAGTGATGTTATTTTATTTGAAAGGAACATTCTACAACCCACAAGGTGCTCAGAAAATGTTTCCCCTAATGGGTAGTCTAAGGCATAATTCATAGCCTCCAAATAAAATAGAATCCCTACAGTACAGATAGAGGACATAGGGAAAGGCAAAATAGGCTGCGGCTATTTTCTATGGAGCCTTATAGAGAGTGACTTTTCAATCATTTGGTTAGTCCTGTTAGTTTATCCTATTTTGGTAATTTCTTTCCGAATTAGGTAAGGGGTAGATAGGATAGAATATATCATTTTGTCTTATATGACAGTGGGTTAGCCTTTCGGTTCTTACAGTTTAAATTTCAGATGAAGTAAAATGTCTTTGCTGACCTCCAAATAACCAACTTACTTGATACTTTTTTTTTCGGGGTTAGGACAAGTGCTTGGAGAAAATTTCAACTCTGTTGTAACTGATGAAGACGTTAAGATGGCAAAAGTCTAAAACTTGATCCCAACCAGCCGTGATGAACCTACTTCCCATTTAACTGAGACATGTTTTTTGTGTGACTGAGTAACCTGCTTGGAGAAACCTGCTTGATTTGAAATTAACATCTACATGAGTTATATTATGATGGAAGCATTTAGTAGATGGGGAGAGGTGAATAACAGTGATGTGGATCTGAAAGGCTGTCTGTGCCACCTCCCTTTTCCTGCTCAATTACAACTCTGACTCACTAGTCGGAGACCAAGTGTCTTGACCATCCAGACCCAGCAAGGTGTTTATATGTGTGTAGTTGTGTTTGACACATGTTTACTATGGTTATACACAATTGGAATGAATCAGTTGCTCCACTGAAAAGGTCTCCTCAAGGAACATTGGACCGGTGTTCTTAATCTGGTAGAGGAAAGAAGAAAGAGCCAATCCCTAATTGTCCCTGAACTGAATGAATGGTTTGCTGAGCCATTTGAAGGCAGTTAAGAGCTGAAAATGTGTTACTGGAAAAGTGCAGCAGGTCAGGCAGCGTCCAAGGAACAGGGGAATCGACGTTTCGGGCATGAGCCCTTCTTCAGGAATCAGAAACGTCGATTCTCCTGCTCCGTGGATGCTGCCTGACCTGCTGCGCTTTTCCAGCAACACATTTTCAGCTCTGATCTCCAGCATCTGCAGTCCTCACTTTCTCCTAGAAGGCAGTTAAGAGTCAATTGTGGGTCTGGGGTCACATGTAAGATCATAGATTTCCTCACTTACAAGGCATTAATAAATCAGGTATATTCACAATCACTACCTCTGAGACTAATAAATCTGGAATTGAAAACTAATCAAATTTAAATTCCACTAGCTGCAATGGTGATATTTGAAAGTACATTCCCAGAGCATTTTCCTGGGCCCCTGAAGCACTCTTGAAGTGACATTGGTACAAAGTTTTTCTTACCAGCACCAGCACCATCCCGCCCCAAAACACACACACATACACACACATACCTGCCTGCTGCCACACACCACCACATGGAGTTCATGTGATTCATTCGTATTTAAGTAATTAATGAAATAAACATTATGCAATGTATTGTCTGCAATATAACATTTAAAAAGCTCAATCTTTCTGTGTATTCAGGTATGCTAGAGTTTATCTAGCACTTAGAGTGGAAGATGGACTTCGCTATTACATTCCTGTTAATGTTATCCCTTATATGCAGCCATTTAATATTGGTAAGAGACCAGCAAAATTAAAAATTGTTACCTATCTGTATTTACTTACCCTTGTAACACGTTTTCTTTTCCCACAGGTAGATAATATGAATTCAACTGCACAAGGTTTGTTTCATGCAGAAATTTTCACTGGTGTATATTATTAAGTTCAAAAACAAATCCAGCACAATGTAGGAATGGATTGACAATTTGGTATTATTATGAACATGACACTTCAGAAAGTATGTCAAAACCTTTAAGACTATGCAGAACGATAATTGGGAATGAGAGATAAAGGACTTGAGTTATGTGCAAGAACTCGCACTGGATTGTTATTTCAGTAGAGACCATTAAGAAGAGATTTGATAGAAGTATCCAAAATCATGTGAGTTTATATAGAATATCTAAGGAGAAACTATTTCCTGTGACAGATGGTCTGGTAGTAAGAGAGAGTTGATTCTTTTGGCAATTGCTTTAAAGCTATGTTGTGTGGAAACGTTTTGTTACAATGTGAGACATAACCTGAATGCATTGCCTGCAAATGTAGTGAAAACATTTTCGTTATGAACATTGGAATACTTTACCAATGATAGAGTACGGTCATGATGCTGAATAGTGTTGTGTGTTGTGTCACAAATAATTCTTTTTAAAACTTTAATATGTGTTTATTAATTGATTGTTTGAAAAATACACAGACCTCCTGACAAATATAGTTGCTATAATCATGCCATAAAGACAGGATTCTGGGTAATCCAAGATGGAGGATAGGAAAAATTTCTGGGTGTAACAGTAGCACCTTTTTTGAGGTATTTTAGGTGTGGGAGGTGATTTCCTCGAATTCCAGGAGCAGCAATTGCTGTTTCATATGCTGTTGCATTGTTTTGGAACTTTGGAAAGCAGTTTTAAAAAGGGAGAGGTACAGACAAAGGAAGCACATGGTGAGGTCATTGCAGGAGAGAGAGCGAAAGAAACTGACACCACAGTGAACCTGTACAGTTACTGTCTTTACTGTTTGAATTCATGTATCGCTGGACATCGGAGTGCGTCTTGGAAAAAAAACAAATAGTGAAATTCACAACTAATCTTGGAGGAACTGTTTGGGTAAAATCACAGCACAGAAATAGATAAGTGAATAGTTTTAAGTGTGACCGACAGAGAGTCTGCAGTAGTGAGTAGAGTGGCTTCTTTCTTGATTATATGTTTTTTGAAATATGTCCCTTGATTAAACTTAAATATAAGCCTAAACTTCTGATTTAACCTGGAGCAGTGTTTTGTAGAGGAATTACAGTGTTATTTTCTGGGTCTGTAGATTGTGAAAGAGAAAAAATGGCTTTTAATGGAGTGATATGCACGTCTTGTCGGATGTGGGAGTTTAAGGAGAGTTTATGGGTTACTGCAGATTATACCTGCAATAAATGCTGTTGGTTGCAAATCCTATCAGATTGAATGGATCGGTTGGAGAGACAGTTAGAGGCAATGAGGAATTTGAACAGCAATGGTATGTTGTGGATGGCAGTTATAGGGGGAAAAGTCGCAGATACAGTCACATAGATGGGTTAACTCCAGGAAAGGTAAGACAGGTAGACAGTTAGTGCAAGAGTCTTCTGCGACCATCTTCATTTCAAACAGGTATGCTGTTTTGGAAAATGTAGGGGGTGATTGATTCACAGTGGAATGTAGCACAAACAGCCAAGTTTCTGGTATTGAGAGTGGCTTTAATGCAATGAGAGATACGCCGGGTTCCAAGAGATCAATTGTGTTATGGACTCTCTCTAGTCCAAGGTACAGACAGATGTTTCTGTGGCTAGCAGTGAGAAATAAGAATGGTGTGTTGCTTCCCTGGTTCCAGGATCAAGGATGTCTCTGAGAGGGTGCAGTATGTTCTCAAGGGAGAGAGGGGCCAGCAAGAGGTCATTGTCCACATTGGAACCAATGACATAGGAAGGGAAAAGGTTGAGATTCTGAAGGGAGATTACAGCGAGCCAGGCAGGAATTTAAAAAAGATATCCTCGAGAATAGTAATATCTGGATTACTCCCAGTGCTGCGAGCTAGTGAGAGCAGGAATAGAAGGATAGAGCAGATGAATGCATGGCTGAGGAACTGGTGTATGGGAGAAGGATTCACATTTTTGGATCATTGGAATCTCTTTTGGGGTAGAAGTGACCTGTACAAGAAGGACGGATTGCACCTAAATTGGAAGGAGATTAATATACTGGCAGAGAGATTTGCTAGAGCTGCTCGGGAGGATTTAAACTAGTAAGGTGGGGTGGTGAGACCCAGGGAGATAGTGCAGAAAGAGATCAATCTGAGACTGGTACAGTTGAGAACAGAAGCGAGTCAAACAGTCAGGGCAGGCAGGGAGACGGTAGTACAAATAAATTACACTGCATTTATTTCAATGCAAGGGGCCTAACAGGGAAGGCAGATGAACTCAGGGCATGGTTAGGAGCATGGGACTGGGAAATCATAGCAATTACAGAAATATGGCTCAGGGATGGACAGGACTGGTAGCTTAATGTTCCAGGATACAAATGCTACAGGAATGATCGAAAGAGAGGCAAGAGAGGATGGGGCGTGGCGTTTTTGATAAGGGATAGCATTACAGCTGTACTGAGGGAGGATATTCCCGGAAATACATCCAGGGAGGTTATTTGGGTGGAGCTGAGAAATAAGAAAGGGATGATAACCTTATTGGGATTGTATTATAGACCACCTAATAGTCAGAGGGAAATTGAGAAGCAAATTTGTAAGGAGATCTCAGCTATCTGTGAGAATAATAGGGTGGTTATGGTAGGGGATCTTAAACTTTCCAAACATCGACTGGGACTGCCATAGTGTTAAGGGTTTAGATGGAGAGAAATTTATTAAGTGTGTACAAGAAAATTTTCTGATTCAGTACGTGGATGTACCTACTAGAGAAGGTGCAAAACTTGACCTATTTTGGGAAATAAGGCAGGGCAGGTGACTGAGGTGTCAGTGGGGGAGCACCTTGGGGCCAGCGACCATAATTCTATTAGATTTAAAATAGCGATGGAAAAGGATAGACCAGATCTAAAAGTTGAAGTTCTAAATTGGAGAAAGACAATTTTGATGGTATTAGGCAAGAATTTTCAAAAGCTGATTGGGGACAAATGTTCTCCGGTAACGGGATGGCTGGAAAATCGGAAGCTATCAGCAATGAGATAACGAAAATCCAAAGAAAGTATATTCCTATTAGGGTGAAAGGAAAGGCTGGTAGGTATAAAGAATGCTGGATGACAATAGAAATTGAGGGTTTGGTTAAGAAAACGAAGGAAGCACTTGCAAGGTATAGACAGGATAGATTGAGTGAATCCTTAGAGTATAAATGCAGTAGGACTATGCTTAAGAGGAAAATCAGGAGGGCAAAAAGGGGACATGAGATAGCTTTGGCAAATAGAATTAAGGAGGATCCAAAGGGTTTTTACAAATACATTAAGGGCAAAAGAGTAACTAGGGAGAAAATAGGGCCCCTCAAGGATCAGCAAGGCAGCCTTTGTGTGGAGCCGCAGAAAGTGGGGGAGATACTAAACGTGTATTTTGCATCGGTATTTACTGTGAAAAAAGATATGGAAGATATAGACTGTAGGGAAATAGATGATGACACCTTGCAAAATGTCCATACTACAGAGGAGGAAGTATTGGATGTCTTGAAACACATAAAGTTGGATAAATCCCCAGGAACTGATCAGGTGTCCCCTAGAACTCTATGGGAAGCTAGAGAAGTGATTGCTGGGCCTCTTGATGAGATATTTGTATCAAAGATAGCCACAGGTGAGGTGCCGGAAGACTGGAGATTGTCAAATGTGGTGCCACTGTTTAAGAAGGGTGGTAAGGACAAGCCGGGGAATTATATAGCAGTGAGCCTGACATTGGTTGTTGGCAAGTTGTTCCAGGGAGTCCTGAGGGTCAGGATGTACATGTATTTGGAAAGGCAAGGACTGATTTGGGATAGTCAACTTGGCTTTGAAATCATGTCTCACAAACTTGATTGAGTTTTTTGAAGAAGTAACAAAGGGGATTGATGAGGGCAGAGCAGTAGATGTGATCTATATGGATTTCAGTAAGGCATTCGACAAGGTTCCCCATGGAAGACTGATTAGTAAGGTTCGATCTCACGGAATACAGGGAGAACTAGCCATTTGGATACAGAACTGGCTCAAAGGTAAAGACAGAGGATGGTGGTGGAGGGTTGTTTTTCAGAGTGGAGGCCTGTGACCAGTGGAGTGCCACAAGGTGCTGCATCCACTAATTTACATAAATGATTTGGATGTGAGCATAAGAGGTATAGTTAGTAAGTTTGCAGATGACACCAAAATTGGTGGTGTAGTGGACAGTGAAGAAGGTTACCTCCGATTACAACAGGATCTTGATCAAATGGGCCAATGGAGTTTAATTCAGATAAATGCGAGGTGTTGCATTTTGTGAAAGCAAATCTTAGCAGGACTTATACATTTAATGGTAAGGTCGTAGGGAATGTTGCTGAACAAAGAGATCTTGGAGTGCAGGTTCATTCCTTCTTGAAAGTAGAGTCGCAGGTAGATAGGATAGTAAAGAAGGCGTTTGGCATACGTTCCTTTATTGGTCAGAGTATTGAGTACAGGAGTTGGGAGGTCATATTGCGGCTGTACAGGACATTAGTTAGACCATTGTTGGAATATTGTGTGCAATTCTGGTCGCCTTCCTATCGGAAAGATGTTGTGAAACTTGAAAGGGTTCAGAAAAGATTTACAAGGATGTTGTCAGGATTGGAGGATTTGAGCTACAGGGAGAGGCTGAACAGGCTGGGGCTGTTTTCCCTGGAGCATCGGAGGCTGAGGGATGACCTTCTAGAGGTTTACAAAATTATGAGGGGCATGGATAGGATAAATAGACAAAGCCTTTTCTCTGGGGTCGGGGAATCCAGAACTAGAGGGCATAGATTTAGGGTGAGAGGCGAAAGATATAAAAGAGGCCTAAAGGGCAACTTTTTCACAAAGAGGGTGGTACGTGTATGGAACGAGCTGCCAGAGGGAGTGGTGGAGGCTGGTACAATTGCAACATTTAAAAGGCATTTGGATGGGTTTGGAGGGATATGGGCCAGGTGCTGGCAGGTGAGACTAGATTGGGTTGGGATATCTGGTTGGCATGGACAGGTTGTACCAAAGGGTCTGTTTCCATGCTGGACATCTCTATGACTCTAACCTTCCAGAAGATTCTTCAGAAATCAAAGTTAGGTTAGGATTCAGTATTTTGTGTACCTCCTGATAGGTCTGGAATGCTAGCTTTTATGTTATAAGTTGCCACACAGATTTGGGGCTGAATCTTTGACTGACAGGGATCTGGAGATCCTAGTGGATGGGTGGTGCAGACAAGGATTGTTCTCTTCCCAGAGGACCGCCAGAGGAGGCCATGTCAGCAAAGTCTATTCGCCTGATCTGAGGTTGCTTTCTGCATTAGTGCTGTCTCCAGGGTGCAGAGGAACAGCCAGCAGTGTTGCAACAGGACCGAAGACCTTCTCTCCTCTGACAGTGTGAATGTCAGGCTCTTCTTTCTGCCAGCTCACATGCATTGTATCAATACCAGCACACTATATATCCCATAAGGCACATCCTGTACCACTATCACTATTGCCCAACCATCTTCCCTCACTTGCACTTCTACTCAGCATTCCACACTACTAACCCTGCATGCTCTCTGTGCTAGCTCCTCAGTCATTAGCTGCATTTCACCATCCTTCCCCGATATGCACAGCACCAACAGTGCCACCACGCACTGTAATTTCACTCAGCTCCTTATTCTTCTTGCAGGAGAAAAAACCCATGACTGGGCACAGAAAGGCTGGTCAGTTGGAGCTGTGTCACATACCAGACAAATCACCTTCGAGGAGAGAATTTGGTGATTGTAGAAGTCCGGGACTGCTTCTGTGTGATGATGAAACATTAATGTTTTGCCAAATGTGAAAATAACACTCTAAACGCCACTCTTCCATTAATCCTATTATCATTCTCAATCCTTGAACATTACTTCAAACCAGTGGCCATGATATGTTTTCAGTTTCTTCTATCTTGCAGGTTCCACAAGCCTACCCTTGAGCTCAACATTGTCACACCTAGCTCTGCCAGAAGCCCCATTATTGACCTCTGAGGATGAGAATACAAAGGTCACAAAGGAACCATCATCAAAGCTATTTCCTGCATGCCCAGTAGACCAGATATTGGTATCTTATTGGGAACTGTTGTCATAAAGAGTGAGGGGTGCACAATCTGGCGAGCACCTTGATAAAAACTCACCAAAGCTGGCCATGAAAGAACATAAGAACTAAGAGCAGGAGAAGACTATCCAGCCACTTGAGCCTGCTTTGCCATTCAATAAAATCATGGCTGATTTTTTTCATGGACTCAGATTCACCTACCTGCACTCTCACTGTTTTCCTTAATTTCTTTATTTTTCAAAAAAAACTACCTTAGCTTTAAAAAAGTTCACTGAAGTAGCGTCAACTACTTTCCTGGGCAAGGAATTCCATGGATTAACAACCCTCTGGGTGAAGAAGTTCCTTCTCAATTCAGTTGTAAATTCAGTTGTAAATCTGCTCCCTCTAATCTTGTAGCTATGCCCGCTTGTCTTAGCTTCACCTGCCAGTGGAAGCATCCTCTCTACTTCTGTCTTATCCAATCCCTTCATAACTTTATATGTTTCTATAAGATTCCATTTGCCAGACCTTTGCCCACTCACTCAATGTATCTATGTTCCTCTGCAAAGTTTCACTTTCCTCTGCATACTTAGCTCTGACACTCAGTGTCATCTGCAAACTTTAACACAGTACACATGATCCCCAACTCCAAATCATCTATATAAATTGTAAATAATTGTGGTCCTAATGCCGATCCTTGAGGCACATCACTAGTCACTGATTGCTAGCCAGAATAGCACTCATTTATTCCCATTCTTTGCTTCCTGTTAGTCAACCAATTCTCTATCCATGCTAATACTTTACCCCTAATGCCATGCATCTTTACTTTCTGCAGCAGCCTCTTGTGTGGCACCTTGTCGAAGGCCTTTTGGAAATCTAGGTACACCACATCCACTGGGTCCCCGTGTCCATCTTGCTCTTAATGTCTTCGTAGAGTTCCAACAGATTTGTCAAGCATGACCTGCCCTTCATGAACCTATGCTGTGTCTGTCCAATGGGACAATTTCTATTGAGACGCCTTGCTATTTCTTCCTTGATAATAGACTCAAGCATCTTTCCCACTACAGAGGTTAAACTAACTGGTCTATAATTCCCAATCTTTTGTCTACCTCTCTTTTTAAACAGTGGCGTAACATTTGTTGTTTTCCAATCTGCTGGGACTGCCCAGGAGTCCAGCGAATTTTGGAAAATTACTGCCAGTGCACCTGCTGTTTCTCCCACCATTTCTTCTTGTACTCTGGGATGCATTCCATCAGGCCAGGAGACTTATCTATCCTTAGCTCCATTAGCTTGTCCAACACTTCCAGAACAATGATTATTTCTAAATCCTCACCTACATTGAACATTATAGCACACTACAGACCCTTTGGCCCTCTATGTTGCACCGACCTGTGGAACCAATCTGAAGCCCATCCATCCCACACTATTCCATTTTAATCTATACATTTATCCAATGACCATTTAAATGCACTTAAAGTCGACGAGGCTACTACTGTTGCAGGGAGGGTGTTGCACACCCCTACAACTCTCTGAGTAAGGAAACTACCTCTGACATGTGTCCTATATCCATCACGATTCAATTTGAAGTTATGACCCCTTGTGCTAGCCATTAGCATTTGAGGAAAAAGGCTCTCACTGCCTACCCTATCTAACCTTCTGCTTATCTTGAATGTCTCAGTTAAGTCACCTCCCAACCTTCTTCTCTCTAATGAAAACAGCCTCAAGTCCCTCAACCTTTCCTCATTAAGACCTTCCCTCCATGCCAGGCAACATCCTGGTAAATCTCCTCTGAATCCTTTCCAAAGCTTCCGCATCCTTCTTATAGTGCTGTGATCAGAATTGTACGCAATACTCCAAGTGCAGTCGCACCAGAGTTTTGTACAACTGCAACATGACCACATGGCTCAGAAACTCAATCCCTCTACCAATAAACAGGAACACACCGTATGCCTTCTTAACAACCCAATCAACCTGGGTGGGAGCTTTCAGGGATCTATGCACATGGACACTGAGATCTCTCTGCTCACCTACACTACCAAGAATTTTACCATTAGCCCAGTACTCATTATTAATGTCGCTCCTTCCAAAGTGAATCACCTGACACTTTCCTGCATTAAACTCCAGTTGCCACCAGCCCAGCTCTGCAGCTTATCTATGTCCCATTGTAACCTGCAGCATCCTTCAGCACTATCCGCAGCTCTTACCAATCTTAGTATCATCCGTAAATTTACTAACCCATCCTTTCACAACTTCACCTAGGCCATTTTAAAAAAAAGGCAAACAGCAGTGGCCCCAAAAAAGATTCTTGTGGTACACCACTAGTAACTGAACTCCAGGATGAACATTTCCCATCAACCACCACCCTCTGTCTTCTTTCAGCTAGCCAATTTCTGATTCAAACCACTAAATCACCCTCAATCCCATGCCTTCGTATTTTGTGCAAAAGCCTACCATGGGAACCTTATCAAATACCTTTTTGAAATCCATATACACCACATCAACCTTTACCCTCATCCACCTGTTTGGTCACCTTCTCAAAGAACTCAATAAGGTTTGTGAGGGTCGTCCTACCGTTCACAAAACCGTGTTGACTATTCCTAATCAACTTTATTCCCTTATAGATGATTATAAATCCTATCTCTTATAACTTTTTCCAATACTTTACCCACAACCAAAATAAGCCTCACTTTTTTATAATTACCCGGGTTGTCTCTACTCCCATTCTTGAACAAGGGGACAACATTTGTTATCCTCCAGTCTTCTGGCACTATTCCTGTAGACAATGACAACATAAAGATGAAAGCCAAAGGCTCTGCATCTCCTCCCTGGTTTCCCAGAGAATCCTAGGATAAACCCCTTCTAGCCTAGGGGACTTACCTACTTTCACACTTACCTGAATTGCTAACACCTCCTTGTGAACCTCAATCCCATCTGGTCCAGTAGCCTGTATCTCGTATTCTCCTTGACAATATTGTCTTTTTCTAGTGTGAATACTGACAAAAAATATTCATTTAGCACTTCCCCTATCTCCTCCTCTGACTCCATGCACATCTTCCCACTGCTATCCTTGACTCTAGGCATTCTTTATTCCTGCTATTAAAAGCCTTGGGGTTTTCCTTGATCCTGCCTGCCAACGACTTCTCATGTCCTCTCCTGGCTTTTCTTAGCTCTCTCTTTAGGTCTTTCCTGGCTAACCTGTAACTCTCAAGTGCCCTAACTGAGCCTCCAAATCTCATACTAACATAAGCCTCTTTCCTTGGACACCTATGCAGATTATCCCTTTTATTACAGTGCTTCCTTTTCACTGGAATATACTTCTGCTGAGCACTTTGAAAAATTTATTTGAAAGTCCTCCACTGCTCGTCAACTGTCCCACCATAAAATCTCTGTTTCCAGTCTATGTTTAGAGACATAGAAAATAATCAGAGGGTTAGATAGGGTGGACAGGGAGAGCCTTTTTCCAAGTATGGGGACGGCAAATACGAGGGGACACAACTTTAAAGTGAGGGGAGATGGGTATAAGACAGATGTCAGAGGTAGTTTCTTTACTCAGTAGTAAGGGTATGGAATGCTTTGCCTGCAACGGCAGTAGGTTCGCCAAGTTTAAGTGCATTTAAGTCATCATTGGACAGGCATATGGACGTACATGGAATAGTGTAGGTGGGATGGACTTCAGATTAGTATGACAGGGCGGCGCAACATCAAGGGCCGAGGGGCCTGTACTGCGCTGTAATGTTCTATGTTCTATGTACTTTAGCTAGGTTCTATTGCAGTCCCCCTTGTTCAAGCACAGGACCCTAGTATTGGATTTTATCTTCACGCTCTCCATCTGTATTCTAAAGTCAACCATACTGTGATCACTCCTTTCAAGCGGATCCCTAACTATGAGGTCATTAATTATTCCTGTCTCATTACACAGGACCAGCTCGAGGATAGCTTGCTCCCTCGTTGGGTCCATTACATATTGTTCAAGAAAACTATCAAAAATACATTCAACAAACTCCTCCTCAAGGCTAACCTGACCGAGTTGGTTCAACCAGTCTACATTTGGATTAAAATCCCCCAAAATAATAGCCATACCATTTTTACAGGCATTAGTTTTATTTTGTTTACTGCCCGCCCCAATGTGATGTTATTATTTGGTGGCCTATAGATTACGCTTATCAGTGACTTTTTTTCTTAGAATTTCTAATTTCCACCCAAATGGATTCAACCTCATTTTCCATAGAACCAATATCATCTCTCAGCACCACCCTAATGTAATTCTTGAATATCAGAGCTGCATCGCCTACCTCACTTTCTTGCCTGTCTTTCCAAAGAGTCTGGTATCCCTGGATATTTAACTCCCAGTCGTGACCATCCTGTAACCATGCCACCATAATGGCTACCAAATCATATTCATTCACAATGAATTGTGCCGTTAACTCATCAACCTTGTTATGAATGCTATGAGCGTTCAGGTAAAGTACCTTTTTGCTAGCTTTCTTACCTTCATGATTTCCAATATCTCTAATAATATCTCCTGAGTTATCCTTTCTTTTTCATTCTTTCATTGTCTGTCTTGAACTTATACCCTCCTGCACATCTGCTAACCTGCTGCTTACCTTTTTATTTATCATCATACTTCTGTTGTTTTCCCTTTCCTTTCCCCCCGACTCATAAATTTAAAGTCCTATTGACCAGCCCAAGTGCTGGTAATTTGGAGTGCTGTTGGACACCAGCCACCTGCTCAGGACTAGGCAGCAGATGACCCTATGGCAGCAATCAGAGACTTCATCCAATTGCATAGGAGGAATAACAGTGGTAGACATGCATATGGAAGGCCAGAGCCCTACTTGCACAGAGCTACATCAGTGGCGTGAATCACCTATTTGTCTCAGGACCAAAGGAGACAGTGCATCTTGAACCAAGTCCACGTGTCACCTTCCCACAAGGAGAATAGGACAGTACCAAGAGGTATACAGCCACAGGTGGAACACACATACCTCTCAACTGTTGTCACTCAGAACACTGTAGACTGTGGCCAGACCCTCCACTTCCATCCTGTCTATCCCTGTTTGAAGCTTGGGAGTTCAGGTTGAGGAGAGTCAGCTCTCTCCTGGCAAGAATACCCTCAGCATGTCATGCCTGTGCAGAGAAAAGTTCTCTGGGGTTGCTCTACCAAAGCTTCAAGTTCAAAAGCCTCCGCCCTAGCTGTAGAACTAAGGAGTGCACTTTGACGCAGTGGGAGTTTGAAAATGACTAAAAAAACTGTATAGAAGGCACTTTGATACCATGGATGAAGAAGGGTGTCTTGTTTTCGTAGATGGTTGATAGTAAGCCAGGGAAAGAGAAAAGCTGACCATAGGCCACAGCACAGAAAACCCCATCTCGTTGTCATCATTACCAGCTTTTCTCCTTCCCTGGCTTATATCGACTACTCCTTTGCCTGCCTAAATTTCCTTATCTTTCTGAGCTCTATCTGCTCACTCCTTTTGTCCCCCACTCCCTGTCATCAGTATAGATACCAACCATTCCGGCTGCTGTGAGTTCTGAAGAAGGGTCACTGGACTGAAAACATCAGCTCTGGTTCCTCTCCATAAAAGTTACCACTCCTGCTGAGTTTCTGTTTCAGATTTCCAACATCTGCAGTTCTTCATTTTATTATAGCTCCTTTCAGTCACTGCTCTAAAGAAAGCAATTCCACTCTATTCAGAATAAAAACCGCTAGAGAAACACAACATCTCTTGGAAGAAGGCAGAGTTGTTTCAAACCTGGTAACTCTTCAGCAAAACCAGCCAGACCTGCTGAGTTTCTCCAGCAAATTCTATCTGTAGTTCTTTGTTTTATTTATCCTAATCTACCCCCTCTAAAATCAATAGCTAATCTAACCCACCATCAAGAGTTGGATAGAGCTCTTAAGGATAGTGGAATCAAGGGTTATGGGGATAAGGCAGGAACAGGATACTGATTGAGGATGATCAGCCATGATCATAATAAATGATGGTGCTGGCTCAAAGGGCAGAATGGCCTACTCCTGCACCTATTGTCACCTCAAAAATAAGCCTCATCAGGGATTCCAACATTAGATTATTGATACAGATATGTGGTATCAGCCTTAAGAGTTAAACAGTTCATAGATTATTCCAAAAAGTAATCAGGGAAATTTACATAATAAAAGGTGTTCACCCTTTAGTAGCAATTAAAGTTTCTCCAGCCATCATGAATCGAGGAATGTTCCTTAACCTACACAATATTAAGCTATGTGTTTAATGCAAAGTCCAAGCTAGACACTAAATGAACCTGATTTTGCATCATTTAACCCAATGTATGTAATCTTTGATGTATATTGCAGAATGATTGAATGCTTATTCACCCCATTAAGTAGAACACAATAGAATGCATTTTTTCTCCTTCACTTTTTTGATCACGCAGCATTGCCCTTTGATGAGAAGGGCATTGCTTCTCACTAGCCATTCGGGTGTTTCCTTTCTTCCTGGTGGTGGAAATTGAATAAAGATTTGTATACCTTGTGTCTTTCACTGTGTCTCACACCTGCATGCACACAACATGGATGCCGGGGAAAATATAAGCACTACCGCAGAGAGAAATATAGAATGCATTTGTCCCCATCACTTTTTTGATCACGCAGCATTACCCTTTGATGAGAAGGGCACTGCTATTCACTGACCACTCCGGTGTTTCCTGTCTTCCTGGTGGTGGAATATGAATAAAAACTTAAGAAATTGTTTGTTCTTCACTGTGTCCTACACCTGCAAACACAGGACATTGGTGCTGGGGGGAAAAAATAAACGCTACTGCAGTTAGGCAGTAGTGTGAGGGAAGAGGGGAAAAAAAAACAGCAGAAACATCCTGTTCACTGAGAGAAAAAAAAACACATTTTTAGGTTTGGTCAGTCTGCAGGGAGGCCAAAAACCATTCGCAGGATAGCTCGCCAAGGATAGTCTGATCAGTATGCAGTATGGACCAGCGTCAGGGGGTGTGCAGCATCCCCAGGGACCAGAGGGAGTTGAGTTACGTAATCAGTGAGTTCATTGTTGAATGCAGTTTTTAGCTATGTTGTGTTTTGGAGACTGTTTTCTTTTCTGCCAGGGTGCAGGCAATGTGTAAAGTGTTTGCATTTGTATATTGTGGACCTTTGCCTGCTGTAAACATTTATCTTAAGGACTGAAATGGACTTATGGATTTCTGTTATTTTGGTAACTTAAAAGGACAGTGACATGTGAAAAACTCTCTCTATATGTTTTATGTAGTGTTTTTTGTTTTGAGAGATTTTGGGCACATTATGGTTGTGTCCCTGTTTCACTTGTCCCTGTTACTGTTGTATTGTGTTTTGTATAACTATTGAATTTTTTAAAAAGTGCATTTTTGCAGCCCCTGTTTCGTAAATGGATTCTGTCTTGGAATGGAATCTGTCCCTCGTGGTTTGCACTGTACTCTTGAGTGTATTGTGTTTGCATTGTATCATCGTGTAGGTTGTGATTGAATTCTGTTTCCATATGTGCATTGCGTTTTGTGTATCTCTGGGGAGAGTTAATTGCACTTGGGGTGCTGATGCGTGGACTAAACTGGTATCAGTTTGTTGTTTGGCCCTTTGTTTCTAATAAATACTTTATCTTTTTTTAATTTGTAACTCTCTTTGTATGGCTGCAAGTGGGCCTGTGTGCAAAGTATCAATCAAAAATCCATGTGTTTTATGAAGTGATGACCAAGTCTACATTAGAAGAGCCTGAATGTGACAGAAAGGTCAGAATCTGCCTGTATATTTCCTGAAACCATGGTTAGCTCACACACGCAAACATGTGAATGAACAAACATGAATTTGGAGCAGGAATAGATGGTTCAACCTCTTGAGCCAGCTTTGGCATTGAATAACTTCATGGCTGATGTTGTGATTCCAGCTGATGGTCATACTGGACAATGCAGATCCCAAAAATGAAATATGACTTGACCATTCAAATATTGAACTTTTGCAATTGGTTAATCATAATTATTGAAACATATTCATCAAAGACTGCAGATGTTCTTTAATGATGGACCATGTTTATTATAAAGAAAATAAATGTGTGTGTGTATATATATATATATATATGTATAATATATAATAAGACAATTAGATATATACAGGTATATGATGCTGATCTGATGGAGGCCTAAGATCCACTTTTCTACCCCTGACACCCTGGCTCCTTTGTTAAGAATCAAACAACCTCCACCTTAAATATAATAGTAACTGTACTTCTAGCCCTTCACCTCTCTGAAATATCTATGCTCCATCAGTTTTGTCTAGTTTATTCTCTTGCCTTCAGTTATTCCACACTTACGACTAAGTGTTTATTTGCCTAGACCCTAAACTACAATTCCCTCCATAAATCTGTCTATTTCTTATCCCCTGCAATATGTTTTTTTTTAATTTAACACCTTAGACCAAGCTTTTGGTCACCTAATATATATTTTATGTTGCTCTGCTAACATTCCTGAGAGATTATTTAGGACATTTTACCAATGAAAATCACTAACACTACTGAAGTAGGTAGGAATGTAGAATATTTGCTTGGAAATAAAGACGCATGGGTAAAGATGAGTTGAATTGGGATAGACAGATAATTTATCTGGGTGGAAGTAGTTAGTGTCTGTTGTGAACCATCTGGCCTATTCAGAAGCTCATCTCCAAGTCAGAGAAATGGTGACATTACATGACTTAGCAATATCAAAGCTCAGGATAATGAAAATTGTTAATATTATTAAATCCTGGATATTGTGAGGAACGCAGATGCTGGAGAGTCACTAAAATGATTGGAAAATGGATAGCAGGTCAAGCAGCATCAGAAGAGCAGGAGACTCGCTGTTTCGGGCAGGACCCTTCATCAGGACTGGGGAGGGGAAGGGGTGTAAGAAATAAATAGAGGGGAGTGGGGCTGGGGAAAGGTAGGTGGGATGGTAATAGGTGGATACAGATAGGAGGTGAATGACTTTGGTTACTGGGAAGAGTTGTACAGATATTTACAAGCTTCAATCTTGTCACAAATAGTTCACAGAGACCTCACCAACAGCCCTACGTATACACCATGTGAGCAGCAGCTGATCAAGAAGACAAGTCAGAATAACCGTGTCAAGGGTAATTACAGAGAGAAAACAAGTATCGGCCTAACCAGTGATGCCCACAACCTATGAAAGTTTCTTTTTAAAAGCAGTTGAATTATGCGAAATATACTATGTAGTTATCATCAATTAGCCCACTGAAACATAATTTAAAAATTGTCAAAATGTGCATGATCAGAGAGTTCATAATGCTATTGTCAAGAAAATGCATTGGTGGGATTCGAGAAAATTTAATAATTTTGTGACAACTGGAGAGATGTTGAGATTAACGTTGGGAATGAAGGATAGAATTAAATTGAATCTAAGCAGTGTGTTAGCAAATACAAAATTGACTTTTGGAATATGGATCTTTATGTTGTTTTAATATTCTAATTTGCAGAATTGAAATAAATTTGTGTCAAGCATATTGGAAAGAAGTGGCAACAGATAGAATCTGAACATCTGCTTAGAGAGTGTGACAAAATCAACCATATTCAACAGTTAAGATAGATTTTTGAACAGTAAAGTAATTAAAGGTTGCGGTAAGGAAAGTGGGTAAGTGGAGCTGAGTCCATGAAAAGATTAGCCATGATCTTATTGAATGGAGGAACAAGCTCGAGAGGGCAGATGGCCAACTCCTGCTCCTACTTCCTTTACTGTTCAAAACTCTTTCCCTTAAAAACATTCAATGAGGTAGCCTCAATTGCTTCACTAGGCATGGAATTCCACAGATTCACAAGCCTTTGGGTGAAGAAGTTCTTCCTCAATTCAGTCCTAAATCGGCTCCCTCTTATTTTGAGGCTATGCCCCCTAGTTCTAGTTTCACCCCCCAGAAGAAATGACCTCCCTGCTTCTATCTTATCTATTCCCTTCATAATTTTATGTTTCTGTAAGTTCCCTTCTCCATTCTTTAAATTCCAATGAGTATTGTGCAAGTCTGCTCAATCTCTCCTCATAAGTCAACCCTTTCAACTCTGCAATCAACTAGTGAACCTCCTCTGAACCCCTCCCAGTGCCAGTACATCCTTTCTCAAGTAAGGAGACTAAAACTTTACCTAATTCTCCAGGTGTGAACTCACCAATAACCTATACAGCTGCAGCATAACATGCCTGTTTTTAAACTCTACCTGCTGCACTTGCAAACAAACCATTTGTGATTCATGCAGGTCCCTCTTACAGCAGTATGCTGCAATTTTTCACCATTTAAATAATCATCCATTTTGCTGTTCCTACCAAACTGATATTACATTTACCAACATTGGAGAGTAGGTCGTACGAGGATAGGTTGAGAGTTCTCGGCCTTTTCTCGTTGGAACGGCGAAGGATGAGGGGTGACCTGATAGAGGTTTATAAGATGATCAGAGGAATAGATAGAGTAGACAGTCAGAAACTTTTTCCCCGGGTACATCAGAGTGTTACAAGGGGACATAAATTTAAGGTGAAGGGTGGAAGGTATAGGGGAGATGTCAGGGGTGGGTTCTTTACCCAGAGAGTGGTGGGGGCATGGAATGCGCTGCCCGTGGGAGTGGTAGAGTCAGAATCATTGGCGACCTTTAAGCGGCATTTGGATAGGTACATGGATGGGTGCTTAATCTAGGTTAGAAGTTCGGCACAACATCGTGGGCCGAAGGGCCTGTTCTGTGCTGTATTGTTCTATGTTCTATGTTCTAACATTGTACTCCATCCGTCAAACCTTTGCCCACTCACTTAACCCATCTACATCTCTCTGCAGACTTTGTTCTACCACTCATCTTAATGCCATTTGACATTAACTTTGACATGCTTCACTTGGTCCCCAACTCTAAATCATCTATTTAAGTTGCGAACAATTGTAGTCCCAACACTGATCCCTGAGGCACACCAATAGCCACTGATCACCAATTAGAAAAACATTTATCCCCACCATCAATCAATTCCCTATCCATTCTAATACTTTATCTGTACCCCCATGCACCGTGACAAAAAAACTAATTCAGTTTATCTTATGCAGCAGCCTTTTGTGCGGCACCTTTTTGAATGCCTTCTCGAAATCTAGATACGTCACTTCCACTGGTTTCCCATTGTCCACCACAATCATATCGTCCTCAAAGAATTCCAGTAAATTAGTTAAACATGATCTACCTTTCATGAAACCATGCTGCATCTGCCTGTTGGAGTATTTGAGGCTACCCATTGAATGTTTCTATGGTGAAGATAGATTGAAATTACCCTGTAATTAAAGAACTAAATTATATTTTTGATTCATTTTCAGATGGCTTGTGGAAAGAACAATGGGATATGAGTGAACCAGATGTGTTTAGTATAATTTCGGAAGCCAACAAAAAACTGTGTAAGAAAAGCTTTCCATTACATGTTTCAGCAATTTGTAATGTAGATATCTAAATTATGCTATTTCAATGATCCAATAATTTGAATTGTATTGTATTACTAGTTTAACTTTAGTATTAACATCAAGGCAATGTAGAGGTACAAGAGTAACTCAGTGAATGAACTGAAATTGGAGGAAAGGAGTTGTTCTCACTTCAGCGAAGAAGATCAAGAGGAAATCTGTAGTATTAAAATTTATGAAGAGACTTAAATAAAGTGGTTACTAGAAGGTTACTACCACAGGTTTATGAGCCAGCAATAATTGTATATATTTAACATTATCATTAAGGCGGAAGCCATGGCTAGTGGTATTACTATTGTTAATGCAGAGATCCAGGCAATGTTCTGAGAACCTAGGTTCAAATCTTGCCATGGCAGATGGTGAAATTTGAATTCTGTAATAAAAAGAATCTAATGATGACCATGAATCCATTGTTGATTGTCAGGAAATACCCACCAGGTTCACTAATGTCTTTTAGGGAAGGAAATTGCCATCCTTACCTGGCCTGGCCTACATGTGACTCCAGACCCACAGCAATGTGGTTGACTCTTAATTGCCTTCTGGGCAATAAGTGCTGGCCTAGCCAGCGATGCCCCCACCCTGTGAATGAATTTTTAAAAATTATTGTCAAAAAAATGAAAGGAGAGATGAGAGGAAAGAGAATTCCTGATTTTGATTGCTCACCTTGGGAAATGCCCATTCCAGAAGTCCGGATTTTCAGGGACACGTGCCAGCCACACTTGAATAAGCCAACTGCAAAGGAAATTTGGGCAAGGTCATAGTGGCTGCTTGCGATGGGTTGTTTATAAGGCTCACCTCATGCTGAAAGACTTTGTGATACTTCCAGCTAAAAATAACAGGCTCTTAATCAGACTTGGGCTTTGGTTTGTCAATTGTTGTCCACACACTTATCCTTGGCTGAGAATCCTGACAACTATGAGATTGTTGAAACTGCTATAATCCTCCAACTTGATTAATTAGTCTAGCTATCGGATCACTATCATTTCACTATCAATGCATGCAGTTATATTACTTAAAGTACCTTTCAGTTTCAAGGTACTGAAACTTTAAATGATTGATACTTTTATTGCTTTGAAATATGAAGTAATCTTTTAAAATCATGAAAAGTTACGAATGAATTCCTTTAAAAGCTTTCTTCTAAATAAACAACTACCACTACTGGGTGCAGTACAGTGTACAGTGGTTGAAACAGCATGGTATGTCATACCACGACTTGGGGGCATAAATTATTGGATATAGGAACATAATGTAGCATGGCAGCATATAGAGCCACTAAGGAATGAGAGTAGGAACACAGGGGCATGAGGGACTATGGGGAAGTTTTGGAGGTATACCTTGGCAGGAGAAGCATTCACATCATCTTTTGAATTTGTGTCAGAAGTTTACCTCAAGCAAACCATTTTTTTTAATGACTCTGAAGGGCTATTAACCACAACCAAACAAGAACTTGATCCAACTCCATGAAAATTGCTGAGGAATGCTTAACCAATGATGGCTACAGACAGGTTGGGAGCATTGAGTGTGAGTGCATAACTCAAACAGCCTGTTCCTGCACAAGACCCTTGTAAAAATTGAATAGCATGGGAAAGGATCTGGGAAACCCAAACCAGTTAGCAAGTCTTAGGTATTATTTTTAAAGGACTTGACTCAATTCTGACTTGGTGAAAATCAGGTAATACCATATACAATAAAGTATACAAATAGTCAATTAAATTGCAGAGACATGATAAATATTGAGAATGGGTCTAAATGATCAGCTTATCCGAGACACTATCAGCTTATCTTAGTATGAGACACTAGACAAAGTTTGCATCACATACAAATAGGATGGTTAAAAAGGCTTTTGGCACACTTGCCTTCATTGCTTGGTCCTTTGAGTACAGGAGTTGGGACATTATGTTGAGGTTGTACAGGACATTGGTGAGGTCTCTTATGGAATACTGTGTCCAGTTCTGGTCACCCAGGAAGGATATTATCAAGCTAGAGAGGGTTTAGAAGAGATTTACCAGGATGTTTCTGGGTATGAAAAGTTTGAGTAATGAAGAATGGCTGGGTTTTTTTTTCACTGGAATGTAGGAGATTGAGAGATGACCTGATAAAGCTCACAAAATAATCGGAGGTGTAGATAAAGTTGATGGTAGTTGTCTTTTCCCTAAAATAGGGAATTTCAAGATGAGGGAATATATTTTTAAGGTGAGAGGAGAGAGATTTAAAAAGACATAACTGGCGGTTTTTTTCTACAGAGGGTGGTTCGAGAGTGGAATGAACATCCTGAGGAAGTGGTGGAGTTGGGTACAATTAGAATATTTAAAAGACATTTGGATGGATACATGAATTGGAAAGGTTTGGAGGGATATGGGCCAGGAGCAGGCATGTGGGACAAGTTTAGTTTGAGATTATGTTCAGCATGGACTGGTTGGACCAAAGGGTCTGTTTCCGTGCTGTATGACTCTGTGACTCTAAATGGCTACTTTAAATGTTGTAATATTCAAGATATTGCATTCTATTATTCACAAGTTAAACAAAGATTGTTCAAAGTAAAAATACACAAATTAGTTTTAATCTACCAGAACTCTCTTGAAAGTTTTAGAAGATTATACATTGTATTCATGTGATCAGAGGTCCTGGTTCACCATCACCTGCTTTGATAATTGTTTTTATATAAGATGTAAAAGCCACAGTTGGTCATTTGACCCCCTTGAACTTGATCTGCCATTCAATATAATCATGGCTGATCTGATTATGGCCTTAACTCTCATTTCCTGCATGCTATCCATAATTTTTAACTTCGTCATAGATGCTGTGGTTGGAAGCAACAGTGTTCCAGGTCTTGATTAGCTACTGGTAAAAGACAGGCAATTCCTGAAAGAAGGATCAATGAACTGGGGCTGCATGGTGTTGTTGAGGCCAAATACCTGGCAGAAGAAATTTATTGCCAGTGCACACTAACTATCTTGGAGGCTCTACATAAAGGTATGTCTGCAGGGTTTGAGGATGGAAAGTTGTCACTTCACTCCAAAACTTTACTACTTTCCCTGAATGGAAGATCCAGCACTGTAGCAGAAACCCCATGCACCTGTTTGTCACAGAAGAAGTTAATTGACTTCTATAATTTGGGAAAGGACCAAAGTACACTACGATAGCCATTAATAGATTTATGACTAACAGGTAACTCCTGTAAAACACCACTCAGAGCAAATCCTGTCCTCCGTCTGAGTTGCAACTTTGGCCTCCAGCTCTTGCTAATTTGCTGGCCAGGATTCTTCAGTTTAGCTAAAATAGATTAACAAGTAGAGGAGGATGACTGCAAGATGACTGCACTTCCTCTAGTAGGGAGTCATCCAACAGAATAGACATCATTGCAAGTATTCTGACATCATTGTCAGTCAGTAACTTCTCTCCAGTTGATTAGATTTCTTTAAGGGCAGCCAATTCATCCTGGGTATCAATCTAGTGCATCTTGTATGGGCTACTTCCAATGCAAATAAACCCTTGCCTGAATAAGGAGACCAGGCCACATGCAATCCTTTAAGCATGGTTCCACTAAGTTCCAATATTGTAATGAAACTTCCATTATTCCATACTGAAAAATTCCATTGATCTCACAATGAAGGCTGACACTATATTTGTCTCCCTAATTATGGTATATATGGGAGACTCAGAACTGCCGCACATGTATGCTGTCTTTTTGTAATTCTTGTAGGAAAGTATACAGATCCTTCTCTACTGGAACATTTTATGTTTTTTTTCTGATTGCGGGAGAAGCAACAGCAAACACACCTAAAGCACAAGATTGAAGTATTTGCTGCTGTCTTCAGTTGTACTGAATAGCTGATTCATCTCCTCATATGCTTCACATCATAGATGCCAGTCTTCAGCTAATTTGAACTACTCCACATGACAGTAAGGAAGGCTGAAGCCACTGGATTCTGCAAAGGCTAGTTGCCCTGACCATAGCTTGGTAGCAGCACTGAAGACTCAACTTCCAGAACAAGCTCTCCCTGTACAGTTATAAAATTGGCATTTACCAGAAAAGTAGAAAATTGTCCAGATATGTTCAGATTCAAGCTGGTCAGTTATCATCCCACCTAATGTAGAACACAGCAGAATGATAGTAAGAGTAATTAATAGTGCTATAAAGCTACATTTAACCAGCAATAATCTGTTCATTGACACTTAATTTGGGACAACTCAACCTGTTTGCAGCCTTGGTTCAATCTTGCATTAAATAACTGAACTCTAGAAGTGCATCTAGTCAGTCTGTATGGATCTGCAAAGGAATGAATGTTGCAATGTTAACTTGTCTCATAGGAAATCCCACAAGAAAATTGCTGCCAATTGAGTTTGGGGACCACATGTGTTTGCTCTGAAGTTGAAGTAATAGGGAGTTTAGTTTTCAATTTGTCTTGAGTGTCTCAGAAAGATATACTAGCTGAAGAAGGGAAGAATAGAAACAGGAGTAGGTTGTTCATTCCATCAAGCCTGCTCCACCATTGAATTACATTATGGCAGGGGGTGGAGGCAAAGGGAGGGGACCTTCATTTGCAGGTTGAAGAGAAATATTACGAAGGGAGTTATCTAAGGACGTGCCAGGCTCTTGTTCCAATGAGGGGTCAATACAGGATCTGGTGCAGTGTGCTACAGGCTATATGACAGCTGAAGCAGAAGTAGGAGGTAGGATCGGGGGTGGGGGAGGGGCGGGGGGGGGCACGTTAAATCTCCCTCATCATTTGTATCACTTGAATCAGGAAAAATTGGCATGCCAGATGAACTTGGTGGATCCCCCTTTGATGTGTTTTTATTTTCCTGTTTTGTCTGCAGTTCACATTTAACTTTATTTTGCAGCTGCTTTGTCTAAGGTGTGAATTTTCAAATCCCATCGTGCACACTCAAATTTCAAAGTTTTCCAATCTTTCAGTTTACCATTTGAGTACTCTACAATATTTCTTTTTTGAGCATTATCCCTCCAACTCATCAATCGTGAGTTCTCATGGCACCTAATGGATTCCTGAGCCCAGTGTGAGATAATAGTTTTCCATTTAGGGCTAGTGCTTTTCAACCAAATGTGTTTTTTGACATATTTGCAACTTTCTAAGTCCAGTAGCAAGATTTCTTTACCACATTTATTATGCAATGCTATCAACAGCCGACACAGGTTCCGCTCATACTCTGGAAATTTAGAACACGTTAAGGATGAATTATTCTCCGTTTTATCTAAGGCCTCCCCCATACTATAACACACAGTACTTTGTTATTCCTGATACTAAAAACAATCAGAGATACGGGCCCAATTTGAAAAATAAAAATCTCTCTGATTTCTTAAAAACCCCAAATTAAAACTTAAACAACAAATCCCAGTGTGGATTTCCGGATCCCTGATTCACTCCATTCAATCACAGTACACTGAAAAAATTTAGATTCAGAAACCATCTGCTAGTGTCATCTGCAAAGAATGAGGGGTCTCAGCGGTCAGCCAAGGGAGAGAGATGAACCAAGGTTAAAAAAAAGTTCACCTTGTGGTGCCCTCTGTCTCTTAGCTCTTGGCTGCAGCTGAATCGCTTCTTCCGTGCCAGACAGAATTCACCCAGATTATTTGGTTTTTGCTCATACCGCCAAATATTGAAGCAGAATTTAATTAGCAGGGATCTGTGAGAGCAAAAGAAATCAGCAATATTCAAAAACATCAATTGAAATGACAATAATCAGCCTTTATTGTAAATACTGTAGCAGTTTGGCAGAAACTTGGCAAGAGGGGGGATCCAGATCATTCACTATTTCCTTCTAAGTATTGCGCCCTTACAAAAGAAAAGGAATACTTTAAAATATGCTGAGCAATTACAGATTATCATGAAATGTGTATCACCTGTAACACTGAACCTTGGTCTTAAAAAAATTAATCACTTGTGTCATTCCATAACTTTGTTTCTGTTATACGGACCTTTCGTTTAGGCTAAGATCTGCAGTTCAAAATATACAAGGAGCCGTTGCAGGGTTAAAAATGCAGCTTGTGTTATGTTTACTATTTCCAATTGTTTTTCACAGTCTTTTAATTTATTGAATTATAACTCGAGAATTGACCATATTTTTCCCATCATGCAATGTTAAATGTTCCCCACAATACCACATTTCGATGTAGCTGACAAAGAGACAGGAGTAGCTAGGGCCCATCTGAGTGACCAAGGCCACCCTCTCGATTTGGAGGAAATGGGAAGAGTTAAAGGAAAGGTTATAGGGGTGAGGATTAGTTCAGCAAGGCAGAGGAGGTTATTGGTTGAGGAGGACAGGATAGGTCTGTTGGAGAGGAAGAAGCTGAGGGCCTGAAGACCGTCCTTGTGGGGTATGAACATGTATAAGGACTGGACGTCCATAGTGAAGATAAAGTGCTGAAGAGGTGGAGGGTATAGTTAGTGTTGTGGATATAGGTGGGAAGTGTCTGAACTATGGGGGAGAGGATGGTGTTGAGAGAAGAAGAAATTAGTTTGGTGGGGCAGGAGAATGCGGACATGATGGATCGGCCGAAGTATTAGGCTTGTGGATCTTGGGGAGCAGGTAGACCAGGCAGTGCAGGGCTGGGGGACAATAAGGTTGGAGGGTAGATCATTGGAGGCAATGAGGTCACGGACAGTGCGAGTAATCTTGGCCTGTTGGGTCAGGGTGGTGTCGTGATCAAGGGGAAGATGGGACATGGTGTCGGAGAGCTGGCATTCGGCCTCTGTGATATAGAGGTCCTTCCTCCAGACTATCATCTTTGTCAGCAGGTTTAATGGTGAAATGGGGGTTTGTGCAGAGAGAATGGAGAGCTGCACATTCATAGGGGGTGATGTTGGATTGGGTAAGAGGGGTGGAGAAATTAAGGCGGCTGATGTCACATCGACAATCAGCAATGAAGAGGTCTGGGGCAGGTATTAGGCCGGTGTGGGTGATCAAGTGGAAGAGGAAGGTTGGAAGTGGAAGAAGGGATCCTTAGAAGGCGGTTGGGGATTTTTGTTCATGAAGAAAGCACAGAGGCGGAGATGGCGGAAGAAGAGCTCCATGTTGTGACAGGTATGGAATTTGTTGAGGCAGGGAGTGGAGGGGCACGAATGTGATCACTTTACTGGGGAACGGACTGTTCGCCCTCAGAGTTTGAGGTCCGGGGGAATAGTGAATATGTGGCAAGGCTCAGGGGTGAGGTTTTGGGAAGGTGCCAAGGAGGCTAAAGGAGGGAGGGGTGGGTAAGGTGATAGCATGTGGTGGGTGAGGTTTGGATGTGGTGTGATGAGGGTGAGTAGGTGTAGGGAAGGTTGCAGGGGAAATGAGGTGGAGAGGGAGAGGTGGAGGGATAGGGTGCATTGTGGGGTGGCTGGGTGAGGAGGGAAAGCTGGTGTGCTGGCCGACTTCACCTGCCTCACTTCCAACCTAGTTTACTGTATCTGGTCCTCCCAATATGATCTACATCGGTGGGACCAAATGTAAACTCAGGACGCAATTTGCCGAACATCTCAGCTAGGCCTGCAGGGGCTGATCTGACCTCCTAGTCACCGCCCTTTTTAATTCCCCTTCCCACTCCCTTTCCAACATGACCATCCTTGGACTCCTCCCTTGCTCCAGTGAACCAGGCCACAAATTAGAGGAACAACCTCATCTTCTGCCTGGGCAGCCAACAACCCAGAGAGCTTAATATTGAATTCTCCAATTTCAAAAAAACCTCTCTTCCCATTCCCCAACTCCTTCTCCAGCCCTTCCCCCTCCCTTCCATTCCTCTGATCAACCCTTCCCACCTGCTACCAACTGGATTCTTTCCTCCCATCAACCAACCAGATCGTACCCTCTACCTGTGTTCACCTATGCTTACCTCATTATCCTGCCCATCTCCCCCACCCAAAACCACCCCCCACCCCTTTATCTGCAGCTCCTCTTACATTCACCCCTAACTCCTGATGCTGCTTGGCTTGCTGTGTTCTTCTAGCTTCCTATTGTCTACTTTGGATTCCATCATCTGCAGTTTTTTTGTCTCTCACAAAGTCAGGGCACATCATGTAGGGAGTAACATAATAGACTGGATAAAGAATTGGTTAGCTTACGAATAAAGTCATCATAGTCCATGGCAGTGGACTGCTCATTAGAGAGATGATTTTGAGAGAGAGAGAGACAACTAGTAGTCATTTTAACCTGATGATCACCATGCTTCCAGCGAGATGTGAGGTTGAGAAGCAGGATCTTCATGGTAACCTCAACCAGTACAGAAATTGTTCGCATCGCAAACCAGCCTTTAAGCCAACTGCTTTGAAAGCAGTTCCGAGAAGGTTCACTTGACTCATTCCTGGGGTGCTGGACTATGTTACGAAGTAAGTCTATATCAGTTGAAGCTTGCAAAAATGGAAAGTGATTTTCTTGTTTCATCTTGTGGGAGTGACCAGAACTAGGGTACAATTTAACATTAAGAGATCTCCCTGTTCAGATCAATATGAGGATTCTTTTTCCTTAAGAGCATTGTTAGAATGTGGAATTTTCTTTCCCTGAAGGCAGCGGAGGCTGGTTTTTAAAATTTATTCAAATTTGTATTAGATGAATTTTTGATATACTGGGGTCATAATGGGTTATGGGGCACAGACAGGAAAGTGAAGCTGAGACTACAGAATGGACGCACTAGAAGATCTGAACACTTGCTCTGGTTGTTCCTTGTGGAGGATGCCGCACAGTAGATCTCCTGGCACTTGTACATCCTCTGCAGGTTAACTGGATCTGTAAACATGAAGAGCACGTCATCAGCATACTCCAAAAGAACCACCTCCAGCCCTGGCCCTCTTAGAGTGAAACCTGACAGCTGCTGCACAAGAAATGCAGGAATGGCTCCATGCAGACTGAATGAAGCTAGCTGCATGGGGGTAGCACTGATGCACTCTTCTCCCAAAGCATAATGATGCCATCAGGGACCCGTTAACCTTCATTGGACACTATGTGGTGGCATACAGAATTTGGATCTGGGCAACAAAATATGCAACTCGTGATCCACTCTATCGAATGCCTTTTCCTGATCAAGAGAGAGAAAGACACTCAACAGGCCAACCGTCTGGCAGTAATGGATAATGTTCTGGACTAAGTGAATGTTGTTATGGCTGCTCCAGTCCGGGATGGTATAGGATTGGTCTGGGTGGATTCTGTGATTCAGCAAGGTGTTGAGGTCAGTTGAAAATGCCCTGGCAAAGATTTTGCAGTCCGTGCTGAGAAGAGAGACTGGACGCTAATTCTTTAACAAATGGAGATCCCCCTTCAGAGGCAACAGAATGATGACTGCCCTATGCCAAGAAATAGATGTCTGTCTGATGGAAATATATTCCTCTAGGACCTGTGCATAGCTGTCCTCCTAGAATGCCCTGAAGAATTCCACTATCAGTTAATCCAGCTACAGGGACTTGCCCCTGGATGGCTGGCTGAGGGCACTGGTCAGCTCCTACAAGCTCAGAGGGGCAGGTCCTCCCACTGATCTTTGCAAGCTTCCTCACTGAATGGATCTTGAAAGAAAAGAACTGTACAATAGTCCCTCACTTGGGTTCTGATATCATCCGGATCCAGGACGAACGATCTATTGTCGGCTAGCACAAGGAGTCCAAGCTTTTTTTCCGGTGAGTAGAAGAAGAGGGAGCTGCAGACAAGATCCTGAGGAACTGGATCCATGATCTCATGTATGCATCCCGGTACCCAACAAGATGCAGGTATTGGAGGTGGCTTTCTACTCTTCTACATCTCCTGCAGGGTTGGGTCCAAATCAGGCTGACTCCAGGTTAAGCACCTCCTCTTCCATCCCTTCAATCCTGGATTTCCACCTTTTTGTCAACCACCACACGTACAGCTGTCAGAAAATACAGATGTGAGTCTTGCCCACATAACCACCATCATCTCAAGGAGGGGAAGCATCCCTGCTTCCTTCTCCAGCTAGTTCAGAAATGACAAAATAAATCCTGGAAGTGCTTGTCTTCTAGCAGCAGATTGTTAAACTGCTTGTACGCTGACCTCGCACTGGCGCTGAACAGAACAAGCCCCATGCACACCAGGAGGCTAGGCTCAATGTCAACGGCAGGAAGGCCCAGTGCAGATTTCATATCACCTCGCTCCTCAGTAAACAGAATTACATGGTGAGCTTCCTGAAAAAACCCATACCATTTCAGGAGACAAAGCTACGTTGCTTCTGCAATGGCAGGGACAGAACTTCATGAGCCTCCTGACCTCCAATTCTGGTGGACTAGCTATCTTTTTGGCTCCTTTTATTCAACCTAAGATCTTAAGAGTCAAGGAGCATGTGCCAGGCCGTGTACCCCAATTCACAGTTCATTTCAGAAGCATGATACTTCATGAACATAAACTTGCCTTAGGACCTGAGCAGACATGCTTCTTCAAGGATGTGTCTACTCTTCTTAGCTCCATCAGTGTGGGTGAACTCACCCTTCTCAAAGGAATTCTCAATTGCACTCTCAAGAAGCCGGACCTTGGTGATACCTAGAAGAGCTCAGGATTGGCCTTCAGAATGCAGGAGATGAATGCCCTAGAAAAGTAGAGTCGATCAATTCTGGACACTCCGATCCCAGGTCTCCCAAAGATAAAAGCAATGGATTTGGAATGGAGGTTTGCCAGATGTCTACCAAGTCAAAGGTCTTAGCCAAGTCCCTCAACTTCCCCACCAATGCTGAGCTTTCTGTGAAGCACCGTGCCTCTGAAACAAATCTTGAGTGAGTTGGAGTAGACAGCCTTGACACATGCTTTTTTTCGGTCAAGATCTCAGGCTGTAAAAAAAGAGGCCAACAAGATAGCCACCTGTGCTAGAATCAGAGGCGAGGTTTTTACCAGTGTATCACCTGTTCACTTGCATTTTTATCATTGACACGCCCTGGGCTGGACTCTAAAATTAGTGCTTTCTCAATGGGTTGGGGTTGCGATCTTCCAGAAGGGGACTCTCACCAGTCTGGAGACCAAAGATCTCAGGGCTAATCGGCAAATCCACTTGTGAGGCTAGCCCCCAAACACTTAGTTTTCTTCCAGACTTCTTCCCCTTTGGATGCTCTTCTCTCAACCCACTGGATCCTGGTCTGAGGTAGCGCTCTCCTTTGTGGTGAAGGGGCAACAGTGCCAGCTGTGGCTGCACGGATGCTGCTTGAAGCCTTAGAGGCAGGGCAGTTCCTCCAGAGTTGCTCCATCTTCTTACAGGCATGACACCGCACACCGTCCGCTGACCAGAACATCTGGTAAACATCTCCCCTCATCTTCCACTGAAAATTCACCATCTTGGGCCTCCTCCTGTGCTAGGCAGATGAAAACTTGGCACTGGAAGAAATAAATGTGTCTCAGGCGGGCATCCTTGAGATCAAGCAGCAGCATCACCATTGCCTGGCGGATGTGGGGATAGGGAAAAGAGCTCAGAGGGTACAAAGGGTAGGACATTCAGTAAAATTACCTCCTTGAGCAACTACTTCCAAAGGGTTGACAGGCAGAAACATCCCACCAATGGTGAGCCCCTTCTCCAGGGCGAGGTGTATCGCGAGGTGGTATTCTGTCTTCAGGAAGAACACCACCTTCCCATACAGTTTTGATGTAGCCACAATGATGGAGGTGCTGACAACCCCCATCAAGGCCGCTGCGCATGCTTCAATGGTCATCTCAGGATGAATGCAATATTTCACCCTGAGCTTTTTAGTCAAATGAGTAAAGGAGACAGTGATGTTCATGAGGGTACAGGGGACACAAAAGATGCAGCCAGACCTGCATAGCAATGACCTGTGTCCCATCCCAGGTGTTACTTTTGTAGGTCCAGCAGTCACTATCGCGTTTCTCACCAGGACCACCAAAATCACTTACACAGATAACAGAAAGAAATGGTAAACAAAAAAACAAATCTTATTAGGCTGTGCCAGCCAGCTCAGTCCCTTAGGCTGCTCCAGTACGACCATCTACTCAACCCACAGATCCAAACAATAGTTCTCTAAAAGCCCAAAGGCAGCAGTACCTGGCAGCAAAATGTGATTGTATAGGCCATAGCTATGGAGTTGTAACAAGGAGAGGGTCAAGGCCTTGAACTGTCACAGGGCCCAGGCTCCATACCATGGTCATTCACAGGCAACAACTCAGGCCTTAAACCATTATTGTGCAGGCCTGAATTCCTCCAACTAAGAAAGGGTCCAGGCTCCAGAAACAAGCCTCTTTGGCAGAAAACAAAACAGAAAAGTCCAGGCTCCAGCAACCAGCTCTCCTAGGCAATGGCTGGAGAGAAATACAGGCCATCAAATTTCTCACAGCAGCATCAGCAAGTCCCAAGCTCGAGTCCTTCCAGACAGGCATGCAGACTGCAGTAGCTGAGGTCCCAGGCTCTAGACCTCAAGCAGCAGCAGCAGTTCTCCCCAGATGCATCTGAGGTTATTACAGCAATAATGCAAGCCACCAGGCTTCCAAAGGTTGCAGCAGCAACACAGAATTCCAGGCTCAACGCCCACCAGAGGCTTTAGGCCTCAAACAGCTCCAACTGCTCTCAGTTGCCACTTCAGCCTCCATTTCCAATTACAGCAACAGCAGAGTTCCAATACATCACCACCCTCTAAGTCGAAAGCCAATTTTGTATCCAACTGGTTAGATCCCCCTGGATTCCATGTGATCTAAATAGTGTACCATGCAGAACCTTGTAGAAAGCCTTCCTGAAGTCCATATGGACAATGTCTAACACCCTGACTTCGTCAGTCTGCTTTGTCACTTCCACGGGAAATTCAATCAAGTTGTTGTGGTTCTGTTCACCGAGCTGGGAGTTTGTGTTGCAGACGTTTTGTCCCCTGTCTAGGTGACATCCTCAGTGCTTGGGAGCCTCCTGTGAAGCGCTTCTGTGATCTTTCCTCCGGCATTTGTAGTGGTTTGAATCTGCCGCTTCTGGTTGTCAGTTCCAGCTATCCATTGCAGTGGCCAGACAGGGGACGAAACGTCTGCAATACAAATTCCCAGCTCAGCGAACAGAACCACAACAACGAGCACCTGAGTTACAAATCTTTTCACAAATTCAATCAAGTTACTCATATACGATTTCCCACGCACAAAGCATATTGACTATCTCTAACCAGTCCTTGCTTTTCCAAATGCATGTAAATCCTGTTCCTCAAAATTCCCTCCAACAAATTGCCCACATCAATGTTAGGCTTACCAGTCTACAGTTCCCTGACTTTTCCTTATCAGCTTTCTCAAATAATGGCACATCAATGGCCTTGCTGATTTTTAAGAAGCCCTGATCTCTCCTTAGTTACTCTTTAGCCTTTCATTCATTTGTAGAATCTCTTTGGATTCTTCTTAACCATACTTGTTAAAGCTATCTCGTGTCCCCTTTTTGAACTCCTACTGCCCTTATACTCCTCTGGGGATTCATTTGATCCCAGCCTGTCTATACCTAACATAAGCCTCCTATTTCAAAGAACAAAACAAATTTCAGCACAGGAACTGGTCCTTCAGCTTTCCAAGCCTGCACTGATCCAGATCATTTATCTAAACCTGTTGTCTATTTTCTAAGGGTCTATCCCTTTGCTCCCTGCCCATTCATATATCTGTCTAGGTACATCTTAAATGACACTATTGTGCCTGCCACTACCACCTCTGCTGGCAATGTGTTCCAGGCACCCATTCTCTGCATAAAGAACTTTCTATGCTTATCTCCCCTAAACTTGTCCCTCTCACTTTGAACTTATGACCCCTAGTAATTGCGTCCCCTTTTCTGGGAAAAAGCTTCTTGCTATCCATCCTTTCTGTACCTCAGTTAGGTCACCCCTCTTGACCAGAATCTCAATTTCTCTCATTATCCAGCATTCCATGACCTACCAGCCTTGCCCTTTGCAATAACTGGAACATATTACCTCTGAACTCTTGTTATCTCATTTTAGAAAGCCTCACACTTTCCAACTGTCCCTTTACCTGCAAATGCCCTCTCCCAATCAATTTTTGAAAGTTCTTGCCTACTACTGTCAAAATTGGCCTTACTCTAATTTAGTACATCAACATTTAAAATCAGTTCTACCCTTTTCCATAACTATTTTACAATCAATAGAATTATGATCACTGGCCCCAAAGTGCTTACCCACTAACATCTTTCAGTCAATTGCACTGTCTTATTTCCCAAGGGAAGTCAAGTTTTGCTCCTTCTCTAGTAGAGAATATCCACATATTGAATAAGAAAATTTTCTTGTCCACATTTAAGAAATTCCTGTCTATCCAAGCCCTAACACGATGGTTGTCCCAGTCTTTGTTTGGTGAGTGGAAGCAGCACCACGCAAATCTAAAAAGAGGTGTCAACTGAGTGAAGCTACAACAAAGGACAACTTGATTGCCAAGCAACGCATGCGGTATGTGATAGAACCAGGTGATCCTACACCAAAGAATCAGTTCTAATCTCTGCAGTCCCAGTACATCTAGTTGTGAATGATGATGGACATTTAAATAACTATTTGTACAAAGAGGAGATTTCACAAGTTATCCCATTCTCAATAATGTGGGAGCACAGAATATCAATAGAAAAGCAAAGGCTGATGCATTTGTATCTAGCTTCAAGGAGAAGTGTTAAGTGGATCATCCATATTTTTAATTCTTTAAAGTTTGCATTACATTTAGATAAAGTGATTAACGAGGCATTTAGCATGCTTGTCTTCATTGCTCACACTTTTGAGTGTAGGAGTTGGGATGTTCTGTTGAGGTTGTACAGAATTAGAATTTAGAATTGGCTTTATTGTCACATGCACTCAATTGAGTACAGTGAAAAGATTTCAATGTCCCCGCTTATGGCACCATCTTAGTGTAGGACACATATGTGTAGATACTTAGGTAATTTTTATAGAATTGAAAGAGTAATAAATAGAAGTCCAGCATAGAAATAAAATGTTTTTAAAAAGTACTTGAATTACAGTCCTTTTCATTAACTTGCTGCTAGCACCTAGCCTCCAACTGCACTGGGACAAATCTCCAGACCACGCTGGGGGCTTCAAACTTCTGGCCGAGCTTGCAGTCCACAATTGCCTCGCCTACCCAGCGGCAGCCTCTAGTCTGGGATTCACTTCCCCATGTTGGCCTCTGTTCTGGACTCACCTCCCCACTGCAGCCTCCAGAATGGGACTCACCTTCCCGCAATGGTGTCCAGTCTGGGACTTGCTCCCAGGACTCACCTCTCACTCCAACCTGGTCTGAGACTTACCTCCCACATCAGCCTAGTCTTGGACTTGCCTCTAAGATTTGCCAGAGATGGCTTCCAGTCTGGGAGTTGCCTCCTCCATTCCCTCTAGGAAAATTTAAGAAGTTAAAAGTGTGGGAGAAAATATTTTAAAAACTGCAGAAAAGAGAAAAAAAAGAATGGGTGGAGCAGAGGAGCTCTGGCTGGAGTGTCCTACTTTACTGCCATCTTGCTACCAGGACATTGGTGAGGCCTCTTCTGGAGTACTATGAGCCGTTCTGATTTCTCTGTTATAGGAAGAACATTATTAAGCTGGTGAGGGTTCAGAAGAGATTTACCAGGATGTTGCTGGAAGTGGAGGGTTTAAGTTATAAGGAGAGGCTGAATAGGCTGGGACACTTTTCACTGGAGAATAGGAGGTTGAGGGGTGACCTTAGAAAGGTTTATAAAATCATGAGGGGTATAGATAAAGTCAATGACAGGGTGGGAATTTCAAGGCTACAGGGCATATTTTTAAGGTGAGAGGAGAAATTTTTAGAAAAGGCATGAGGGCAGTTTATTTTTTACCCAGTGTGTTTCATGTGTGGAATGAACTTCCAGAGGAAGTAGTGGATGAAGGTATAGTTACAAAGTTTAAAACATATTTTGATAATTACATAAATAAGAAATGTTTGGAGGGATATGGACCATGTGCAGGCTGGTGGAACTAGTTTAGTTTGGGATTATTGGTGGCTTGAACTGGTTGGAGTGAAGAGTCATATTGTCATGCAGTATGACTCAAAATTTGTATCCTTCTGAGGTCCCCAGTATCACCAATGCCAGTATTCAGCCAATCTAATTCATTCTATGTGATATCAAGAAATAGCTGAAGGCATTGGATACTGCAAAGTGTATATGTTCTCTCAGCATTCCGGTAATAATATCAAAGCTAGCTGTCTAGAACTAGCTGCGCCCCCACACAAGTTGTTCCAGTTCACATACAACATTGGCTTTTACCTGGCAATGTCCTGTCCACAAAATGCAGAACCACGTGGAAATCTTTCCTGTGGAATAAGTTTTATGTTAAACTGTTAATTTCAGATTCCACTGCAAACCCACCTCCCTTGAAGATCAATAATCAGGCCTGTTGACTTTCTCAGGACCATAAAGTTTATTGCCAGGATTCCTGAGTATTATGCAGTGATACCAGACAGTGGAGATAACAGACAGCGCTGGTGATTGTAGGATTGATTTGGCTGCTTGCTTCAATCATCTCAGTTTATATCTGATGTAAACGGATTCTAAATGTTGTTTGTGAAAATAAATCTCAAGTTGTGTAAGGTAATTTTTATGAAATTAGCCATGGATGGAGTTGACAGACTGCTAGGAAATGATTTAGCTGGAGTGAAAGTTATAGCTTTGTCTGTAATCCCTGCAGGTCTGAGGAATGGTACAGAGATGAAACATTTATGAGAATAAGTTCCAGGTATATTCCATCACGTCTAGTGACAAAAGCAATGGATAAACAAGGACCAACATCAGAGGTAGAAGTAATACCAGATATAAGGAGATGTCAGAGTATCCCAAACCAAAAAACCTCTATTGAATTCCATGACTTAAAAAACTGACCACATGCGTCTGTTTCCCATTTTTCTTCATTATCTCCTGCCTTTCCATCCACAGCCATATCTGGTTTATGTCCTGTTTGCCTTGTTCTCAATAAAAAGGTTCCCAAATGTCCTTTAGGGAAGGAAACTGCCATCCTTACCTGGTCTGGCCGATATGTGATTCAAGACCCACAGTAATATGGTTGACTCTTAACTGCCCTCTGAGCAATTAGGGATGAGCAATAAATACTGCCCTCGTGAGCGATGAAAAAAATTTTAAAAATCCATTCACATCCTTATTTACTCCAATTTATATGTCTTTTTCTCTTTCATTATCATTGTTTTCACCACCCTTTGTTTTTTCCACTGGGTCTCTATACAATATTCCCCATTGTTCCTCCTCCGTCGCTGGTAAAAGTATAAAAATAAATTTCCAAACTCTTTGACTTCTCAAGAAGCCATACTGACCTCAACACATTAACTACAACAAATACATTTCTCTACAGATGTTGCCAGAGCTGCTGAGTTTCTCCAGCATTCTCTGTGCGGCATATACCTGCTGGAGTTTCTCAGATTTGTGTACTATCCACAGTGATTTTATTTACAAACTTTTTTAATAGATATTTTTTATTAGAAATTTCGCATTTTTACAAATTTACAAAAATAAATAAGACTCTCAAGTACAAACATTGATATACAATTAAATCTTAAATAAATAATAACCAAAATTTAACAAAAGAAAAATACTGAGAAAAAAACAAAACTCAACTAACTACTAATCTAACCTACAACGAACCAGACTGTATAATTAAGTCTCTTACATTATTCAAATAAGAGAAAGAAAAAAAAACCAACGGATAACACAGAAATTGGGTAGTGAGATACATGCTCGGAATGTGTTAACATCAAATGTAACAAAACCCGTATTCGTGAGGAATTCCTCTCCCAAGGGGCCCCGGACCAGCCAGGTTCGTAATCTCAATGAAATAAAAGCCCTTGTTAGGATAGCCTAAATATCTGTATTTATATAATTCAAGAAGGGCTGCCATATTTTATGAAATAATTCGGTCTTTCGGTGCACCATATTTGTAAGGAAGTCAAAGGGAATACATTCCATAATTAATCTGTGCCAATTTGAAAGTCCGGGGCGGGGGGGCCCTCAGCCACCCAGTTTACCAAAATATATTTCCTTGCACAGAAAGAGAGAATAGAAAATAATCTCTTCCTGTGCATATCCAGGGAGGGTAAGTTCGAAAAGCCCAAAAGGAGAGATACAGGGTCCACTTTAATTTCCGTTCCTAAACTTTCTGTCAGGGTACTTGCTTCTTTAGTCCAATATCTACGGATCTTATGACAGGCCCATAGGCAATGTACAAGAGTGCCCACCTCTATTTTACATTTGGGACACATTGGAGATGCTCCTGCGTTAAATTTTGCCAATCGATCCAGTGCTATATGAGCCCTATGAAGTATCTTCAGCTGGATAGCCTGAGTTCTGTTGCAGATGGTGATTCTTCTGGCGTTTTCCCAAATCTCATTCCACGTTTCTATAGAGATTTCTAGTCCTAAATCCTGATCCCATGTTTTAAGCAGATTGTCCATAGCTCCCAATACTTCATCTTGTAGTAAATGATAAATAGTACTGATGGAAAATACCCCTATTGGTCGTAGCACTCTACATTCTCTTTCTGATTTACAAAGACTATCTAATAATGTAGTCTTCTGTATATAATCTCGAATTTGGAAGTATCAATAGAGGTCTCCATTAGGTAATCCGAATTTCTGATGCAGCTGTTCAAAAGACATCAGGACCCCTTCTTTAAATAGGTCCCCTAGACATAAGATACCCCTGGATCTCCAGAGTTTAAAAGTGACATCTGTAAAGCCTGGTTGAAATCCCCATGCTCCCACTATCGGCGCATAGGGGGATGTTTTATGGCTTTAATTGTGTTTAGTATTGTTCAGCTATGTAACTTAATAGGGAACTTAACTGATATTTCCTAAAATCTGGGAAGTCCAATCCTCCCCTTGCCTGTGGAAGCTGTAGCTTCTTCAGCTTAATAAGGGGCTGTCTATGATTCCAGATAAAGGATCCCAACCAGCCATATAATTTATGTAGTGCCAGCCTCGGCAGCATCACTGGAAGCATTCTCATAGGGTATAGGAGACAGGGCAGGACATTCATTTTAATGAGTGCTGTTCTTCCCAGCCAGGAAATTGGAAGGTCTCCCCATTGCTGGAGGTCCTGCCTTATCCTTTCCAGTAAATGCACAAAGTTAGCCTTGTATAACTGACCAAATACTGAGGTAATAAAAATGCCTAAATATAAGAAACCTTCCAGGGACTACTGAAAGGGAAAGTGGGATCCGTCCACTAAGTGGGGTATCATAGCAAGGCCACCCATTGGCATAGCCTCCGATTTTGAGAAATTTATTGTATAGCCTGAGAATGCGCTAAATGTATTAATAACTTGGATTAAGCGAGGTACAGACCTCAGAGGATTACTGAGGAATAGAAGAACATCATCTGCATAAAGTGTAATTTTATGTTTACCTGTACCAATCCTCGGGGCCGTTATACTAGGATCAGTCTGTATAGCTTCTGCTCGTGGTTCAATTATTAGCGTAAATAACAATGGCGAGAGAGGACATCCCTGATGGCAGCCCCTACCCACACTGAAGCTATCCGAACCTAATCCATTGGTAACCACAACTGGTTTGGGATCATTATACAGTGTTGAGACCCATTTTGTAAACACCTTTCCAACGCCAAACCTTTCCAATGTGTAAAACAAATATGACCATTCAACCCTATCAAATGCCTTTTCCGCGTCTAATGAGACTACTACTCCTGGTATCTTTCCCTGATGGCAGGCTTGAATCATATTCAAAACCCTTCTAATATTATTGGATGATCTACGGTCTTTAATAAACCCAGTCTGATCCTCTTTTATGATATATGACAGTACCCTTTCTAGTCTCAATGCTAACGTTTTAGAAAGGATTTTAAAATCTACATTTAGCAAGGATATTGGTCTGTATGATGCACAATCTTCTGGATCCTTTCCTTTTTTAAGGATAAGAGAGATAATTGCCTCTTTCAACGAAGGCAGGATGCAGCCTTGACTTTATGCGTAGTTATACATGCCCATAAGTGGACCAGCCAATATTCCTGTGAATTCTTTATAGAATTCAGCTTGAAAACCATCTGGGCCAGGTGCCTTACCGCTCTGAAGTTGCCTGATTGCGTCAAGTATTTCTTGGACTGTTAGGGGAGCATTTAAGACCGATACCTGTTCCGGAGTTAGGTCCAGAAAGGTCAAATTTTGAAAAAATGATTGCATCCTCCTAGTCCTGTCTTCACAATCCTGCGATTTATATAAATCAGAATAAAATTTTCTAAAGATTGCATTAATCCTTTTATGATCATGAGTCAGAATACCCGTACTTTGCTTGATAGACGTGATAGTTTGAGGGGCCTTTTTTTTTCTTTGCAAGAAATGCTAAGTATCTACCCGGTTTGTCGCCAAATTCATATAACCTTTCTTTTGCAAATAATATTTCCCTCTTGGCTGTTTGGGTAAGCGTGGTGTTTAGAGCTGTCCTTAGGGCCGTAATCCTTTGAAATTTGATAATAGAAGGTCTATCAGCATATGCTGTTTCAGCTGCTTTTTAGTGAGCTTCGAGCAGACACTGTTGTTCTCCCTTTAATTTTTTCTAGGTCGCTGAGTAGGAGATGATCAAACCTCACGCGTAAGCTTTAATGGTCTTCCACATCATTGATGGGTTGCTAGCCGTACCGAAATTAATTTCTAAAAAAGTTTTAAAGTCTTGAGAGAAGTACTTTACAAATTTACTATCTTTCATCAGGAAGGGATCCATACGCCAATGCCGAGGGGATGTCCCGTTGTTCCTTACCTTGATTTCCATATATACAGCAGCCTGATCGGAAATTGCTATACTACCTATTTTACAGGATGATATGAAATTTAATAAAATCGAGGGGGCAAAAAACATATCAATTCTGGTATGACATTTATGTGGATTGGAGTAAAAAGAAAAATCTCTGCCCTGTGGATGGAAACATCTCCATGCATCTACTAATCCTAATTCTTTGTTCAGATCCACCAATTGTCTAGATCTGAGAGATACTCCTGCAGTGCCCTTGGGAATCCTATCTATTTCCGGATCCATAATACAATTGAAGTCTCCCCCTATAACTGTATGACGGGCACCGAGAGCCATCAATTTTGAGAAGGCTTCCATTATAAGTTTAAAGGCGTGTGCCGGGAGGCAGTACAAATTTAAAATCTCATATTCCTCTCCATTTATAAGGGCTTTAATCAGAATATATCATCCAGATTCGTTTTTTATCTGATTTAGGATTTTGAAAGGGAAATTCTTCCAAACAAGAATAACAACTCCCCTGCTTTTTGAGCTAAAAGAAAAAAAAGGGCCTGATCAAATCCACCCTGTCGTAATTTCAAGTGTTCTTTACCAACAGGTGTGTCTCCTGTAGGAGAGCTATATCAACTCTTTCTTTCTTGAGGTTTGATAATATTTTCTTCCTTTTGACTGGCAAATTACTCCCCTTGACATTCAAGGTGCACCACTTAACCGACTAATCAACCATAATCATCCAGGCAAATCAGAGACCCCTCGGGAGGGGAAACCCTATCCAGAACATCCCGAGCATAGAGCATATAAAATTCACAAAAATAAAGACTCTCTAATACACTCACAACAGTATAATAAAAAACTATTTCTAAATAATTTTAAAAAACGTATTTAAATGGAGATTTACCCCCTTGTTCCCAGGGGGTGTCACTTCCTTTCCAAAGGTCCATTGTGTCCTCTCCCAACCAGTGCCCCTCCCTTGACCCAGGAGCTCCTCAATAGGATGAGGAGAATTCAAATATACGACAGAGCTAGAGTTAACAGTGAGCACCCTACCCCCACCCACACCAACACCTGGATATATTTGGTAATGTTAATGCCATGTATAAACATATATAACTATAAAATTACAACCTCAACAAGTGATAATTAAATATAATAATACAAAATAACAAGGGAAAACAACCCCGCTCTTTGAGACAGAGGTAAAATAGAATAAGGTAACCACCTCCCCCCACCAACATTAACTAGACCCCCCGGCTTATATATATAGAATAATAATAAAAAAATAAAAACCAAGGCGGGGGGGGGGGAGAAAATCGTTAAGTAGAGAACAAATAAATAAATCCGTCTCCCCACTCCCCCAAGATAATATTAAAACAGTAAGGTAAAAAAAAGGAAAAGGGGGGTGTAAACCAGAGTGGGGGGAAGGCAAACCAACATCCATTATCTCTTACAATTTATCTAAGAGAGTCCAAAAATTCCTTAGCCTTTTCCGGCGATCCGAAGTTATACACGGATCCTTCATGGTTAAAGCGTAGCGTCGCTGGGTAGTGTAAGGAGTACGGAATATTTAAGTCCCTTAAACACTTCTTCGCCTCACCGAATGCCTTCCTCTTTCAGACCAGAGCTGGGGAAAAGTCCTGGAATAACATGATCTTGGATCCTTTATAAATCATGGCTTGGGAATCTTTTCCAAGATTTCTAGAGGCTTCTAGGAGTATCTGCCTCTCCTTATAGCTCTGCAGCGGAATAGGACCGGGCGGGGGCGCTGGTTTGAGCCGGGCCCGCGTATTGCAACCCGGTAGGCCCATTCTACCCTTACCTGGCCTGATCCAGCCTCCAGATTTAACAGCTGTGGAAGCCACCGTTCGAGGAACGCTGTAAGCAGGCCTTCCTCTTCCCATTTGGGAAGGCCCAGCAAACGAATATTTTTTCACGTCAGTGTGGTTCTCTAGGTCCAGACTCGCTGTTCGAGAGTCCAGACCCGATCCATGGCCAATTGTGCTGTAGTTTCGGAGGTTGCGGCCTTAAGCTCCGCCCCTCTGACTCGGCGCTCAATTTCCTTAATGTCTCAGTCGTGCTTTTGCAGCACGGCCAAGAGTGAGTCCCATCGCCTTTGGGACTCTTCAATAAAAGCATCGATCTTTGCATCCAGTTTGGAGATGATTTCCACGAGGCTTGCCACTGTAGATAAGTCCCCCGGGCGGCTGCGGACGCCTCTGCTGTGGCTGGAGAGGGTGGGGGAGGGGTTCCTGCTTGCTGAGAGCTGCAGGCTCCCTTCCCTTTAGTCATTTTTACTGAAGATTAGATTGTTTAAATTTAATACTAAGCAACTAATTAAATTAAACAGCTATTTTAAACGATTTGGTGAGTGTGGTGGGGGTGGGTGACCCACTTTGCCCAAGTCTTGGGAGGAGCACTGTAGACTCAGAATTGCTGGGCCACTGCCATCTTGGATCCCCCAACAAACTTTCTTAAAGTAAGAAGTGGAGATGATTGCTGATGAGTGCATGGAGATCAGTAGTATTCAAAACTGCTCAATTACCGTAGCAATCCATGCCCAAACACAAAATGTTTTGGATAACAATCACGATTGAACTGGTAAGTGGAAGGTCACGCTCAAGTATCATCAACAATAGGGATTCTAACCATTTTCCTCATCTTCAGTAGCAATACCATGTCTGAATACCTCACTACTAACATCTTAAAAGTTACCATCAACCAGAAATTTAACTGGATTAGCCATATAAATGCTGTGGCTGCAAAAGAAAGTCAGAGGTCAGGAATTCTCTTGCTTTCAGAATATTTGATTTTACATTGCAAGGCCAAAATCTGCATCAACTTTACAATGCATTTACTTATTAGTAAAATTTGCAGTTATTGGGTTATATCTTTGGCAACGCAGTTGATACAAACTAACAGTATGTATGATTTCCTCAACAGTGCTGTGGAGTGAAAAATAGCTAATAACTAAGGATTATTGGTATTATAAATAACAAAAAACAGAAATTACTGGAAAAACTTAACAGTTCTGTCACCATCTATGGAGAGAAATCGGAGTTAATATTTTGGATTCGGTGACCCTTCTTCAGAATAGACAGTAGCAAGGAAAAGTTGCTTTTTAATGCAGAAGTTAGGTTAGAAGAGGGGGTAAGGAGTAAATGAAGGGTGGAGATAGAGCTCAAAGAGAGAGGATAACAGTTGGATAAAGGAGTGGATAGTGGTCAGCCTAGAAGAATGAATACCTGCTACTGGGAACTATTCGTGTCTCACAATGAGTTGTGTGTAATAGCAGAGCATGTGATAACAAGGCTTAATATATGGAGATGGGGGGAAACATGGGGCAATTGTTCAAGCCCTGAATTTGTTGAACTTGATATTGAGTCCAGAAGGCTGTAGAGTTCCCAAGCAGACAATGAGGTTTTGTTATTCCAGCTTGTGCTGAGCTTCACTGAAACACTGCAGCAAGTTTGACACAAAGATGTTGGCCAGGGAACAGGTTGTGTGTGGAAGTGGCAGGCAACAGGAATCTCACGGTCATTTTTGTGGACAGAATGTAGGAGATTCCCCAATGTAGAGGTGGGAGCAGTGAATGCAGTAGGATAGATTGAGTGAAATGCAGGTAAAGCACTGCTTCACCTCGAAGCTATGTTTGGTCCCTTGAATACTGAGGAGGGAGGAAGTAAACAGCAGGTGTTACAGCTTCTGCAGTTGCAGGGGAAGGTGTTATGGAGAGCTGATGGTAGTGAAGGAGGAGTGGACAAGTACAGCCCGGAGGGAATGGTCTTTGTGGAATGCTGACAGGGGAGGGGGGAGGAGAATGCGTGTCTGGTGATGGCATCTTGATGGAGGTGGCAGCTAATGAGTGTCTGACTGTCGATATTGATGAGATGATAGATGAGGACAAGGGCAGGTACCTTATCGCTGGTGTGGAAGGGGCGAGAGGGGATGACGGTTGATCTGTGGGAGATGGGTTGGTTCCTGTCAACTATAGTGGGAATTATATTTGAATAAATTCTATATGCGTTCAAACTGAAGAAAGGGAGCCGTTGACCTGGATTTCAGATAGTTAATATGTAATTTTTCATTTGCATTTTAACTGTGATGAATCCTATTTTAGCATAACAACTTGATTTTGAAAATGAAAATAAAATGCGGGTTGTATGGCACTGAATTGGTCTTATGCAGAGCCAGCACAAAAATGGGCTGAATGACATCTTTCTGTCCTGTAACCATTTTATGATTCAATGATTTTAAACTGGAAACAAACTAGCTCTATCATGTAACCTCTTTTGATTTCAAAGAAATGTCAAGCACATTTTTGCCTTATTTAGATGGACATGCTTAGAAAGTCATATGCCTGCGAATTAGATGGTGAAATTGAAAACATAGCTGATTACCGCTTTTTGCTATGGTTAAGAAAAATTGAATGTTTAATATCAACTTATTAGAAGTAGATATTTTCAACTTGAGATTTTGTATATCTTGTTTTGCAGTAAAACGTACAGGAAATAAAATAATTCAATATGGTGACATTCTCGTAGATAGCACCAGAAATGCTGTTACGTGTTCAAATGATCCAAAAAGCTGCTTATGGCCTTCTTCACAAGATGGGAATGTCTATGTACCATATGTGATTGATAAGATATATAGTAAGTTGCTTTCATTAATAGCAAATCTTGATGTGTTCATAGGTTTTTGTGTATCTTAATTAACAAGCTGAATAAAGTGCTCATTGACAATACAGGAACATTAATAAGTGATTAAACCATGCAGACAAGAAAAATTGCAGATTCAACCTCCAATCTATATGATTTAGATAATTTCAGCTGGAACAGTGGCAGAGGGTTTACACATTCCCTCTGTAGCCCTGATTCAAGTCAGTTAAAAAAATAACAGCAACACTTTTCCTGAACTTCTGATAACTTTTGCTTAAAGTATAGATGTTAAATGAGAGGTTATCAATTTTGGCTGTGATGTCCTTTTCACCAGAGACAAATAGCCTACAGTTCACAATTGACAGAAGGTCACTAATGGTGACCATTGACTGTGGATCTATTTCTGGGGATGGGGTAGGGGATATTGCATTTTTTCTTTGACTTAGGGAGTTTGGTGAGCAAATTTCAGAAAGGTAAGACTTGCCACAACAATAAATATGAATTGAAAAAAAAATTATTCCAAGAGAATAATTGATTATTTTAATGAGCAGCAATTAAAATGAACATTAAAAGAATCAAGCAGCAGTGTTAAGTAATATACCTTTTTCTTGCCTTTTCTGTTATGAAGCAGAGTTTGAGGAAACAGGTGAGGACAATCAATCTTCATCCACCCACACACCTGCCTCCCACAACTCATTCACTCACATTCACCCAAGTGCTCATTCTTTCATACAGGTGTACTCATTTACTCACATAACCAAGCACTTGGAAGGGACCTTGCAGTGGTCTGCTATCCTTGTTCTTCTAAAAGGTAGAGGTTATGTGTTTGAAGATTGTGTCAGAGGAGTGTCAGTGAGCCACTACAGTGCATCTTGTCAATAGTACACAATGTTACCACAATGCGTTAGCGGTGATAGGAATGAATACTGAGGTGGAGGATGATCAGTTAAGTGGCACCTGGGTGATCATAGAATCCCTACAGGGTGGAAACAGGCCATTCAGCCCAACAAGTCCACACTGACCATCCGAAAAATAACCCACCCAGACCCAGTCCCCCTACCTTATATTTACCCCTGACTAATGCACCTAACCTATACATCCCTGAACACTATGGACAATTTAGTATGGCCAATTCACCTAGCCTGCACATTTTTGGACAGTGGGAAGAAACCGGAGCACCCAAAGGAAATCCACGCAAACATGGGGAGCATGTGCATACTCTACACAGTCACCCAAGGCTGGAATTGAACCTGAGTCCCTGAAATTGTGAGGCAGCAGGGCTAACCACCGAGCCACCATGCCGCCCAATATAGGTGATTGTTGACCTTCTTGAATGTTGTTGGAGCTGCATTCATCCAGGCAACTGGGGACTATTCTAGGGGTTAGAGAGACAGATGGTGATTTACATCCACAGTATTCCTAAACTCTGAGCTCCTCTGGTAGCCACAGTATTTATATAGCCAATCTTCAATTTCTAGTCAGTAGTAACCTCGACTGTTGATTGTGGTAACCCCATTGAATGTCAGGAGGTGATGGTTAGATTTTTTTATAGTGGAGATAGTCATTGCCTGGCACTTGTGTGATGTAAATGTTACATGCTACATATCAGCCCAAGTCTGGATGGTTTTCAAGTTTTGCTCATTGTGCAGAAAACAGCTTCAGTACCTAAGTGTTGCAAATGATGCTGAATATGATCATGGCTAATCTTGGGACTTTAATTCTACCTTCTTGCCATTTCCACATATCCACTGAGAACACGAAAAACTGTACATCCCATGTATAAATATCATCAATGATGGGGACTCAACAAGCAGCTGGGATAAAAATTTTCAGAAGTCCCTAGTCTTTAGAATGAATAACTTTCTCCTCATCATGGCCCTAAGTGATTTCCCTCCTCATGTTGAAATTGTGGTCACATGTTTGAGGTTCCCCAGACAATTTAAATGCTGTCTCAATATCTGTCCTGCCCTTTCAGAACCCTTAATTCTTCTAAATTCTAGAATATACAGCTACAATTAACTCAGCCTTTCATCACAGGCCAACCCATTCATCTGTTTCTTCACTGTAATGGCTCCAATGTAAATCCTTCTGCATGCAGTTAAAAATCACACAGCACCAGGTTATAGTCCAACAGGTTTAATTGGACGCACTAGCTTTCGGAGTGCTGCTCCTTCAACAGGTGGTTGTGCAGTACACGATAGTAAGACACAGAATTTTTTTGCTATAAATTCTATGTCTTACAATCGTGTACTCCACAAGCACTGATGAAGGAGCAGCTCTCTGAAAGCTAGTGCTTCCAGTTAAACTTGTTGGACCGTAACCTGTTGTTGTGTGAGTTTTAGCTTTGTACACCCCAGTCCAACACTGGCATCTCCAAATCACTTCTGCACGCAGTATTCCAGGCTTGGTCTTACCAAAGTTTAATTGTAAGATTTCTCCAATCACTGCACAAAAAGGCAAGCCTTGTCTTCTAATTTGTCTTCTAATATCTTTCTGATCTTACTTGCTAACTTCCTGATCTCCTTATACAAGCACACGAGACTTTCTTGAAATGTCATGTATTATGATTAAAAACATCTTTTCTATTACAGCCAGAGAGAATAACATGACTTTTCCACAGATTATATTCCATTTACCATCTTGCTTCCCAAATGGCTGTGGAGTATGCAGCATCTGGGCTGAGCCTGGAGCGAGTCCTTTCTGTCCACTTCACCTTTTCATTCCACTTCTCGTTGTTCTCTTTTTGTAATTCTATAGTTTTATTGTTAACTTGAAAACCATCCAGACTTGGGCTGATATGTAGCATGTAACATTTACATCTCACAAGTGCCAGGCAATAACTATCTCCACTATAAGAAAACCTAATCATCACTCCCTGACATTCAATGGGGTTACCACCATCAATAGTCGGAGAGGTTACTACTGACCAGAAATTGATGATTGGCTGTATAAATACTGTGGCTACTGGAGGAGCTCAGAGGTTAGGAATACTATGGAAAGAGCAGTGATGATGATATAGGAGAATTGAAGCAGCTGAAGGTCTGAAGCAGAATGTGGGCAGTGAGTCAGGGCATAGGGGAATGGCCAGCAGGCTGGAGCGGAGCAGGACAGCTAGCGTTCAGTGTGCCAGGGCAGAGATGGATGGCCAGCAGTTGGCAGGCTATGGAAGAGTAGTTGGTGGGCCTGAAGTGGAATGGAGCAGTTAGCAAGCTGGGGCCCAGAGCGGGATGGCTGGCAGCTGTTGCACTCAGCCAGTCACAAATGATAGTGAGTAGCTTCCAATTCTGGTTAGGGTTGGCCCAGTGTGTGGAAAGCCCCCAGCATGGAGCAACTGCACGTCATTGAAGGAATGTAATGTCGATATTTTTAACTTTATTTTCCTAATTTGTACTATGTAGAACTGTAACATAGAACTTGAATAAGCATGACAGTAGAGTCGCAAGTCAATAGGATAGTGAAGGAGGCATTTGGTATGCTTTCCTTTATTGGTCACAGCATTGAATACAGGAATTGAGAGGTCATGTTGCGAGTGTACGGAACATTGGTTAGGCCACTTTTGGAAAGTTGTGTGTAATTCTGGTCTCCTTCCTATCAGAAGGATATTGTGAAATTTGAGAGAGTTCAGAGGAGATTTACAAGGAAGTTGCCAGGGTTGGAGGATTTGAGCTATAGGGAGAGGTTGAATAGGCTGGGGCTGTTTTCCCTGGAGTGTCAGAGGCTGAGGGGTGACCTTACAGAGCTTTATAAAATCATGAGGGGCATGAATAGGATAAATAGACAAAGTCTCTTCCCTGGGGTGGGGGTGTCCAGAACTAGAGGGCATAAGTTTAGGTGAGAAGGGAAAGATATAAAAGAGACCTAACAACATTTTCACGCAGAGGGTCGTAAGTGTATGGAATACGCTGCCAGAGGAAGTGGTGGAGGCTAGTACAATTGCAGTAGTTAAAAGGCATCTGGATGGGTATGTGAATAGGAAGAGTTTGGAGGGATATAGGCCGGGTGCTGGCGGGTAGGACTAGATTGGGTTGGGATATCTGGTTGGCATGGACAAGTTGGACTGAAGAGTCTGTTTCCGTGCTGTATATCTGTATGACTCTATGACAATAAACCTTCATTCTATTTCTAATTCTGCCTACTCACTTAAAACTTTCTAGGTCTTTTGACAGCATCTTTCTGTACTCATAATTTACATTTCCATCCCACTTTAGTTTGTTAGAAAACTTCGATGCAATTGCCTCCGTCTCTTTGTCCTAATCATTAATATAGATCGTAAAGAACTGATCCTTGTGCCACTGCACTGGTCACAGCCTGCCAACTTGAAAAATGGCTAATTTATGCCTTATCTTTTCTTACTCATTGAGTTATGGAATCAGACAACATAGAAACAGGCCCATCAGCATACCATATCTATGCCGATCAACAAACACCAAACTACATTAATCCCATTTATCTGCACTTGTTCTGTAGCATTTTAAGTACTCATCCAGATGGGACCTACCAATCATTTCTGTTCACTTACCAATCCTGCATCTGTGATAATATATTATCCCAACTCCACAAGCCTTTCTCTTGCCTTCTCTTCTGCATGATAACCTTATCCACAGTCTTTTGGAAATCCAATTTTACCACAACTGTTGATTCCACTTTATGTACCCTACTTGTCACAGCCCAAAGAGCTCAAGTAGATTACTCAAACATAATTTCCCTTTCATAAAACTGTGTTGCCTTTGATCATTTCTTTTTGAGAAGATGTAACATTTGCTAAATTCTAATCTGATGAGACTATTTCAAAATCTAGTGAATTTGACAGCCTTTATCTTTAAAGCTGTCTCTTTTAAAATTCTAGGATGCAGGCCATTAAGTCTTAGGATTTGCTGGGTTTTAGTCCCTCAGGTTGCTTCAGTCATTTCTTGCCTGCAGATATCAATTGCCTTAATTTCTTCATATTTTAACAGATATATTACCTTCCATTGCTGGTATTTAACTTTTATCTTCACTATGAAAACAGTCAAACACATGAGAATGTGGCAAGTTACGTAAAATGCAGGCAGAAGTAGGCCATTCAGCCCACCGAGCACCATTCATTTGTTTTTGCAAGGTCTGGTTCCTCCAACCCGGATATTGATGACGTGTACCAACTGTAGCCTGTCTTTTGTGACCGGAATGTCTTGGCTAAAACACATCTTCAAGTGATACTGGCATTGAGGGTGTGCCATCTTTGTGTCCATCTCCTCCTCATAGGTTTCTTTGATGCTAGATGGAGGGGGAAACCCACAGGTTTTTACGGCCTTGTCAGATGTTCTGAGGGGTTGGGTATGTTTTACTCCTGTACTATTTGTGCTTCACTTACACTTACTTAGTATGTCACAGGACCTGACCTCATTTACCCATGCAGGGCCATTCCTGTGGTGTCGACACCAAACTTCATTTCCTGAAGTAAACTTTCTCTCTTGCTTAGAAGAGTCTTGTGTCCGACATTCCTGATGCTGTTTCACACCTTCCCACCACTACCAGGTCTGGGAAAATCAGACTTAACTTGGTGTGGAGTGTTCCAGCAACTTGCTGGAACCATCCCTTTAGTTGCGTGAGGGATGGTCCTAGAATCAAACAAGAACTGGAACAGGTTTGGTATCTAGTAAAGCTGAAGACTATTTGTTCAAGCCTGCCTTCAAAATTTAGACTGCTCTTTCCCTGGCTGCTGAATGGTATGAAGCTGTCCTTATGTGCCTAGTGCCATTTGACTTTGGGAAATTCTCAAATTCCCTGCTGGTAAATGATGACCCATTGTCTGTGACCAACACCTCTGGGTTTCCCTGCCACTTTTCGTTTGTCATCCCATGTTTGTTGAATGAACACATGCATGTCCAACCATTTTGAATGGGCTAAAAACTTAGAGCCCGTGAAAGAACCGGCACAGTTGATGTGTAACCAAGTCTAGGGTTTTCCCGGCCATTCCCAAGAATGTGAAGGAGCAGTCAACAGTAATTTTTGTCCTTGTTGGCACCATGGGCACTGTCTCACCAACATGGCTATGTCAGCATCCAGTCCTAGCCACCAGATATAACTTCTCACCAACATCTTCAGTTTGGAAACTCCTGGTGGAGTTCAGCTAGTATCTGACAGTACCCTTTGCTTGGAACAATCACTCTTGTTCCCCAGAGTAATATACCTCCTATATGGTGATCTGGTCTCGCAAGGTCCAGAAAGTTTCATTTCTGATTGTGAAGACCCTTTTGTTCCCCACCCCCATCACCACCAGCTGTTTTAGTTTTGCCAGGTTAGGATCATTTTGTGTCCACAGTCTGAGATTGTCCACAGTGGCCAGAAGGGTTTCCAGAAACTTTAAAACCAGAATGGACATTTCCAGTGGCAGCAGTAGCAGTGATGTATTCACCAGTGGAAAGTGGTTCAGTGCATCCGCATTTGCAACTTGGCATCGCAGAGAGTGTTCGAACTTGTATTTTTAAACACTCAGAATAAAAGCTCATCACTGAACTGGAACTGAAGCATGGGTGGCACGGCTCTGTCTTAAGCAGGGGTTTGTGGTCTGTTATTATCATAAATTTCTGTCCATAAAGGTATTGATGGAACACCAAAAATGACTGCCAAATCTTCCTTCTCTTTCTGGGCATGTCTTCATTTGGCATCAGTTAAAGTCCAGCAAGCTTACGCTATCAGGCATTCCGCTACCCTGGGCCACTGGGGAGCCAACACTACCCCGATATTATATGGAGAGGCATCTCAAGTCATTTCACTTGGGATGGTAGAGTGCTAACACCTTAGGTGATGATAGCTGCTTCTTCACTTCACTGAAGGCTAATTCTTGGCTACAAGAACATTTCCAAGGCTGACTCTTTGTCAATAGGAAATGTACAGGTGCCAGGATGGAGGCCAAATTACACATGAATTGTCTGTAATAACTTACCAACCCAAGGAACGACCCGAGGCACCTTTGATCACCTTCACTTTTCTTCCAACAGATGCAACACAGTCTTGTTGAATCTGTAGCCCAGGTAGGTCACTTAGAACACATATTTTTCCCTTCTAAGGCATACTCCAGCCTTGGAGAAATGTTTAAGCACTTAGTCCAAATTCTCTATATGCTCTTTATTGGCCTTCCCAGTTGTTACCACGTAATTCAGATAAACGGCGACCAGAGATTGGCCTAATAAAATGTCCATCGCTCACTGGAAAATGGCTCAAGTTGATGATAACCCAAGAGGCAGTTTTGTATATTGATACAAGCCGTTATGGGTATTAATTACAGCATAACTTGGGAATTCTCATGTAATTGAAATTCCAGGTATGCATGACTCATGTCTGGCTTCATGAAGGACAGCGCCCCCAACAGTTTTGTGTGTATGTCCTCTATGTATGGGATTGGGTATTTATCCAGCTGCAAAAAGGGTTTCACTGTTTGAAATCCCTACAAAGGTGAACTGACCCACCAGGCTTCACAATCAGTATGACTGGTGCTGCGGATTCCGCAAAATGATTCTTTTGCTTTCCAGCCTCCTCATTTTTGCCTCTGCATTTGCATGTAAGGCAAATGGCACTGGGCTCGCTTTGCAGAATTATGGAATTTTTTTTGGTCAACATTTAAGGTGACCTTAGCTCCTTTGGTAGTCCATAGACACCTCTGAAAAACCTCTGGGTATATAATTAGGGTTTCACTCAGGTAGCCATTTGCTAATTGGAAAATGTTGACCCAATCAAGTTGAATCTTTCTGAATCAATTTTGTCCCATCATGCTTGGACCCAAGTCTTTTACTGCAATCAATGTTAACTGAACCAGTTGCTTCTCACAAGAGCCCAGAAATGAAGTTGTATCCTTAATTTGTTATGGTTCCCTGGTATAGGTTCTCAGCTTGGTCAAGGTCTTATGCAATCTTCATGGTTGGAGTCCAGAGCAAATTTTGGTAAAGATTGGTTCTATAATCATTGATACAGCTGTGCCAGTATCAGCCTCCATTGAAACTGGGTGACCACTTAAGATTAGATTAGATTCCCTACAGTGTGAAAACAGGCCCTTCAGCCCAACCATTCCACGCTGACCCTCCAAAGAGTAACTCACCCAGACCCATTTCCCTCTGACTAATGCACCTAGCACTAAGGGCAATTTAGCATAGCCAATTCACCTAACCTGCACATCTTTGGATTGTGGAAGGAAACCAGAGCACCCGGAGGAAACCCACACAGATATGGGGAGAATGTGCAAACTCCACACAGACAATTGCCTGAGGCTGGAATCAAAGCTGGGACCCTGGTGCTGTGAGGCAGCAGTGCTAACCCACTGAGCCACAATGCCACCCAATACAGATGATGTTGACCTTCTTGAATGTTATTGGAGCTGCATTCATCTGGGGAACTGGGGACGATTCCAGGGATTACAGAGAGAGATGGTGATTTACCAGTCACAGTATTCCTAACCTCTGAGCTCCTCTAGTAGCCGCAGTATTTATATAGGAGAAAGTGAGGACTGCAGATGCTGGAGTACCAGAGTTGAAAAATGTGGTGCTAGAAAAACAAAGCAGGCCAGGCAGCATTCGAGGAGCAGGAGAATTGACGTTTCGGGCATAAGCCCTTCTTCAGGAATGAAGCTGGTGTGCCAAGCAGGCTGAGATAAAAGGTAGAGGGGAGGGAATTTGGGGGAGGGGCGCTGGGATTACGATAGGTGGAAGGAGGTGAGGGTGAGGGTGATAGGCCAGAGAGGGGGTGGGGGCAGAGAGGTTAGGAAGAAGATTGCAACCAACCCAACCGCCCCGTGGCTGAACACTTTAGCTCCCCCTCCCACTCCATTAATGACATGCAGGTCCTTGGCCTCCTCCATCACCAGACCCTGGCCACATGACGCCTGGAGGAAGAGCGCCTCATCTTCCGCCTAGGAACCCTCCAACCACACGGGATGAATGTATATTTCTCCAGCTTCCTCATTTCCCTTCCCCCCCACCTTATCTCCGTCCCAACCCCCGGATTCAGCACCGCCCTCTTGACCTGCAATCTGCTTCCCGACCTCTCTGCCCCCACCCCCTCTCCGGCCCTCATCCTCACCTCCTTCCACCTATCGTATTCCCAGCGCCCCTCCCCCAAATTCCCTCCCCCCCTACCTTTTATCTAAGCCCGCTTGGCACACCAGCCTCATTCCTGAAGAAGGGCTTAAGCCCAAAACGTTGATCCTCCTGCTCCTTGGATGCTGCCTGGCCTGCTGTGTTTTTCCAGCACCACATTTTTCAATAGTATTTATATAGCCAATCTTTAATTTCTGCTCAGTGGTAAACTCCCCGACTGTTGATGGTGGTAACCCCATTGAATGTCAGGAGGTGATGGTTAGATTTTTTATAGTGGAGATAGTAATTGCCTGGCACTTGTGTGATGTAAACAACTGCCAAACCTTAAATGGGCCATCATTCACAGCAAACCACCCAGCCTTCAGGATAATATCGATCACTACACTGCATAACCATGCCACAGTAACCTCTGTAAGACATGCCAGATTGTAGACTTGGATACTAGCATCACATGTGGGAACACCACTCTCATGTACACAGCAAATACTCATGTAACTCGGCCAACGTTGCCTGCCTTATACAGTGCAGGAAAGGATACCCTGAGGCATGGTATATTGGTAGAGACCATGCAGATGCTGTGGCAATGGATGAATGGACATTGTACAAAAATACCAGAGAGAAATGATCCCTCCCAGTTGGGGAACACTTCAGTAGTCAAGGACATTCAGCTCTAACCTTTAGATAAGTATTCTCCAAGGCAGCCTTCAAGATACACAACAACACAGAGTCATCAAGCAGAAACTGATAGCCAAGTTCCGTACCCATGAAGACAGCTTCAACCGTACCTTGGATTTATGTCACCTACCTTGAACCCCACCGTATGATCTGTACCTCTAAAATCTTCCTTATAGTTTTGACACCATCATCTAGATAATTTGTTATGATCTCTCGTCCTTAATTAGTTTGTATAGTTTTGGATTACTTATTACTTTGGTTAGACCTCGGATGCAACTCTTATACCTATCATGTTATTCCAGCCATTTGTTTTGTCTCCAGCATCATCTTATTTTAATTTTTCTGTAATTATCTCTCTGCCTCAATTGATCGGATCATAAACCATCCGGTGACTTGCTATTCAGCTGTTGACATTTTACTCACACCATCTGACATTCTTGATCTCCTGTGGAGATTCATTCAGCCTGTCAACCCTCGACTCACAATATTTTTGTGATCTTTTGATCTCTCTGCCTATAAATTTTGTACCTGAGTGCCTCTCTTCGTTTCACCTGATGAAGGAGTAACGCCCCAAAAGCTTGTGATTTCAAATAAACCTGTTGAATGATAACCCGCGTCATGTGATTTCTTGTCCAACTCAGTCCAACTCCTGCACTTCCACATCATGACATTGTTCCAATCACAACATAATCCATTTATATTACTTGTAAATTAATGGAGGTCCCAGCACCAACCCTAGTGCCACTATATGCTGCCCCAAACAATTTGAACTTTCATTGCAACAACGTTTGATGTTGCATCTTGTCTGGTGTTATCTTGAAATTTGGGAACAATACATCTACCAATTCTCCTTTATTTACAATGTATCTAACTTGTCAAAGTGTCCACAAGGTTGGTCAAACATGATATCCCTTTCACAAATCCATGTTGACAATGTATGATTACCTCAAGCATATCAAAGTACTCTGCTATAACTTCTTTAGACCATAAGACATAGGAGCAGAAATTAGGCCATTCACCTGCTCTGCCATTTGATCATGGTGATATATTTTTAAACCCTATTTTCCTGCTTTCTCCCCATAACCTTCAATCCCCTTGGCAATCAATAACTTATCTATCTTTGTTTGAAACATACTCAGTGACCTGGCTTCCACAGCCTTCTATGGTAATGAATTCCACAGCTTCTCCTTATCTACATTCTAAAGGGTCTTCCCGTTATTCCAAGGCTGTGCCTTTGGGTGCTTGTTTCTTCTGCCAATGGAAATATCTTACCAATGTCCACTCTGTCCAGACTGTTCAGTATTCTGTAAGTTTCAATCAGATTTGTCCCCCTCATCCTTCTCAACTTCATTGAATGTAATTCCAGAGTCATCAAATGTTCCTCATATGGTAAACCTTTCATTTCTGGGATCATTCTTGTTAACCTCCTGTAAATCCGCTCCAAAGTTAATACATCCTTCCAATTTTGGGGCCCAAAATTGCTGATAATACTCTAAATGTGATCTGACCAGAGCCTTATAAAGTCTCAGAAGTAGGTCCCTGCTTTTATTTTCTAGTTTTCTCAAGACAAATGACAACATTTATTTGCCTTCCTAACTACCGACTCAACCTGCAAGAGTACCTTAAGAGAATCCTAGACTAGGACTCCCAAGTCCTTTTGCACTTCAGATTTCTGAATTTTCTCCCTATTTAGAAAATAGTCCAGTCCACTTCCTATCAAAGTGCATGATCTCACACTTTCCACATTGTATTTCATCTGCCACTCCTTTGCCCACACTCCTAACCTGTCTAAATCTTTCTGAAGCCTCCCCATCTCCTCAATACAACCTGTGCCTACTGAGCTTTGTATCATCTGCAAACTTAGCCAGAATGCCTTCAGTTCTTTCAGCTAGATCATTAATGTATATAGTGAGAAGTTGTGGTCCCAACATTGACTCTTGTGGAAAACCACTAGTTATCAGCTTCCATCCTAAGAGGGACTCTTTTATTCCCTACTCTCTGCCTTCTGCCAGACAGCCAATCTTCCATCCATGCTAGTACCTTGTGTCGAACACCATCAGCCATTATCTTACCAATCTCTTATGCGGCACCTTATCAAAGGCCTTCTGGAACTCCAGATAGATAATATCCATTGGCTTTCCTTGGTCTAACCTGCTTGTTACTTCCTCAAAGAATTCTAGCAGATTTGTCAGGCATGACCTCCCCTTGATGAAACCATGCTAACTTTGCTGTATTTTACCATGCACTTACAAATATTCAGAAATCTCATCCTTCACAATGGACTCTAAAATCTTACCAATGACTGAGGTCAGGCTAATCAACCTATGATTTCCCATCTTTTGCCTTACTCCCTTCTTGACTCTTACCCTCCCTGACCCTAGTGATACCTGAAAGATCACTACTAACGCCTCCACTATCTCTTCAGCTATTTCCTTCAGAGTTCTAGGATGTAGCCCATCTGGTTCAGGTCATTTATCCACTTTCAGACCTTTCAATTTTTCTAGCACCTTCTCCTTGGTGATTGCCCCTGTACTCATCTCTGCGCCCCAACTCTTGAATTTTTGGGGTATTACTTGTGTCTTCCATAGTGAAGACTGACACAAAGTACTTATCCAGTTCTTCAGCCATTTACGATAGCTACTAACATTTTCTACTATGTCAGATATGAAAGTAACTTGCCTGTATTTTTCTGCTTTTCATCTTGCTCCAATTTTGAAAAGAGTCCCATTTCCTAACTCTTGTCAATCTGCAGTTCCAACAATTTACTCACTGCCACTTCTCTGATGATAGATCCTCAGTTCTTCTCTCACTTCCATTTCCTGATTTATCACAGCATCCATTAGACCAGAGACTCTTGTAGTTGCAACATCTAGCAAAGCCCATCTCCAGGAGTGCTGTATTTTGAAAGCCATGCAGCTTGGCTATGAAAGTTATGAGGAGAGATGGCAGAGAAGGGGAGGCTGGCACCAGGCTTCTCACAGAGCTAGAGGTTTTTGTGGATGGTTTGGTGAACAGGAGAGGCCTCCTTTTCCCGGAGGACTGACAGAGGAAGCCACACTTCCATACCATGCCAGCAGAGTCGGAGATAACCACCAAGATAAGTGTCATCTCAAGGGTGAAGAGTACCGGACAGCCATATAAAGAAGTCAATTATCTTATCTACCTTGCCAGGATAAATGCAATACTCTGCAGTCTGACATCCTCTCTGTTGCATGAACTTTTGTAACCCCCATACTTTCACACTATTAACCCCACATGCACTCAATGCTACCTCCTCACTCTCTCAGAACACTTCACCATCTTTCTCCCGACATGCATCAGCTCTAATAGTCATGCCACTTACTTGTGCTATATTCATCAGGCTCTAATCAGGCCCCTTATATCATTACAGGGTATGTGTCCCATAACAGGATGGGTAATATCCAGCTGGTGATGGGATACTGGATATCTCTGCCCTCAAGCACTCTGATCGGAGAAGACAGGCTGTGCTCCGGCAGGGGTACAGAGATATCCATGTCCTGACAGCCAAGTAAATAACACTTATCATGTAAATACAATGATCATGTTAAACAAACATCAAGCCCTACTATTAACCAGTGATTGCAATGCCTTCTGCCTCTTATGCCTTATAGGTGTATCCATCTTCCTGAGGAATGGCTTTTCACCTGCAGAGAAGAGTACCTCGATTTCCCCAGAAATTATTGTGAATGCAATGATTAGAGGGACCATCATCCACACTGCTTGCAGGACTGCAGAGCAGCATGGATGAAAACATATCTATAGGCCCTATAGGGGGATGCAGTGCATTACAGACACTGGAAGCTGTGCAGGTGAATGAAGGAAAATACTGCTCAGAGAGGAACAACAGCAACAGTCAGGCGTACAGGAAACACTAACCTTCATAGTAGAGATGCTGGTGATTCAGCCAGTCCAGCGACAGCCTGCTTGACATAGCTGCAATGTTACAACAGTGTATCTAGTTCTGTGACCATCTTTCTGCCTCCACAGACAGATTGGTGGCAGCCATGTGAAGAGATAGGCCCAGCACGTTCCGGTTCTGCAGGACAATCCACCATTGGTCCTCAGAATAAAAGGCAGGGATAATGTAGGCTTGGGAGGCTTGACCATAGCCGAAGTGCCTCCTTCTCATAAAGAGAGAGCACAGTGCCACAAGTCGGCCAGCCCAAGGAAGAGCAACACAGAGACCTCTCTGAAGTCAACAGTGAAGACTGCAGAGATAAGTCAGACTCTGCTTGCTCCTCTCCCAGTCCCAGGTGCCACACCACCCTGACCAGATGACTGACTGTGGACAAAACCCTGGACTGATATAGGAGACTTCCCTTGAACATTTTGGGACCCGTAACTGACAGGTGGCCCTGTGGATTTTGCCACAGACTACTCCCCTAGGACATGTTGCATGGTTTGCTGCAAATGCCCAAATGTTTGGCGTAAGCACTGAGGTCTCATGTTACAGGTTCTAGTCAGATGTGCCTGATGCAAGGCAACACGCATGCAACCTTGACTGGGGACATCTGAACAACACAGTCATCTGCCTGATAATGTGGCTACACCAACTTGCAAAGCAAGTCACAGCAGGGAAAGGCATGCATACTGCGGGCATGCTGGTGGGCATCAGGTGAATATATGCTGAGAGACCAAAGGAGCAGCCTTGATAGGCAACATTGTCCATGGCATGTAATGGATTCTTTTCCCCGTGCAGGACCTGTACCTGATGCAATAGTACACAGCTTGTTACCAGTATGCCTTGTTGGATCAGTCAGCTTGGAGGATACAGTGCCTGTGCACTGGTAATGACTCCTTGAAAGTGCAGTGTCAATATCCATGGTAGGAGGGTGTGAATGAAGCTGGTGCTGGTGGATCATGCCCTGTTTTGCAGTTTGTCCACAGGCAAAATGAAGGTCTTTTGGAGCAAATGATAAGTTGAAGCTGCCATGAACCCTTTCTGGTTTCCATGTTGAATTTTCCTAATGGCTAAATTGTATGGTTAAGTTTGGTAAAATTGCAACCCATAGTAAGTTGAGCTGTCAACAAGTAATGATGAGTGTCATTTGGGAACTCATTGCTGTTTAACGAGAATCTTCCCATGCCACTTGAGAAAAAACAAGAAGATGTGGTGAGATGATTGGTCTCACTGAACATTTTGACAGATACTACCACTGATCTCACAATAGCCTATGCTATTCAAGCCTATATTTTGGGATATCTTTGTCTCAGACACTAATGTTTCCCTCCTTACATTTTTGATTTTTAAATATTATGTCCAGTCTTCTGATCTGCCATCTATTGTTGTTAAATTAAATGCATTTACTTTACTTTTGTTACTATAGAGTCAAAGAGTTATACAGCATGGAAAGAAAATTTGGTCCAACATGACCAAATATCCTAAACTGATCAAGTCCCATTTGCCAGCATTTGGCTCATATCCCTCTCAACCCTTCCTAATCATGTATCTACCCAGATGAATTTTAAATGTTGTAATTGTACCTGCCTCTACCATCTCCTCTGGCAGTTCTGTATACACACCACCTTTTGTATAAAAAGACAACACCTCAGATCTCTTTTGAATCTTTCCCCTCTCACCTTAAGCCTATGCCCTCTAGTTTTGGACTCCCCTACTCTGGGAAAAAAGACCTTGGCTATTCACCCTATCATCCCCCTCATGATTTTATAAATCTCTATAAGGTCATCCCATAGCCTCCAATGCTCCAGGGAGAACTCCCAGCCTATTCAGCCCCCTATATCTCAAATGCACAAATTCTAGCAATATTCTTTTAAATCTTTTCTGAACCCTTTCACATTTAACAACATCTTATATCAGGGAGACCAGAATTGAATGCAGCATTCTAAAAGTGCCCTCACCAATGTCCTATACAGCTTCCTTGTAAATTTTCTTACTTGTTGTCATGTATCTATTCTGCATATTCTGAAATATCCTCTTAAATGTCTGCCACTATATCTCCATTTACCAATCCTTTAACCTTAATCTACTTCAACCTACTCTGCTTTTATGCCCTCATAATTACCCACATTTAAATTTTAAAAAATAATAGTCCTGGATCCACTCCAAATTCCCCTCAAACTGAATGTAAAATCCAATCATGTTATTGTTGCTGCTCCTAAGAGTTGCCTTCAGAATTAGATCATTGATTAATCTTCTGAAGAAGAGTTGTTACCAATCTCAAAACATTAACTCTCTAACTTGCTCCTCAAATGTTGCCATTTCTACTGACTTTCTCCAGAGTTTCTTTGTTTTTATTGCAGATTTCCAATATCATCAGAATTTTGTCTTTATTACGTTAATTGACCTTATCTCATTGCACAATGCCTGGTCTAGCATACCTACTCTCTGGTCATCTCCAGAACGTATTTTTCTAAGAAACTATTTCATTCTATGAGCTCCTTATCTAGGCTATCTCTGTACATCTGGCCTTTCCAATCATATGTAAATTGAAATCTCCCAATATTATCATCATACCTTTCTGAAAAGCTCTCATTATTTTTTTCTTTTATAGCTCACATTACCATGGTTACTGTTAGGGAGTCTGTATACCACCCCACAGTGACTTATTGACTTTATCATTTCTACACAAACTGTTTACGGGTCTGGCTTTTTTGAAATTAGATCATCCCTCTCTCTTGTGCTAATAGCATCACTTCATAACAGAATCACACCTCCACCTGTTCCTACTTTACTGTCATTCCCAAGTGTCTGTCCACTTTAATATTCAAATCTCAATCCAGGTCATCCTGCAGTCATGTGTCTGTAATGGCTACTAGACCATACTTACTCATTTCTATTTGCACTTCGAGTTCACCTGAGTTGAGGCAAATTGTACATACTTGGAGTTTTCAACTGATGACTACCAATTTTTCCTTCTGGGATCTCTCCCCCTCGATTTTCTGATTGCTGCCTCATCCCACTCCTGACTGCTGATACCCCTACTCTTGGTCTTTCCACCCTTCTCACCTTCCTGATCACATACCTGCTTTGTTTGATTGGATAACTCTACTGTGGTTACACCATCTCCAGAATGTATCTCATTCTTCTTTGATCACACACCATTTCTCGTATTCAAATTTTAAAAAATCCTTTTTCAACAGCTTTTCCTGGTCACACATCCAACCTTACAGAAGCTGGGTTTCCCAACTGCTGTCAGTGACTCACTCGTTATATTTAAAGTAGATATGTTCAGTAGAATACTGGGAGAACTCACCTGTTCTTTACTTGAACAGTATTGTGGATGTTTCTAGGGCTTGCATTTAAAGTGTCATTGGAAGCCTCTGAAAGTACAGCACTCCATTAATAATTCCATAAAGGCTTCAAAAGCTCTGTATTTCCTCATAGATTATTCAGTTATAGTTCGTTCAGCTTACTTCTGATAATTATTTTTCATATTGTAATATGTCAATTTAATCACATTACTATCATGCTGCCAAGTTTAACGTACTCTATTTCTTTATTTTTGTCTTTTATTGTAGCTGAAGATCAGACAAAACTAATATGGAAATCTCTGAATGAGATTAGTTCCCTTACTTGTGTGAAGTTTTATTATAGGCGACAAAATGAACCTGGTTATATTTCTGTTCAGTCAGAAAGTGGGTGAGTTGAAAGATGCAGGAATGTTTTTTTTTCAGATTACTTACAGTGTGGAAACAGGCCCTTCGGCCCAACAAGTCCACACCGCCCCGCCGAAGCGCAACCCACCCATATCCCTACATCTACCCCTTACCTAACACTACGGGCAATTTAGCATGGCCAATTCACCTGACCTGCACATCTTTGGAGTGTGGGAGGAAACCGGAGCACCTGGTGAATGTTGTGAAGTTGTTTATGTATTCACTGAAATAACACATATGAATGATAGTTTAAGATTTTATAAATGTTACGATTTCTTGTAATCTAACCACAAAACATGCTTAGGCTACATCAGGTGAAAATAAAACTGTGTAAAGCCAATTTTTTTGTGTATATCCAATGAATCAGTGTCTCTTTAAAAAGGTGTATCAAATACCAAATTATTTTGTTATATTGGAAGAATGAATCATTGATCAACACAAATATTTACAAATACAAAGTAATGAGACTATGGAAGGGAAAGAAATAGTGGAAGTCTAAACTAAATTATATAGGCTGCAAGGCACAGTATGTTAAGGCAATTTGAGAATATTAATACAATACTCACTAAGACTAGGAACTCATTATGTGAATGCATTAAGAAATTCATTAAGGTTTTGAGATGTCTAACCAGAGAGGTACAGCAGAATCTAAGGATATGATCAAGGAAGTAAATTCAACATCTGCTAGTAATATAAAACAGTGAGAGCAAACTGCAAACCTATTTTATATTTCATGCCACTATTCTTAAATGGATAGTCAAACATAGTCAACAATTCAACAAAACCATAAATTATCAATGAGAAAACATCAATTGAGAGAGAAACTCTTATTATCTGCCAATGAGACCACATTTTAAATGCTGCGTATAATTTTGATTGCCATTCTTACCTTATCACCGATAATGATAATATCATAGAGTTTCACTTTAAGCTTGAATGTAATGAAGCTAGGGTCTTAATTCTGAACAAGGGAAACTTAGAAGATATGAAGGGCAAATTGAGGGCTATGGTAAAAGTTTTGACAGTACACAGACAATTACTAGTATTTAAAGAATTCCTATATAATCTCCTTTGTGGCACAGACATCTAATGAGAAGGGTGAATTAATGTGACTAACAAAAGAAGTTACAGAGTACATTAGATCAAAAGAATTTTTTTTATGAGGCTGACAGGAAAAAAAATGAAGATGGTGGATTGGGAGCAGTTTAGATCCAAACAAAGGATGAACAAAAAATTTGATAAGTAAAAGCAAAAGATAAATTGAGTGCAAACTGATAACAAACATAAAGGAAGATATCAAATCATCTTTAGGTTTGTAGAAAGACAAGGAGATATGTAGGACCATTACAGATGGGATAGAATAATTTACAGTGAAGAACAAAAAAAATTGGTGGAGAAACTAAACAATATATGTCTGACTTCACAGAAGAAGATACATAAAAACTTTCAGAAATACTGGACAATGAAAGTTGTTGTGAAACTGAGTGCACCTGAAGGCTGTGGAGGCCATGTCATAAAGTCATACAGCACAGAAACAGACCCTTCAGTCTATCCAGTCCATGCCAAACATTATTCCAAACTAAACCAGTCCCACCTGCTTGCTCCCGGCCCATATCCCTGCAAATCTTTCCATTTCATGTACCTATCTAAATGTCTTTTAAACATTGTAATTATAATTGTACCACCACTTCCTCAAGAAGTTCATTCCACACACAAACCACCCTCTGTGTGAAACATTTGCCTCTCATATCTTTCTAAAACCTCTTTCTTTTCACTTTAAAATGGGTCACCTGGTCTCATTGAGTATATTTATGATAGAGGTAGATAGGTTATTGATTAGTAAGGGGCTTGAAGATTAAGGAGAGAATGTAGGAGAATGAGATCGAACAACGTAGCCATTATCGAATGGTGGAGCAGATTCGAAGGACGAAATATCCTAATTCTGCTCCTATATCTTACAGTATTATCAAAGGTCTAGTACTTGAAAAGTGAATTACATTAAAGGTTGATAAATCCCCTACATGAGTTACATTCTAGAGAATTGAAAGAGGTAACTGTAAAGATAATGAATGCATTGCTGGTTCTCTTGCAAAATTCTAGACTCTGGAGAGGTTCCTGCAGACTGTAAGTAGTAAATGTCACTCCATTATTAAAACATAGGGAGGAGGAAATGGTGAACTACTGACATGTTAGATTGACATCAGTAACAGAAAAGAATATTAGAATCTATGATAAAGAATTTGGTGATTGGACACTTAGAAAATAATAGGAAAGTTAAACAGAGCCAACTTGGATTAATAAATGGGAAATAATATTTCACAAAACTTTTGAAGCATTTTAAGGATGTTGTTGGCACATTATTATTATTTGGAAATTTGTATTCTAAAGTTGGAAAAACACTGTATAGCTTTAAATTTGATTTGCATTTTTATATTGTGTGTTAAGAAGAGGCATCATTTAATTTCATTTGTAAGTTGTATGGGTGATGCCAGAAAATCTAACGTTGTTCATATGCGCCTAATGAGACTTTTAAAGCACCCTTAAGATGAATACTTCAGTGCTAGAAACAAAGGGTAGAAGAGACAACTTAAATTGGCCTGTTGCCTAGCAACAAGGTTTTCTGTGATATAAGGAGTTAGAGACATAAGTTATTTAAGAGAAAGACAGAATTACTTAGGCAGTTATGGAACGTGCAGTTTCTTTTCAGAAAGAAGCAGTACGATACAGTCTATAGAATGGTCAAGGCCAAAGAAAGACAAGTCTTGCATTGCTTGACGTCATCAATAGAATAACTTCAAAAACAATTCCCCCCCAAGAAGGAAATTGAGTTATAGTTTAAGGAGCCCATGTTAAGAGACAATGAGATGTGTTAGACTAACTAAAAGGACAGCATTGAGTGAATGCAGATATTTGCTGGCAAGAAAATAAGTACAGACATGTTGACCGAGCAAAGATAAGTGGAAATAGGCTGATCTTCCAGTGAAGTTTGAGTATCAACATGGTTGTTGTTGAGGGTAAAAGGGTTGAATCTATATTTCCAATATTTCTAATAAGACTGTTTCAATTAGATCTTATATTTTTTCATGTAATAACTTTTTATGTTCTTTTGTCAGAAGTATTTTGTCAACCTTTTGTAAATATGTCCGGTGACTGAACATTAGAGTAAGTGCACTGCCAAAATAAAACTTATGAGTTAGATTTCACTCTGGAATCTGACTTGTGCAGTATTGCCATTTGATGAGCAATATTCTTTCCAAGTTGCATGGCTGTATAACTGCTCGGAGATTCTGTTCATGTCAATCAACATGTCAACGCTTTTCCCAGCATTAACTTATGATTTTTGAAGTCAGTGCCAAAGATCCACATGATCAAAAAAAAAATTCAAGGGTACATTGCTGTTGGAATCATAACAAATTGTGTGATCTTTGCGGGATCAAAATCCATTGAATTTGGGAATGCTCTGTTAATTTATAAAATATGAGCTAGTGGAGGTACTGATCATTAAAGCAGGAGAAATGTTATGAAGCTTTGTATAAGGGTTGTACTGGTCAAAATGGCTTTACGGTTGGGCGGCACGGTGGCACAGTGGTTAGCACTGCTGCCTCACAGCACCAGAGACCCGGGTTCAATTCCCGCCTCAGGCGACTGACTGTGTGGTGTTTGCACGTTCTCCCCGTGTCTGCGTGGGTTTGCTCCGGTTTCCTCCCACAGTCCAAAGATGTGCAGGTCAGGTGAATTGGCCATGCTAAATTGCCCGTAGTGTTAGGTAAGGGGTAGATGTAGGGGTATGGGTGGGTTGTGCTTCGGCGGGGCGGTGTGGACTTGTTGGGCCGAAGGGCCTGTTTCCACACTGTAAGTAATCTAATCTACTGCTACTAAAACTTTTCTGGGAATGGATGGTATAATAATGAATTATTTGAATTCCTTGGCAATGGCTTAACTGAGAAAGTTAACAGATAAATTAAAAGTATAGATGAAGCAGAACATTTTAATGGTTGGTATGGACAAGAAAAAGTAGATGATTTTGCTGAGGACAAAGCTAACAAAATTCAACAAAACATGGGCAAAATGGAGGACAATGTTCATGCTATGAAATAATTAGATTCAATATTGAGTCCGAAAGGTGGAAAATAAAGTGTTGTTGCTCTAGCCTGAATTGAACTTCTCTGGAACACTGCAGCAGGCCTTGGATGGAAATGTTAGCATGGGAGCAAGATGATTACTGAAATATCAAGAAACTGGAAGGCTAGTCATTCTTGTGGATAGTGGGTGGTGGGGGGAGTGTTCTGCAAAGTGGATGTGGTCTTACCAATGTAAAGAAGACCACAATGTGAGTAGAGAATACAGTAGACTAGATTGACATAAATACAAATGAATTGCTTGTTACCTGAAGGTTCTGTTTGGGACTTTGAGCAGTGAGAAGAGAGAAGGTGAAAGGACAAGTGTTACACCTTCTGTGGTTCTGGGGGAGAGGGTTGTGGTGGTTGTGGAGGGAAGGGGGAAATGTTAGGACTGATGGAGAAACAAACAATGCTGTCACAAAGGGAATGATCACAATGGAATGTTGAGACTGGAGGGGAGGGGAAGCTGCGTATAGTGGTGGTATCCTTCTGGACGTGGCAGAAATGGCGGAGGCGAGTTCACAAGTCTCTTGTAAATATTGACTAACTATCACAGTAAATAAACTGCCAAAATAAAACTTCTGGTTTATCAAGCTCAGTTTCACTTAGGATTTTGATTTCTCTAGTATTATAACTAATTGGAATCATGACAAGTCAGGAAAATGACTGAACCGACCCATCTCCAGCACTTCGGCCCTCACGCCTTCTTTTCCCTCCAACAACAGCAATTAAGTTCCACATGTCCTTATCTATTATCCCGTCAGCATCTACATCCAGAGGATCGTTAGCTGCCATTTCCACCAGATACATGTTCTCCTCCCCTTCCTTGTCAGCGTTCTACAGAGTCTGTTCCCTCTGAACACTCTGGTCACTCCACTCCCGACAACAGCCTCCACCCCCACCCCCCCCCCACCCCGCCCCAAAAGACACCTTCCCCTAAAACTGCAGAAAGTGTAATACATGTCTGTTTACTTCCTCCCTCCTCAGTATCCAAGGGCCCAAACACACCTTCCAGGTGAAGCAGCGCTTTACCTATGTTTCACTCAATCTAGCCTACTTCATTCACTGCTCACAATATGGTCTCCTCTACATTGGGGACACAAAGCATAAACTGGGTGACCACTGCACAGAACACCTTTGTTCTATTCACAAAAAGACCCTGAGCCTTCAGTTGCCTGCTACTTCAAAACACCACTTTGTTCCCTCGCCATCATCTCGGTCTCACACTTGCTGCAGTGCTTCAGTAATGCTCAGCGCAAGCTGGAAGTACAGCACCTCATTTTTCACTTGGACACTCTGCAGCCTTCTGGTCTCAATATCGAGTTCAGCAACTTGTGGGCTTAAAGTTTTCCCATGTCCGTACCCCAACCCCTACAAGCCAGGCTTTGTTGTTACATAGTCTGCTATTACACACAACTCATTGTTAGCCACTAACAGTCCCCATTAATAGCTATTCATCCTCCTAACTTGATCGTTATTCAGTCCCATGTCTCTCCAACTGCACTTCTTTCTGTCTCTATCTCCACCAATCGGTTACATCTTATCTTTTCCCCCACCCTATCTTCTGCATAAAAAATATTTTCCTAGTTTCCTTTTCATCAGTTCTGGGGAGGGTCACTGGATCCGAAATGTTAACTCTGATTTCTCTTCATCAATGTTGCCAGACCTGCTGAGCTTTCTGTTTTTATTTCTGATTTCCGCCATCCACAGTTTTTTGGTTTTTTTATCTCTTGCGTATTATTGTGGCTCAGAAATATAATGCTGATTCTTTCCTCGAATCATAGAATCTCTACAATGTAGAAGCAGGCCATTCAACCCATCATTCCACATCGAACTTCTGAAGGGCATCCCACCCAGATCCACCCTCTTGTAACCCTGCATTTCCCATGGTCAATCCACCAAACTATTAGATCATTGAACTTTGGGAGAAAACTGGAGCACCAGGAGGAAATCCACACAGCCATGGGGAGAATGTGCAAACTCTCAGGGTGGAATCAAACCCAGATCCTGGCATTGTGAGACAGCAGTGCTAACCACCAAGCCATTGCGCTGCCCAATTATTGTCATTCTTTGAAAATCCTGAAGAACGAGAATCTCAGCTCAAAATATAAAAAGAAGAGTCATTTTGGGTGTAAAAGGAGGGGCTGAAAACTTTAGTGGGAGTTGTTTTTGGATAATTAATGCTAATTGCTGTGTAGAGCCATGTATTATTTAAGGAAATATAATTATGGGGGGCTTTAACCTTTTGTAGAAAAGGTAAACCAAATTCAAAGTAGTAATGAACGATGAGTTCATTGATTAAATACAAGATAGTTTTCTCAATCAGTGTAAATGCTTCACAGGTATTCATTCATAAGATAGCAGCATCATTTTTGATGTTGCAACTTTGGACTTCAAAAAATGTTTTCACATCCTAAAAGTAAGAAGAAAGTTCTTACTTTTTTGCCCACTTCTTAAATGCCCTTGAAGCGGTGGTGATAAATTGGCTTCTGGAATTGCATCCTCTGGGTTGTCGGTACTGTCAGTGCTGATAGGGAAGGCTTCACAGGAATTTGACTCAATGACAATGAAGAATGAAAATATTGTTCTGATTGAGAATGGTACAGACCATGCAGGAGATTGTGTTCTTATACTTCTAATACTTCTCGTGGTTTTCCAATAATGTATGTTAAACAACCTATACTTTCTGCACATGCTGCACTTGCACATTTGTATTCTACTGGGATATTTCCCATTCTGTACACTACCTATTTGCTGCTGAAACAGCTGAGGGTAAAGTGGAATGTTGGGATCCACGTACAAGAAACAGAGCAGGAGTTCTTGATTGTGCCCTGAGCAGTGTGACAACTGATACTAAAGTTGAAGGTTTGCCTTCTATTTCTGCTTTGAAGTTTAAAGGAGCATTGCATATGGTTTTGGGCACTACAACAGGCAAGTTTTGTTATATGATTTTATATATGATCAGAGAAATTTGGAAAATTATAACCAATCCATCTACTATCTCTAGTTACTTTGATTAACATCCTAGGATGCAGCTATCAGCCTATAGTTCCATTTGTACTTTTTAAAAATCATTCATATGATGTGGGCTAGGCTGCAATTTATTCCCGAACTGGACAATAAATGCTGACCTAGCCAACAATCCCCACATGGAGAAAGTGAGGACTGCAGATGCTGGAGGTCAGAGTTGAGAGTGTGGTGCTGGACAAGCACAGCAGGTCAGGCAGCATCCAAAGGGCAGGAGGATTGACATTTTGGGCATAAGCCCTTCATCATCCTGCACCACACTCTCGACAACAATCCCCACATCCCATGAATAAATTAAAAGCATTGTGGACAGATATGGCAGACTTGAGTTTGTATTCTAAAATACTCTGCACCAGATGTAACTTGAGGCTTGAGCCAGTTCATGCAGAAAAGCTTTGCAAGTTTTCAGAGAATGTGTCTCAGGGGACATTAGCTATTCATAGGGCTGCACCATTTCTCTATGTTGGATAATGTGCAAAATAATTCAAACTTTGATTTGCTGCATTGTAGAGAAATATAGAGAAACACAAGGTGCTGTGAATATTTAGAATGTTCTGCCACTGAGTACATATAAGAGTTTGGGTATTTGGGCATTAAAAGAATTAAGGGATTTATCGTACATGTACCTGGCTTTTAACAAACTTGCCCTGTAAGGAATACATGTGCTCTGTGTGTTCCTTTTTGTGACTTTCCCCAAAGTTAGTCTGCTATGGGTATGCAAACAGCATATACATAGATGAATGCTATGAAAAGTAGAATGGTTGAGGTATGACTGGGATGGAAGGGGGTCAGAGTAAAGCAGGCATTCAGAGCTGGAGAAATGGGAGCAGTCTTCCAAGGAGAAAGATGAGGATGTGAAAGAAGAAGCTGTCCTTGTGGATAGGAAAACTCAGTTGCATTGGTCCCTTAGCCTGATTGACATGCAGTTCCAGTAAACAAAGTAAACGGACTGTCATGGTCATGATGCCAACATTTAATTCATATTATGAGCATGAACTTCTATATTTGTCTATATTTGTTTCCTTTGTATTTCTTTTGCTGGCTGGCAATAAAAGCTCATGTTTGGAATGAGTCATATTCAGATTCTGGACAATGACATTGTTGGTGATTGGGCAGTGGGGAAAGAGTTTGGAGGACCCAGTATTGGTCTTCAGACAGATGTGGAAAAGAGCCATTAAGTTGTGTGGAGTTTAACTAGCATCTAGGGCGAGCGATGAGGGTTCTATATGGTGGAATCATGGCTTTGCAGCTTTTACGCAATGCTCTGTCATTGATAGCCAACGTTTGTCTGAGTGCACAACATACTTCCTAGGATAGCACGATGGCAAGGGATGCCCAGTCCTTTGTCAGATATCAATTAAGTTGTGAATTATTTTGAGAAATGCACATGGTTACATTTGTCAGGAATTGAATGTGACAGATGTCCCATTAATGGACAATGTAGGTAATGAGCCAAGTTTTTCCCATTCTGGCTAACAGTGTAAAATCCTGCAAAAAAATCTTGACACAGCTCATAACTTAGCCAAAAATAAAATTCATTCCATTGTATATATTGTTAATGTTTTGATGGTGTAGAAGAATCCATTTTTATTTTTAACTCCTTACTTTCTTAGATGCTATTCATATGTTGGATACAAACCCACCAAAAGAAAATTATCACTGAAAGTTCCAGGTTGTGTGCAGTTTGGTTTGGTCGCACATGAATTTCTACATGCCATTGGTTTTCAGCATGAGCACTCCAGGAGTGACCGTGATAAACATATCAAGATCATGTGGGAAAATGTTCCAAAGAGTAAGAACATTGAAAATATCCATTTTGGTTACTGATTCATAATTGCTGAAATATGCATTAATTTATTTTATTTATGTTGAGTTAAATTTCCATTGAATCACTTCCAGCTGTTGAAAAGTGGGAATTATAGAGTCATAGAGATGTACAAGTAGAGATGCATAAGGCCTTCATTCCTGGTGAAGGGCTTATGCCCAAAACATTCTCCTGCTCCTCGGATGCTGCCTGACCTGCTGTGCTTTTCCAGCACCAGACTCTTGACATGAGATGTACAGCATGGAAACAGACCCTTCTGCCCAACTCATCCATGCCAATCAGATATCCCAAACTAATCCAGTTCCATTTGCCAGCACTTGGCCCATATCCCTCAAAATTCTTCATATTCATATACCCATCCAGATGCCTTTTAAATATTGTAATTGTACCAGGCTCCACCACTTCCTCTGGCAGCTCATTCCATACATACGCCACCCTCTGTGTGGAAAGGTTGTCCCTTAGATCCCTTTTAAATGGGACAGCACAGTGGCTCATTGCTGGCTCACAGCGCCAGGGACCCGGGTTCGATTCCAGCCTCAGGTGGCTGCCTATGTAGACATTCTCCTTGTCTCTGTGTGGGTTTCCTCTGAGTGCTCCGGTTTCTTCCCACAGTCCAAAGATGTGCAGATTAGGTGAATTAGCCATGCTAAATTGCCCATAGTGTTCAAGGATGTATCGGCTAGATGCATTTGTTAGGAGAAATGTAGAGTAATAGGGTAGGGGAATGGGTCTGGGTGGGATAGACTTCGGAGGGTCGATGTGGACTTGTTGGGCTAAATGATCTATTTCCACACTGTAGGGATTCTATGATTCTATGAAATCTTTTCCCTCTCACCCTAACCCTATGCCCTATAGTATCACTTCATACTAAGGAAAAGACCTTGTCTATTTACCCTATTCGTGCCCCTCGTGATTTTATATACCTCTATAAGGTCACCCCTCAGCTTCCAACGCTCCAGCGAAAACAGCCCCTCTCTATTTAGCCTCTCCCTAAAGTACAAAATTTCCAACCTTTACAAAGCATCCGTGTAAATCTTTTCTGAACCCTTTCAAGTATCACAACGTCCTTCTGATGGAAGGAGACAGAATGGCACACAGTATTCCAAAAGTGGCCTAACCAATGTCCTGTACAGCTGCAACAAGACCTCCCAACTCCCATACTTGATGGTCTGACTAATAAAGTATCCCAAATGTCTTCTTCACTATCAGAGTAAAAAGGGGTCTTGATCAGATAGTCCAGTACACCTCCAATTTTGGTGTCATCTGCAAACTTCCAAACTATACTTCCTATGTACACATCCAAATAATTTATATAAATGATGAAAAGCACTGATCTTTATGGAACACCACTGGTCACAAGCCTCCAGTCTGAAAAGCAACCCTTCACTACCACCCTCTGTCTTCTACCTTCGAGCCAGTTCTGTATCCAAATGGTTAGTTTTCCCTGTATTCTGTGTGATCTAACCGTGCTAACCGATCTATCATGAGGAACCTTGTTGAACGCCTTACTGAAGTCCATATAGATCAGGTCCACTGCTCTGCCCTCATCAATCCTCTTTATTACTTGTTCAAAAAACTCAATCAAGTTTGTAAGACATGATTTCCCATACACAAAGCCATGTTGACTGTCTTTTATCAGTCCTTGCCTTTCCAAATACATGTAAATCCTATCCCTCAGAATTCCCTCCAACAACTTGCCCACCACAGATGTCAAGCTCACCAGTCTATAGTTCTCTGGCTTTTCCTTACCACCATTCTTAAATAATGGCACAACGACAGCCAGCCTCCAGGTTTCGAGCACCTCACCTGTGACTATCGATGATACAAATGTCTCAACAAGAGGCCCAGCAATCACTTCCCTAAGCTCCCACACAGTTCTAGAAAACACCTGATCAGGTCCTGGGGATTTATTCACCTTTATGCATTTCAAGACATTCAGCACCTCCTCCTCTGTAATATAGGCATTTTTCAAGATGTCACTATCTAGTTCCCCATATTCTATATTTTCCATGTCCTTCTCCATAGTAAACCTTGATGCAAAATATTCATTTAGTATCTCCCCCATCTCCTGCAGTTCCACACAAAGGCTGTCTTTCTGATCTTTGAGGGGCACTAACTCTCTCCCTAATTACCCTTTTGTTTTAATATGTATTTATAAAATCCTTTTGGATTCTCCTGAACCCTATTTGCCAAAATTATTTCACGTCCCTTTTTGCTGTCCTGATTTCCATCTTAGGTATACACCTACTGTCTTTATACTCTTAGAAGGATTCACTTGATCTCTGTTGTCTATACCTGACATATGCTTCCTTCTTTTCCTTAACCAAACCCTCAATTTCTCTAGTCATCCAGCATTCCCTTCACCTACCAGCCTTTCACCCTAACAGGAACGTACTGTCTCTGGACTGTCTTTATCTCATTTGAAGGTTTCCCATTTTCCAGCTGTCCCTTCACCTGCAAATATCTGTTCCCAATCAACCTTTGAAAATTCTTGTCTCATGCTGTCAAAGTTGGGCTTCCTCCAATTTAGAACTTTAACTTTGAGATTGGGTCTATCCTTTCCTATCACCATTTTAAAATTAATAGAATTATAGTTGCTGGCCTAAAGTGCTTCCCCACTAACACCTCAGTCACTTGTCCTGCCTTATTTCCCAAGAGTAGGTCAAGTTCTGCACCTTCTCTAGTAGGTATGTTCACACACCGAATCATAAAATCTTCTTGTTCACACTTAACAAATTCCTCTCCATCTAAACCCTTAACACTATGGCAATCACAGTCCATGTTTGGAAAGTTAAAATCCCCTACCATAACCACCCTATATTCTTACTGATAACTGAGATCTTCTTACAATTTTTTTCTAAATTTCCTGCTGACTATATGGGGTGTCTATAGTATAATCCCAATAACATGATTTTATTTCTCAATTCCACCCTAGGAATATCCTCCCTATGTATAGACATAATGTTATTCCTTACCAAAAATTGCCACTCTCACTCCTCTCTTGCCCTCCTTTCTATTCTTCCTATAGCATTTGTATCTTGGAACATTAAGCTGCCTGTCCTTCCATCCCTGAGCCACATCTCTGTAATTGCTATGATATCCCAGTCCCATTTTCCTAAGCATGCTCTGAGTTCATCTGCCTTCCCTGTTAGGCAAAATGCATTGAAATAAATGCAATATAATTGATCAGTCCTATCTCATTGTCTGCTTTGTTTCTGCCTGCCCTGACTGTTTGACTTGCTTCTTTTCTTGACCGTACCAGTTTCAGACTGATCTCTTTGCTTACTATCTCCCTTGGTCCCACATCTCCATCTTACTGGTTTAAATCGTCCTGAACAGCTCTTGCAAATCTCTCTGCCAACATATTAATTCCCTTCTAATTCCAGTGCAATCCACCCTTGTTATATAGATCTCTTCTACCCCAGAGGAAATTTCAATAATCTAAAATGTGAACCCTTCTCCTCTGCAACAGCTCCTCATCTGTTGTATCCTCCTATTCCTACTCTCACTAGCTCGTAACACCAAAGTCATACAGTTATGACTACCCTCGAGATCCTTCTTTTTATATTCCTGTCCAACTTTCTATATTCTCCCCTCAAAATCTCATCATTTTGCATTCCTATGTCATTAGTTCCAATGTGCACAGTGATCTCCTGATGGTCCCTTTCCCCTTAGAGAATATTCTGTGCTGTCTCCGGGTACCCTTGATCCTGGCACCAGGGAGGCAACACATCATTCTGATTTCTCGCTGCCGGCTGCAGATATGTCTGTCTGACTAGAGAGCCCCCTAACACAATCAATCGCTGGGAACCTGACGTACTCCATGTTACCATAGAGCCAGTCTCAGTACCAGAAACTTTGCTACATTCCCCTGATAGTTCATTACCTCCTACATTTTCCAAAACTGTTTTGCTGCATTTTAGGGCTGGAACGGTGCTTAGCACTGCTGCCTCACAGCGCCAGGGACCCAGGTTCAGTTCCAGCCTTGGGCTGCATGGAGTTTGCACATTCTCCCCGTGTCTGCGTGGGTTTCCTCTGGGTGCTCCGGTTTCTTCCCACAATCCAAAGATATGGAGATTAGGTGAATTGGCCAGGCTGGGTTGCCCATTGTGTTCAGGGATGTGTAGGTTAGGTGCATTAGTCAGGAGTAATTATAGGATAATAGTGTAGGGGAATGGGTCTGGGTGGGTTCCTCTTCAGAGCATCGGTATGAACTTGTTGGGCTGAATGGCCTGTTTCCACACTGTAGGGATTCTATGAAAACAGCATACTTGAGTGAGATGGGGATAACCACAGGAGACTCTTGCACTACCTGCATCCCTCTCCTACCTTTCCTGGAGGTAACCCATCTACCTGACTGTCTCTATGGTTTTTCTCCCTTCCTGTGACTGCCATCCATCACACACTCCAGCTCCTGTAAATGCCTCATTGCCTAAGGCTGACTGCTGTTTTCTTGTCATTATGCTTTATAAATTTTTACTGAGTAAAGAGATAGTTGTGTGGAAGAATTTACTCTTGATGATAGTTCAGAATTATAAGGTGTTCAGGCTTAAAGTGCAATTATAGTTTTCTATATTTAATTTCATTATGGAGTTAATGAGCAGAATGCAATGCTTTTGAGATTTTGAAATGAGACATCTGGTTAGTACTATATACAATTTTAATTGCAGTATGTAGAAATTTACATTACAGGAAATCCTCTTAACTTGTATTATGACTGATATGTAGACTGTAATGTACTCTCAGTTCACCCAGAATCTTTGTACTTCAGAAGCAAATAGCTGCTCTGCGTGGCATTAGAGAAAATAGAGTTTCTGTACTAATTTTCAAGAATATTATTACTCCAGATTAAATGCTACATCGTTCAGAATATGAATACTATCACAAGAGAATGCTAGATGACAATCTGGAAGGGCAGCAGAAGGAAACATGATTAATTGATGTAGGGAACTGTTTAGTTACTGAAGTAGTTCAATAGATGGGTTTGACAAGCTTCATTGGATGTGCTCTTGAACAATACTGTTGCGTGGTGAAGCAAGGAACTTCCCAGAGAACAGACAATTATGGGCCATGCTGTCACCACTCCAGCTGCTTGCAATGGAGATCACTGATTCATGAGATAAATATTTAACAGGAAAATTTATCTTCCCGGCATCCCCATGGGCCATGCTCTCACCACGTCAACTGCTGCAATGGAGGCCACTGATTCATGAGGTAAATATTTAACAGGAAAATTTACCTTCCTGGCAAACCCCTGGTCCATGCTTTCGTCCCTCCCACTGCTGCAATGGAGGCTGCTAATTCCAGATGAAACTCAGCATGCTATTCTTTGCACAAATCTGCAATCTACCTTTATCCTGCTGTATCCTTTGGCAATCCTCCTCACTATCTGCAAGCCTGCCAATTTTGGTGTCATCTGCAAACTTACTAATCATACTGACTCTACTTATACCTATATTTGGAGCAAAGTTGTAATGGATTAGGAGCTGAATATTCCTGATATGTCTCAAATTAAGTATCCATAGATGGGGCATTGCCGTGTAAGTGCTTCATAACCAAGTGTCAGTAATACTTTTCATCTCTCAGCTGATGTTCGAGAATAGACAAATTGAGCAGTAATTGGTCTGATTGGATTTAATTTGTATTTTTCAGACAGGGGATGCCTGGGCAATCTTGATAGTATAAAAAATCAATTGAATTAGTTAGAGATTATCATCTACTCAATATTTCTGACTGAACATTTTTACAAATGCTTTTTACCTTTTGCACTGAAGTTTGCTACTTATTATAAAAACAGTTTTTCTGTAATTTTGATTTTGAGCTGAAATTGAAAATAGCTTTTTTTAAAAAAAATAGGACTTTTGAAAGATTGCCGCATGTTTTGGAAAGCATGTAATCTGACACTCGTTATAAGTGCTGTTTATGCAGCTGCTGGTTCAAGCAGTGGAAGCAAGTTGGTAAATGAGCTGGAGAGGAGGGATATGTAAATAGGGATTCTGCTGGGAACAAGTTGCTGATTAGCTGTGGACGAGTGACCAGTTGTCATGTTGAAGATCTTCTGCCTGCTAAAAACTGTGATTGGTTCCCATATAGGCAGTGTTTTGTAGAGGAATAAGACAGTGTTATTTTCTGGGTCTGTAGATTGTGAAGAAGAAAAATGGCCTTTAGTAGAGTGATTTGTGCTTCTTGTCAGATGTGGGAGTTTAAAGAGAGTTTAAGGGTTACTGTGGATTATATCTGCAATAAATGCTCTTGGTTGTGAATCTTATCAGATCAAATGGACCGGTTGGAGAGACAATTAGAAGAAATGAGGAATTTGCAACAGCAACAGCAACAGTATGTGATGGATGGCAGTTATAGGAAGGGGGGAAGTCTCAGATACAGTCACATAGATGGATTAACTCCAGGAAAGGTAAGAGAAGTAGGCACCTAGTGCAGGTGTGTTCTGTGGCTATACCCATTTCAAACAAGTATGCTGTTTTGGAAAATATAGGGGTAATGGATTCTCAGGGGAACGTAGCACGAACAGCCAAGTTTCTGGTATTGACACTGGCTCTAATGCAACGAGGGGTACGTCAGGTTCCAAGAGATCAATTGTGTCAGGGGATTCTCTAGTCCGAGGTACAGACAGATGTTTCTGTGGCCAGCAGTGAAACATCAGAATGGTGTGTAGCTTCCCTGGTGGCAGGAACAAGGATGTCTCAGAAAGGGTGCAGAATGTTCTCAAGGGGGAGAGGGGCCAGCAAGAGGTCATTGTCCACATTGGGACCTATGACATAGGAAGGGAAAAGGTTGAGATTCCGAAGGGCGAATACAGAGAGTTAGGCGGCAATTTAAAAAGAAGGTCCTCGAGAGTAGTAGTATCTGGAATACTCCCGGTGCTACGAGCTAGTGAGGGCAGGAATAGGAAGATAGAGAAGATGAATGCATGGCTGAGGAGCTGGTGTATGGGAGAAGGATTCACATTTTTGGTCATTGAAATCTCTTTTGGGGAGAAGTAACCTGTACAAGAAGGACGGATTGCACCTAAATTGGAAGGGGACTAATATGCTGGCAGGGAAATTTAAACTAATATGTTGGGGGGGAGGGAGACCCAGTGAGATAGTGAGGAAAGAGATCAATCTGAGACTGGTACAGTTAAGAGAACAGAAGAGAGTCAAACAGTCAGGGCAGGCAGGGACAAGATAGGACTAATAAATTAAACTGCATTTATTTCAATGCAAGGGGCCTAACGGAGAAGGCAGATGAACTCAGGGCATGATTAGGAACATGGGTCTGGGATATCATAGCAATTACAGAAACATGGCTCAGGGATGGGCAGGACAGGCAGCTTAGTGTTCCAGGATACAAATGCTACAGAAAGGATAGAAAGGAAGGCAAGAGAGGAGGGGGAGTGGTGTTTTTGATAAGGGATAGCATTACAGCTGTGCTGAGGGAGGATATTCCTTGAAATACATCCAGGGAAGTTATTTGGGTGGAACTGAGAAATAATAAAGGGATGATCACCTAATTGGGATTGTATGATAGACCCCCTAATAGTCAGAGGGAAATTGAGAAACCATCTTGTAAGGAGATCTCAGCTCTCTGTAAGAATAATAGGGTGGTTATGGTAGGGGATTCTAACTTTCCAAACATATACTGAGACTGCCATAGTGTTAAGGGTTTAGATGGAGAGGAATTTGTTAAGTGTGTACAAGAAAACTTGCTGATTCAATATGTGGATGTACCTATACTAGAGAAGGTGCAAAACTTGACCTACTCTTGGGAAATAAGGCAGGGCAGGTGACTGAGGTGTCAGTGGGGGAGCACTTTGGGGGCAACGACCCCCATTAGATTTAAAGTAATCATGGAAAAGAATAGACCAGATCTAAAAGTTGAAGTTCTAAATTGGAGAAAGGCTAATTTTGACAGTATTAGGCAAGAACTATTAAAATCTGAATGGGGGCAGATGTTCACAGGTAAAGGGACAGCTCGAAAATGGGAAGCCTTCAGGAATGAGACAACGAAAATCCAGAGAAAGTATATTCCTGTTAGGGTGAAAGGAAAGGCTGGTAGGTATAAGGAATGCTGGATGACAAAAGAAATTGAGGGTTTGGTTAAGAAAAAGAAGGAAGCATTTGTAAGGTATAGACAGGATAGATTGAGTGAATCCTTAGAAGAGTATAAAGGCAGTAGGACTAGACTTAAGAGGAAAATCAGGAGAGCAAAAAGGGGACATGAGATAGCTTTGGCAAATAGAATTAAGGATAATCCAAAGGGTTTTTACAAATACATTAAGGACAAAAGGATAAAAGGGAGAGAATAGGGCCCCTCAAAGATCAGCAAGGCGGCCTTTGTGTGGAGCTGTTGAAAATGGGGGAGATACTAGTTGAGTATTTTGCATCAGTATTTACTGTGCAAAAGGATATGGAAGATATAGACTGTAGGGAAATAGATGGTGACACCTTGCAAAATGTCCAGATTACAGAGGAGGAAGTGCTGGATGTCTTGAAACGCATAAAGGTGGATAAATCCCCAGGAACTGTTCAGGTGTACCCTAGAACTCTGTGGGGAGCTAGAGAAGTGATTGCTGGACCTCTTGCTGAGATATTTGTATCATCGATACTCATAGTTGAGGTGCCAGAAGACTGGAGGTTGGTTAATGTGTTGCCACTGTTTAAGAAGCACGGTAAGAACAAGCCAGGGAACTATAGACCAGCGAGCCTGATGTCGGTGGTTGGCAAGTTTTTGGAGGGAATCCTGAGGGACAGGATGTACACGTACTTGGAAAAGCAAGGACTGCTTTGGGATAGTCAACATGGTTTTGTGTGTGGGAGATCATGTCTCCACAAACTTGATTGAGTTTTTTTCAAGAAGTAACAAAGAGGATTGATGAGGGCAGAGCGATGCATGTGATTTATATGGACTTCAGCAAGGCGTTTGACAAGGTTCCCCAGGGAGCCTGGTTAGTAAGGTTAGATCTCACGGATTACAGGGAGAATTAGCCATTTGGATACAGAACTGGCTCAAAGGTAGAAGACATAGGGTGGTGGTGGAGGGTTGTTTTTCAGACTGGAGGCCTATGACCAGTGGAGTGCCACAAGGATTGGTGCTGGGTTCACTACTTTTTGTCATTTACATAAATGATTTGGATGTGAGCATAAGAGGTACAGTTAGTAAGTTTGTAGATGACACCAAAATTGAAGGTGTAGTGGACAGCGAAGAAGGTTTCCTCAGATTACAATAGGATCATGACCAGATAGGCCAATGGGCTAAGAAGTGGCAGTTGGAGTTTAATTCAAATAAATGTGAAGTGCTGCATTTTGGGAAAGCAAATCTTAGCAGGACTTATACATTTAATGGTAAGGTCCTAGGAAGTGTTGCTGAACAAAGAGACCTTGGAGTACAGGTTCATAACTCCTTAAAAGTGGAGTCGCACATAGATAGGAAGAAGGTGTTTGGTATGTTTTCTTTTATTGGTCAGAGTATTGAGTACAGGAATTGGGAGATCGTGTTTCTGTTGTACAGGACATTAGTTAGTCCATTATTGGAATATTGCATGCAATTCTGGTCTCCTTCTTATCGGAAAGGTGTTGTGAAACTTGAAAGGGTTCAGAAAAGATTTGCAAGGATGTTGCCAGGGTTAGAGGATTTGAGTTATAAGAAGAGGTTGAACAGGCTGGGGCTGTTTTCACTGGAGCATTGGAGGTTAAGGGGTGGCCTTACAGAGATTTACAAAATAATGAGGGGCATGGATAGAATAAATAGACAAAGTCTTTTCCCTGGGGTTGGAGAGTCCAGAACTAGAGGGCATAGGTTTAGGGTGAGAGGGGAAAGATATAAAAGAGACCTAAGGGGCAACCTTTTCACACAAGGGGTGATACGTGTATGGAATGAGCTGCCAGAGGAAGTGGTGGAGGCTGGTACAATTGTAACATTTAAGAGACATTTGGATGTGTGTATGAATAGGAAAGGTTTGGAGGGATATGGGCCGGATGCTGGCAGGTGGGACTAGATTAGGTTGGGATATCTGGTCGGAATGGACAGGTTGGACCGAAGGGTCTGTTTCCATGCTGTACGTCTCTATGACTCTATATCTTCAAGCTTAGAACAAAAGGCAGATAGTGATCAAATCTTTGCACACTCAAGAGCTATCTCTGTTCTTTGCAGCAATAAAAACACGTTAAGTCTGATGAAAACCAATTTATTTTTTCTTTAGCAGTTACTGTAAGCTGAGACTTTTAAGTACTAAGCTAGGGACCTTTGTAAGTTTGAAGCAATCACCCTGTGTCTTTTGCAAACAAGTGAAAGTATCCAGAACAGGAAGATTAAGAAGCCGTATTCTGATTAGTACAAGAATTATCTCTGCAAATCCTGTGAACAGGAACCACTGAACTGTATAGGATGGGGAAAAAAGGCTGTGAAATTTAATGAGGATGCTCAACAGCTGCATTACCTTGAATGAGTCCTGTGAACGTTCCTTTATGAACCAAAGATGGCACCAGCAGCTTCTTTTTCTGTAGCTGTTTCTGTCCTGCTGTTTGTTATACTGTACAAGAGAGAGAGATACTTTCATTCAGAGATTTTGGACTTCACCTTGGGCCAGGATCACACATAAGTCTCCCAGACCTGCTGTTGAGCGAAGGGTCTCCAACAGGCGGAAGGATGTGAGACATGTTGCTTTTTCTCTTTTCTTTTCTATTTATTACTCTTATTGTCATTATTGCTACTTAATAAACACATACATTTAAACAAATTGCTGTTGTCGAGTCTTCTCTTAACTATATTTAACCAAATCCAAAAAACCACTTGGATACACATGGTGATCCAAGACATGAACTGCCTTCCCAGTCTTTACCTCTGCCTATAATACCCATTTCTTGTTGTCTCTGTGTCGAAGGCTTTTAGAGTTTTAAACAGCGAAGTTACATGTCAGTGGTTTATTTTTGTTTACCTGTAGCTAAGATATATTTATTTGTAATAAATTGTTGTTAAGTGCAGAAACTTGGTCTATGCTTTCTGTCAACCTGGGTTTAAAAATCAGGCAACTTGGGGAATTCTGTGTACTTTTCAATCTTTAATTTTTGTGATGACTCTAGAAATAGGAGGGCTTGATTTTCAGCACACTACCTCAGCAAGGTATAGCATTTTTTTAAATTCATGCATGAGATGTGGGCTTCACTAGCTAAACCAGCATTTATTGACCATCTCTAGTGTCCCACAAGGCAATAAAGCGACAACCATATTGCTGTGGGGTTGGAGTCACATTTCAATCAGATTTCCTTCCCTTCAGGCCATTAGTGAACCAGGTAAGCTTTTAATCATGATGGTGACATGGTCACCATTAAACTAATTTGTTTTTTAAATTTGAGAATTTTATGAAACTTAAATTCCACCACTGCTATTTTGTGACTTGAATCTATCTCTCTAGACTATGAGCCTAGGGCTCTGGATGGCTAGTCCAATGACATTACCACTGCACCATCCTCCCCTTATCTTAATCTGTCATCAGTCTGAAAACCAACACTATTTTTAATGTTACATAGTTTAGAGTGATACCAACCTTTTAACAATTCTTCAGTAGCTTTTGCCAGTTTTGTCAGTTGACATTTCTAGATCAATGAAAATTATTTTGTTTGAATTAATGCTCAATGTATTTTTTTTAACAGAACGAGAACATAATTTTAATCTACTGAAGACAAATAACCTAGGCGTAGTGTATGATTATGGCTCAATCATGCACTATGGCAGGTGAGTCTGAGACTAGCTGTTATAGCTTTTTTATACAGTGGATTCAATGAGTGAAGCTGCATAGTAGCTGAATCATGAATAGATGTTGGGGGAATCAGTTTAGAACCAAGGTTTCTTTTCTTAAGGAAATGCCAAAAACATTTCTAGACACTGTATTTATATGGCTAGTCCAGTTCAGTTTATGGTCAATGGTAAACTCCAGGATGTTGGTCATGAGGGATTCAGGTAATGCCATTGAAGGTGAAAGGGCAATTGTTAGATCCTCCCTTGTTCATACTGGTCATTGCCTGGGATCTGTCTGGTGTGAATGTTACTGGATGTGTTCAGGTCTTGCTGCAAATGGATATGGATTGCTTCAATACCTGAGGAGTTGCTTTTTTTTTGCTGAGTTTTAAGGCTATCATGCTAGTTGAGATTTGGAAACCGCAAAAATTGCTTGTTTGAATTTTAATTAGACAAATCTGCACTGACTTAATGAGAGACTTTTAACTTTCCTTGTACTACGTTTATTCTTTCTCGTGGCTTTCCCTGTTCTGTCCCATGTTCTCTGGAACTTTAGTATTTTAGCCTCATCTATGTCTTAAACTACTTGAGGCACGTCACTTGCTTTCTTCTTCTTAACCCAGAACTTTGCCCATCCCTACTTTAGATGCTTAAACAAGGTATCTGACAAGGATACTATTCCCTTTGTCTGTGACTTTAATAATTTTACTTGAAGAAGTTTCCTTTTTTTGCCTTCTTTCAGCCTACATGAAATCTGATGGCTTTATCCACACGTTTTGGATGTTTGCAGAAAATTCCTCAGATCTTGAGCCTCAGTAGCATTTTGCTTTTAAGTTTTTGGGTTTTTTCCCATGAACAGTTTTGGAACTCAGTGAATAATACCTTAAGTCTGTCTAGAACATGACCTTGTAAAAGATCCACATTCTGTATGATAGGTTTGGGCAATGTTTAGATGACAATGATCTCAAGATTTAGCTGATGGAACATGTCAATGATCAATCTAGGGTAAGAAAATAAATTGGCAGAGTGCTGTCTTCAATGGAACACAAACAGAGCTGGGCCAGAAAATGAATGGGTACCCAATGAACCCAGTCCGCTGATTTCTCAGCAACAAACTCAAACAAGCAGACAAAACACATCCAGAAATCCTAGCCACTCTCCCCTACATCAAAGACATCTCAGAAATGACTGCCAGACTACTCAGATCCCTTGGCATCATGGTGCCCACAAACACGCCAACACATTAAAACAGCAGCTAATGAACTTGAAAGACCCTACACAGACAACAAGCAAAACTAATGACATTTACAAAACACTGTGCAAGAACTGTAACAAACATTACATTGGACAAACAGGCAGAAAACTAGCCACCAGGGTACATGAACATAATCTAGTCACAATACAACATGACCCTCTCTCACTATTATCCTTACATACAGATAAGGAAGGACACCACTTCAACTGGGACAACACATCCATCTTAGGACAAGCCAAACAGAGACACACACAAGAACTCCTAGAAGCATGTCATTCCAAACGGAACTCTATGAACAAACACATCAAGTTAGACCCCATTTACCACCCCCTGAGAGAAAGAACAGACAGTGACGTCACCACAGGAAATGACATCACCAACCCAAAGAAACCCATTATACAAATAGAAAGCAGGAATGCTATACACTGCTTCGGCTGAGGCCTGCTGAAGATGTTACCTAGTAGGTGACGAAACATCTGGAAATGAACCTCCCTGCTCAGCGAGCAAACCTACATCTAGACTGAAGAATTGTAAACTTTACATATTTATTTTTTAAACTTGGAAGAATAAGTCCAGCAATTACAGACTAGTAATAAGAATGAAATGCAGTGCATGAGAGAGATTCATCATTTTGAGCAGGAAACAGCAAAACTGAAAGTGATTAACATTGAGATTGTTATAAATACTACAAAGGAACTTGCTGAAGTAAAATTATTAAAGTCACAGACAGAGAGGTCTGGAATGCAAGGCCTGGGAGGGTAGTTGAGGCGAGAAACCTCACAACCTTTAAAAAGTACTAGAATGAGCACTTGAAGTGTCTTATAGGTTCATTTGGAAGCACTAACTTTTGAAGCGCTACTTCTTCATCAGGTGGTTGTCACTTTGAACGCTAGTGTTTCCAAATAAACCTGTTGGACCATAACCTGATGTTGTGTGATTTTTAGCTTTGTCCATCCCAGCCACACCAGCTCCTCCAAATCTTGAAGTGTCTTAAAATTCAATGCTATTTACCTAGTGGAGAAAAATGGTATTATTATAGGCGTTTTATTTTTAACTATACAGTAGGCCAAAGGGCTTCTTTTGTACTGTATGATTCTATAAACCCCTCAGCTCCAGTTCATCTGCATATTGCTGAAACCCACATTTGGCAAATAGGTTTCACAGTAGGTAACAGATTCCTAACTTTAAAAATATGCACCCATCCTTGTAAATGATGGTTTAGAACAATTATTTCTCATTTCAGTCCACAGTTTTTTAAAAACCGAAAAATAAAAAGACATAGTGTTTACATTTTTTAGCATTTTAATCTCTTATCAAATTTCTCAAATGAAATACAACTTTGTTACTAACCATAAAATTTTCATACAAAAGTCTGCTCAAAATCTGACTCTCATTTTCAACCACTTTAATCTCAGCAATCTTCTCAAATAAAACATGACTTACTCATCATTAAACTCTGATACTAACCATAAATTTTTCATTCAAAAGTCTGCTCAGAATCTGACTCAAAATTTGTAGCAACCCTAATGTTAATCACTTTCAGTTTTGCTATTTCTTGCTCAAAATGATGAATCTCTCTCATGCACTGCATTTGCACTTCATCCACATGTTTTTATTAATTCTCTTTTCCTTTCTCATTCTCTTTCTTTCATTGGCTCTTTGTTTTTATTTGCAATTGTAATTCCCTTTTCACATAGCAATTGTGCGTTCCGACTTGAAAGAACAGGCACAAGATTTTTTTTGTCAGCTTACATCGAAGGAAAGAATAATGGATTTTAACCACACCCAAAATATAATTGAATGATATTGCCATCATTGAACCTACCAATATAAATAAACTGGATGCCAGATTTGACCAGAAACTAAAGTGGACAATCCCTTGAATACTATGACTTCAAGAACAGGTCAGAAGCTCGGAATCCTGCAGTGATTAACTCACCTCCTGGCATGGTGGCTCAGTGGTTAGCACTGTAGCCTCACAGCACCAGGGTCCGAGGTTCAATCCCAGCCTTGGGTGACTGTGTGGAGTTTGCACATTCTCCCCATGTCTGCGTGGGTTTCCTTTAGTTGCTCCAGTTTCCTCCCACAGTCCAAAGATGTGCAGGTCAGGTGAATTGGCCATGCTAAATTGCCCATAATGTTAGGTGCATTAGTCAAGGGGAAATGGGTCTGGGTGGGTTACTCTTCGGAGGTTCGGTGTGGACTGGTTGTGGGCGGCACGATGGCACAGTGGTTAGCACTGCTGCCTCACAGGCCATAGACCCGGGTTCAATTCCCGCTTCAGGCGACTGGCTGTGTGGAGTTTGCACATTCTCCCCGTGTCTGCATGGGTTTCCTCTGGGTGCTCCAGTTACCTCCCACAGTCCAGAAACGTGCAGGTTAGGTGAATTGGCCATGCTAAATTGCCCGTACTGTTAGGTGCAGGGGTAAATGTAGGGGAATGGGTCTGGGTTGGTACGCTTCGGCGGGTCGGTGTGGACTTGTTGGGCCAAAGGGCCTGTTTCCACACTGTAAGTAATCTAATCTCCTTACTCCCCAAAGCCTGAGCACCATTTACAAGGCACAAGTCAGAATGTGATGGAATACTTTCCTCCTGTCTTGATGAATGCTGCTCCAACAACACCCAAAAAGCTTAGCACCATCTAAGACAAACAGCCTGCTTGACGAGCACCCCTTTCATCACCTTCAGCATTCACTCCCTTCAAATAGCAACAATGTGTACCATCTACAAGTTGCAGTACTCAAAATGGTCAAAATCTTGGAAAGTGTGCCTTGCAGCTGCCTACCATCTCTCAAGATCAATTAGGAATGGACAATAAATGCTGACCCACAAGTCCACACCGACCCGCCGAAGCGCATCCATGAATGAACTTAAAAATTGTAAGTGCAACAACACACATACCCCAAAATCAGATGTAAATACAAACATAAAGATGATTCCAGGAGATGTAATTTGCACTCAAAGTGTTACAAATGCAAAACAAAATAGGCAGCTTTCTAAAATGGTGTCAAAAAGTGTGGCGCTGGAAAAGCACAGCTGGTCAGGCAGCATTTAAGGAGCAGGAGAATCAATGTTTCGAACATGAGGTCTTCATCAGGAATGCAGCTTCTTCAAACACTCTGTCAGATGGATTGTTTTTAAAAATGTGATTAAAAAATAACAGGATAAGAGACTACTCAAGGAAAAGTGAGACAATAGGAAGCTAAGAGGAACAAAGGGATCTTAGAGCAGTTGTCCACAGATCACTGAAGGTGCTGGACAGTTTAGTAAGATAATAAAGAAGGCATAAGGGACAGATGCCTTTGTAAGTTCAGGGATAGATTTATAAGAATAAGAAGGTTATGTTGGAGTGGTACAAAATCTTGGTTAGGCTGCGTGCACTTCTGGTCACAACACCAGAGAAAGGATGTGATTGCATGCAGAAGATATTGCCTGGGATAAAGCAGTTCAGCTATGAAGAAAGGCTGGATAAGCTTGGACACTTTTCTTTGGAGCAGAGATGGTTAAATGGAGACCTGGTTGCGACTTTTAAGATTATGAGGGGCTTGGACATGGTGAATAGAAAGCAGCTGTTCTCTTCAGCCAATGGGTCAAAAACAAGGGACAGGAGGTCCAGAGGGGATTTGAGAAAAAGATTTTTCAGCCAGAGGGTGGTGGGGATCTGGAATGGCGACTGCCTTAGAGGACAATGAGGCAGGTAAACTGACAACCTTTAAAAAGCATTTGGATAAAGACATGGAAGTCTCATAATGTTCAACACTGTGGCACTACTGTGGGTCAGTGAGACTACTGCAAGCAGTTGTATATTTTTGGTGGTACAGACTCAATGGGCTAGAGGGCCTTTTCTTACAGTATGATTCAATGAAACTGAGAGGCTTGCAAGGATCATATCAGAGATGTGAGCCTGTTTCCTCCCACAATCCAAAGTTAGGTGAATTGGCCATGCTAAATTGCCCGTAGTGTTAGGTGGATTAGTCAGGGGTAAATATAGAGGGGTTGGTTTCTCTTTGGAGGGTCGGTGTGGACTTGTTGGGCTGAAGGGCCTGTTTCCACACTGTAGGTAATCAAGGTATATGTAGACCAGATTTTCTTCCCTGAATGACACCAATTGAAAGATTTTCCTTTCAATTCTTGAAGACAAATGGTGATTGGAAGTTTCCAGAATTTCTATTTAAAATATGGCTTGTAGCAAAGATGTATAACCTTATGAGTAAAATTATTTGTCCCCAACACTACTTGATATCACTGTCGTTTTGAAGCAGGGTTCTTTCCTTTCACTATGTGATCTCTTCCTTTGAAGTGCTAATCCCAGACTGCCTTGCTCGGTGTCCTTAAGGATTCATAAGGCATCAGCTTTCTTCTCAAGCCAGTTTCAGTCATGTTAATGCAGCACCAGTGTGTACCATTATACACACAATGGATTAAAGCAGATGTAAGTGACAACCAATGTAAACTGTTTGAAATCCCATCAACACTACAGCTGTGGTCATCTCACTGAAGGCCTATATGTGAAATCCTATCTTCATGTGATTAGCAAATCTAGCAATTATTGCCAAGCTAAAGCTCTCATTTAAATTGTGAAGGGTTGTCAGTCAAACTTTCATGGTCTTTTGCATCTTAAATAATTTCCCAAATGGTATTTTGTCATATCTGTCTCAGTCTGTTCAGAAATGATAAAGGGGGTCACCTAACTTTCAGGAGTCCAACCTGTGGACACCAAGTGTCACAATTCCATTTGCTAAGTCTGCCTTATTTTAAATAAGTAGTGCCAATTTTCTAATTTTCTTTACCATGATATAAATGTCACAACTATTTTTAAAAGCAATCCCTACTGGACTGTTGAATAATTGTGGAAGGGTTTATGCCCGAAACATTGATTCTCTTGCTCCTCAGACACTGCCTGACCTGTTGTGCGTTTACAGTGCTACACGTTTTGACTCTGATCTCCAGCATCTGAGTCCTCACTTTCTTCCTGTTGAATAATTATTTTCAATATTGATTTTTTTAATATTGATAATAATACAAGAAGAAGGTCTGCCTAAAGCTTTTGATTTAATTGTTTGTAGACATACTCAATGAGTGGCCTGTCTGGTTTTTGGATGGAACATTATATCCTGTTCAGGTGGATGCTGGCTTGGTGGGATGCTATACCTGATGCCTACCTGCCGCTTCTAGGATTTTAACACTGGAAGGTTATTGATCAAAAAATCTGCCAGCTCTTGTGCAATTTGTGACCTTAAGTGATCAGTTAATGGAGATGTAAAGACCTCCTGCCACCCTTTTACTTTGTCAGTAACAGGTTATGCCTATGCCACATGGTGATGGTAAACTTTGCCAGCCTAGCTGCAACTCAGAGAGAGGGATCTGTCATAGTTGGAACAATGTCACCATGATTGGTGCTGTCAATTTGGTCCAAACAGGGAGTCCTGGCTGACAGATATAAACATGAATATCACCTGCACACACACAAAATGGGTGCTAGGGAAAAGAAAAAAAAATTAAGAGGAAAAAAACCAAAAACAAAACATGAATATCAGGAGTTCTGTTCACTCTAGGAGCCAGCTCCATGCTAGTTGGGTCAGTGTCATGTACGATGAATGCATAAATAAAGGGTGACTTGGTAAAGGGATATCGGCCTTCATGAAGTTAATTCTATGGTGATGAGAGAAAAACATGCCCTTTAAGAGATTTACTCATCATTGAATTTCGGTAAGCATTTCTGCTGCTGTTTGCGAAGCTTAACTCATTCAATCCTGCCATTAAAGACTGGTCCAGTATCTGGAAAGAATGTGTTTTTTTCCCAGGCAAGTTACATTGGGACAGTTGAAAAGCAACGAGTAATTCTTCTGGTAGCGTATGAGCACGCAACTTTCTTGGATATTTGGAGCCTGACCTTTCTGGCGGCACCAGACACTAAAACCTTTCAAGAGGTGAAAGATTTAGCTGAGGAATATTACAACCTGAATCCCCCTCTAATTCTGAGACTCTATCAGTTTCATTCGACAATTTGAGAACCAGGAGGATCCATATGGGGATTTTTGATGATGTTAAGACAACTGGCAGAGACATGAAATTTTAGTTTAATGCTAAGTAAGATACTGAAAGAACATTTGGTATGTTAGACTGATGATGTGACCCTGTAAAACACCTACTAGCTGAAGGCTAACTGGACTTTAAACAAACACTACAATTGACATTGTCATTAGAAAATGTGGCAGGCAGACCTTATGAGTTACGGGGTGTGCCGATGGAAGTCCCGACATCCTCGCCAGTCCAGTTGAGCTTGGGGAACACCATTTGAGTGAAAGCAGTTGCATAGCCTCACTCAGGACATATCCTGAATTGAGGGACCCTAGTCAGCCCAGAGCAAAACCCCAAAACAAAGCTGAGCCTTGGCCAATCGGTTAAAATTTTCTTGAGGATTTAGGCCAGCGAAAGAGTCTCATTTGATCTGAACTGAGTACGCGAAGTCATAGGCCAGTATCCAGGAGAGTGCACACCCTGGAAAGTCCACTTACATCTGGTTTGGAACAGTTCAATTGCTTTGCAACATCTAAGTCAGACCGAATTACAACAAACGTCTAGTTAAATAGTCATCCAGTTCTAATGGAGGTTGATACTGGCACAGCTATATCAGTGATTGGACCAGACTTTACAAAAATTCATTCTAGACTCCAACCCTTAAGTTTGCATAAGACCTCAGCCAAGTTGAGAACACTTACCAGGGAACTTGTACAGCTTAAGGATACAACTTTGGTTCCAGTCTCTGGAAAGGCACAGCTGGTTTAGTTACCACTAATTGTAGTCAAAGGTTCAAGTCCAAGCTTGATGGGGTGACTTGATTGAAAAAGATTAAACTTGACTGGTTCAACATTTAGAAAATGGCTGCCTGTGTGAAGTCTTAATTAAATATCTGGAATATTTTCAGAGGGTCTAAGGACTATCAGAGGAGCCAAGGCCATCTTGCATGTTGACCAAGAAGCAATTCCACAATTCTGCAAGGACAACCCAGTGCCATTTGCCTACATGGAAAAATAGATGCAGAAACCAAGGGGCTGGAATGTGAAGGAATCGTTAAACTAGTACAGTTTGTAGAGTGGGCAGCACTGGTTGTACTGATTGTGAAACCCAATGGGTCAGTTCACCTTTGTGGGGATTTGAAAAAAATGATAAACTGCTTTTCACAATTGGATAAATACCCCAACCTCACAAAGAGGATTTATACACAAAACTAGCAGGGAAGGGTTGGTGGTAGTGGTTGTCCTTCACGAAGCTGGACATGAGCCATGTGTACCTGCAGTTGCAATTAGATGAGGATTCCCAGAAGTATGCTACAAATAATACCCATAAAGGTTTGTACCAATATACAAGACTGCCTTTTGAGGTATCATCAGCCTGTACCATTTTCCAGCAGATGAAGGAGAACATTTTATAAAGTCTACCTCAGGTCAGCATTTATGAAGAGCTAATAATGGGAAGATCAATAAAGAGCATTTAGAGAATTGGACATAGTGCTTAAACATATCTCCAAGGCTGTGTACGCCTTAGGAGGGTAAAAAAACATATTCCAGGCACCGCAGTGATCCACTTGGGCTGCAGACTTGACAAGAATGGGTTATACCCATTGGAAGATAAAGTGAGGACAATCAAAGATACCCCGGCTCCCATGTCTGTACTGAAGCTTAGGTCTTTCCTTGGGTTGATGAATTCTTGTGGCATAAAATAAAAAAGAATAAAAAGATATAAAAAGAAGAAAAGATAAAGTAAAAAAGAAGAAAAGATATAACCAGGAGAAAGCATATCATAGAATAATTATTGTATTGTCACTCCTTGAAACGTGTAATAACACATTTATTCTAGGCCTATTACAGACTTCATAAAATGGACTGTTATAGAGTATGCCTCCGACTCAGCCAGGCAGGATCTAAGAAATCTGATGATTCACTTTCTCTTTTGCTTCATCAGTGTTAGCAATGCTTTTGACTGAGCAATGAAGTGGAACTTTTTGTATGGTTATTAATTTAAAGATTTTTGTACATATCAGAATTAGTGTATGCCAATGATTTGTGTAACTTGACCAGTTCTACAATAAATGTAATGAAAAATAGAAAAAAACAGGAGATGAGAATCTCCTCAGGTCAGGTGACTGACTTCGAGCTAGCTGGCTACACAGCCAGTGTACTGTAAGGAGGAAGAGAGTTCCCTTGGTTAGGAAGACACTTGTCTTCTATTTTTCTTCTTTAAAAAAAATATATAATCAGGAGAGACTTGGTAATGGGAAAAAAATACGACCAGGAGATCAGAACCTCCTCAGTTGTGAATTGACTCCAAGGTAGCTGGCTACCGCCAGTGTATTGTGCACTAGTGAATAAAGGGTGACTTAGTGACAGGATCTGGCCTCTGTGCAGTCATTTCAGTACACTTGCCTATATTGTTCAGTGCATTGAACACAGGAGTTGAGAGGTCTGTACAGGATGTCGGTTAGGCCACTTTTGGAATACTGTGTTAAATTCTGGTCTCACTGCTATAGGAAAGATGCTGTTAAACTTGAAAGGGTTCAGAAAAGGTTTATAAGGATGTTGCCAGATTGGAGGTTTTGCGTTATCAGGAGAGGCTGATTAGGTTGGGACTATTTTCTCTGGAGCATTGGAGGCTGAGTGGTAACCGTTTAGAAGTTTATTAAATAATGAGGGGCATGGATAAGATCAATAGCCAAAGTCTTTTCCCATGGCAGAAGAGTCTAAGATTAGAAGGCACGGGTTTAAGGTGAGAAGGGAAAGGTTTAAAATGGACCTAAGGGGCAACTTGTTTCACGCAGAGGGTGGTGCATGTATGGTATGAACTGCCAAAGGAAGTGGTGGAGGTTGGTACAATTACAACATTTAAAAGTCATCTGGATGGGCACAATGATAGGAAGAGTTTAGAGGGATATGGGCCAAACACTGACGAATGGGACTAGACCAGTTTAGGATATCTGGTCAGCATGGATGAGTTGCACGTGTTGGATGACAAAAGTCTTTCCATGCTGTACATTTCTGTCACTCTATGAATCTGCTCTGGTTTTAAACTTTCTGGACTCCACTGACAACAACAGACGAAAAGGTCTCATCCTGGCAAAACTAAAGCAGCTGTTGGTTTTAGCAACTATTGGGGGAAACAAGAGGGCCACCACAACCAGAATTGAAACTTTTCTGGACCTGGTGAGACCAGATCACAGTAGAGAATGGCATATTGTGATAGGAAGCAAGAGTTATTGTCCCAAGCAAGGGTTACTGCCACATACAGGCTGAACTCCACCAGAGTCATCCAGGGGGTCCAAAATAAAGATATTGGTGAGAAGTTATGGCTGGTGGCCAGGTTTGGATGCCAGCATATTAGCGCCACATAAACTCTGACCTCGTTTACACATATTTCGTGGGCTGTATGTTTTTAGTCATTGTGGACCCCCATTCAAAGTGGTTGACCATGCATAGAGTTCAGTTGTCAAACGTGTGGATGATAATTGAAAAGTTTTGAGCATCTTTTGCAAAACATGGACTCTTGGTGGTATTGATCACAGACAACGAGCTATCCTGGCCATCCCAGGACTCAGAGGGGAAGGGATGTAGTGGTTGGAACAATATCAGCCAGGTGGATCTCATAGAATACAAGTTCCTTTCGTGGGGCTGTTAATCTGATCTAATCAAGGATCCCTGGTTGACAGGTATAAACATGAGTGAGCAGGGGTTCTGTTCGCTCTTAAGAGTTGGCTCTGTGCTGGCTGGGTCAGTGTCATGTATATGAACATGTAAATAAGGGATGACTTGGTGACAGGATACTGTCCATCGTGGAGTATTTCAGGATCCTTCTAATCTGGGCACCCTGTGCCTAATGGTTGCATTCCAACAAGCTATTACAGGCTATTCTATAATTCCTTTCATTGACCACTGTCCTGTGCTGTACCTAGCCTTAATGGCTCGTATTCCAAATTCCATGCTGCTCCTGCTCTGGAGCCATCTGCAGACCAAACTGTGGCTGTCATTCTCAGTAGCACTGCTGTATCTTGAGGTTAGGTGAAAGTGAGAACTGCAAGTGCTGGAGATTAGGGTCAAAAGGGTGGTGCTGGAATAGCACAGTAGGTCAGGAAGCATCTGAGGAGCAGCAGACATTCCTGATGAAGGACTTTTGCCCGAAACGTCGATTTTCCTGCTCCTCAAGTGCTGCCTGACCTGCTGTGCTTTTCCAGCACCACACTCTGTATCTAGAGATTGCCAGGCACCTAATTAGCCTGAAACTCTTAGAGGCTGAATGCCCTTATGAAGAAGAGGCCACAACCTCAGGCAATTATACATGTGGCTATTCTAAAATCTGTGACTTCCCAAGCTAGTGGAGATATCTCAGATCTGACTTTTCAGCCACTGGGTGGAATCCCCACACCCGCTTAAGTGTCAGTCCTTTGACTGGATTGTCCCTTGCTTGGTTTGATGCAAGTCTGCTCCCGATTCCAAGTGATACCTTCTGATTTTAGCAATCCCCCCATCAAGGCATGAAGATCATTTTCAACTCTTGAGTCCATGTCAGTATTCTGAAGCAATCCAGTTCAGTTCTATTTTCACTGCTCTATGTTGCCATACAAAGTTATTTCCATTAAAAGTCCAGCCACCTTTCTGAGAAATCAGTGATTATCTCCACTTCCACCTTCCTCACAAGCATCATAAAATACATCTTTCTCCAACCCTGTGTAATGTGCCTAAAGCCTTATATGCATATGTTCCATAATCAATACACCATCAGCTATTGAGAATAGCTTAGCTTTGTCCATCTTATCCACACTTGTCAAATCTTTCTTGAATCTCTCTGCTACAAGATGAACATCCTCAACAGTTTTTCTCATGTAACCTTGTAGCTGAAGTCCCTCATTTCTGGAATCACTCAGCTAAGTCTCCTTGTATCCTTCTTAATATATGATGAACAGGCTCGATAAAATGTTTTTACCTTGCCAGAGATTCATAAGAGTTCAGAACAAGCTTCCATGCCTTTATACTCAATACCATTATTTTGAAAGCCAATTTATGTTTCACTCAGTACTGTCTTTATGATATGCCACCTTCAAAAGTCTTGCACATTCTTTAAAACTGTGTCATGAAGTCTCTATTTTCTGTGTCTTTCTTTCCATCTCTGTCTTCTCTTTAGACTTTTCCCATGCAACATGGGGTTGCCACAATGCTGATTCATTACTTTTATATCAACTAGCAGTTTTAAAAAAAAAATTAAGTTTTTTATAGCCAAATGCATTGCTGGAACTATATAGTGCCTGTAGGTTGCAAAGACAATTGCTGGAATTACAGGCAATTTTACTGCATCAAGAAGATCAGGGAAGTGCGATATTGGGTTCTCAGCAAGGGGGTGCAAGGAAAGTTCGGGCAACATTCAGAACGCATAGGAGAAGGATTATACTACAATAACTTTGAAGAGGATTGCCTCTGATCAGCTCAGGAGCCTGCAAAATATGCATCTGGACGACGAGAACTACCGGGCTTTCTACAATACAAACCTAAACAGTCACAATTAAAGGATTGATGATAGCTGGATGTGGCCCTCAAAAGGTGCAATTTACATGTTTTTGGTTCACAGTTTGCAAGGTCCTTAAAAACAGAAATTGAGTCTCAGGATTCAAAGGCTCAGCACAAAACAGAGGGTAATCAAAAGAAAACCAAACCTTTATTGGTTAGTATGTGGCAGCTGGTTTGAATATCCATTCTAAGTTGCATTCAAATTAAAGGTAAATTGAGAAATATTTTACTGATTAAAAAGATAACAACTGTAGGAGGAATCAGGCATGATGTTGGAGTTGCTGGATATCATTGCTGTTTATAGTGACCACACCTGTAGCAAGTGTTGGTTGCTTGAGAACTCCAGCTCAGAGATACTGAGCAAGAACCTGAGCTTCAGACCATGTCTAAGGTCTTTCTGCTGGAGTTAAATTGGGTCTGTTCAGTTATCTGACTCACTGATACTTCTAATATATGTGAGTATAATTTTGTACAAGAAAGAAATGCCTTTGGATTGTTTGTTGGATAGAGCCAAACTTCAATGTGTGTTTCTTCATATGCTACTGTACAAAACTGAACAGCTTCAGTGACTTTGTACATATGAGGTTTTTTTTAATGAAGGTTGTATGCTTTTGAAATAAAAAAGGGAGGCTTGGGAAAGTTTGCTCACCTCATTTACAAGCAGAAAGGGGAAAGGGAGGAAACTAGAAATTGGGGGCTAATTTCACTGCTAAATGCAGATTACAAAATTCTGTCTAAGGTCAGCAGCAACCAGGTCAGGTCTGTTTTGGGATTAGTGATTGATCCCAACCACACTTGTGCTCCTCAGGGATATGATCGCCTATGTGCAAGGGGAGATGGATGACTTCTTCATCTGGATGGACTAAAAGAAGGCCGTTGACAGTATATCACACACCTATATGTGGGATGTGACCTTCAAAATGGGTTTGGAGAGTGAATAGGTGTTTGGACCCAACTTCTCTACACCAGCATAAGTACTACCATTTCCATCAACAGATGGGAATCGGAAAGCTTCCTGGTCATATCCAGAGTCAGGCAGGGCTGTCCACTCTCTCCTGCCTTGCTCACGTGCTGTATAAAGTCTTTTTATAAGTCTGTTTGGAAGTATGCAAGCATGAGAGAGCTGATTATTCCAGGCAGTGGAGGCCTGCAAATCAAAGTCTGTACATGGATGATGTTGCCTTTTTCCATTTGGATCCACTGTTAGTACGTGGACTCATGAGCATCTGTGAGCAGTTCAATCTGACCTTGAGAGCCAAGGTAAGTTGAGGCAAAAGCAAGGCCGTGATTGTTGGGAACTGGCCCAACAGATCCTTTATCACATTCACCATCAAAGTAGATTACCTGAAGAGTACTGGGAATATAGTTTGGAGGAATTGATGCGTGTGCAAAACTTTGGGAGGAGCATATCGCTAAGGTGAGACAGAAACTGGGCTTTTGGGAGCATTGTTTTCTTTCCATTATGGATAAAAATCTGGTCATTAGGTGTGAGTACAGTCCGGTTTATTGTAGGTAGTGCAGGTCTGGCCCGTTCCCAGAACCTGCGTTGTTGCAGTCACCCTAGCTACCTTCCTTAGAACTCCAAATGAAATGGAAGGCAATGTCCACAAAGACATTATGTACAAAGCTCTAGATAAGGGGGGGCAAGAACATACCCAATGCTGCCCTCATCCTGATGGCTACTTTTGTGTGTGCTGCATCTAGCTATGCACCAAACCTCGGTATAAAAACACCAAGTGTTATTTGGTAAAGTATGTACTGAAGTTCTTCCTGTCCCTGGTGTTTTGAAGGATGGGACTGGCCTCAATGCTATGGAATGCTCCAAGTAGTTGGACCATTTCGTGGAGAAATTTGCAAAGAAAAATACCTTTGACCGTAAGCCTATGTGAAGGTGGACCCTGTTGGCTTGTTCCCTCAGATTGTCAAAAGTCATTTGGCAGAATGCCTCCTCATCAGAAGATGACATTTGCCTGGTGGTGGGAAAGGCACTGCCTGTCAGATCCTTCATGTACACTTAGACTCTCTGCACTACAGCTGCAGGAGGAAGTGTGGGGGGAGGGGGGGGGGGTAGGGGAAGAGACTATTACACATTACCTGCTAGAATGTTCCTTTTCAAAAGAAATCTGGAGAGAGATGCTGTGGTATTTGTCTATCATCCCGAGCAGCCCTATGATGCAGGAATCTGTGCTATACAGTCTGTTGCCGCAGACGCACACTGAGTCGAGCATAGATTATGCCTGGAGGACTTTCAACTTGGTGAAAGATGCTCTTTAGTCTGCCCAAAATTTGTTGGTCTTCTAGAGCAAGGAGTTTACCTCAACTGAGTGTTGCAGACTGGCACATTTCAAGGTACAGGACAACATGCTGCAGGGTGACTGAAATCTTGGGACAGCTGCCACTAAGGTGCAGTGGGGAAAGACCATTATCTAAGGTCATTTTGTCCAAAGTACAATGGGAGTCCATTCAGTTATCAGACCCAACCGGTGCCTCAAATATATGTAACTAATATGTTGCATAAGCAAGAAATACCTTGGATTGTTGGATCAATCAGGAGTGTCAAACTCCAATGTTGCTTGTTCTCAATATGCTAAAACTATATAAAACCAAACTACTGTAGTTACAATATATGAAGATATTTTTAATGAATAAAATGTATTGTTGGGATGAGACTTAATTGGACACTGTTTCAGGAAAGAGTCACACCTCTTACATTAAATTTGGTCAGTAGTCAAGGACAGGAGGGTGTGACTGAGTGAAGTGAGTAGAGGGATCCAGGAGACAATGCTGCAGGAACCTCAGCCTTTGTCCTTGTTCAGCAGAATCAAGATTCTTGCTTCCTGTGTGGACAAGAGTGAGGACTGTAGAGGAGATGAGCAAACTGATTGTAATATACTGATGCAGGGAGCTATTCTAGAGGGGCAGAAACAGCAATGTAGTTGTATTTGGGGATATAAAAATCAGGGGAATTGACATTGTTCTCTGTGACCAGGATTGACAGTCCTGAAGGCTGTGTTGCCTGCCTGGTACCAGGGTTTAATATCTCATCTGGGCTACAGAGGAAGTTGGAATGGGAGGAGAAAGATCCAGTTGTAGTCTGCATAATAAGTACCAACAGCTAAATTAAGAACCAAGAAAACCAGTTGCATGGAAAATTAGAAAATCAAAGTTAAAGGAAATGTCAGTATTGCATGTTAGTGATGAAACTGATTGTTAGCAGAAAATGGAAGGGACAGAATGTGTGAATATCATATTGCACCAAGGAATTCCATAAGATTTAAGAAAATTTGATAATAGAACTTAAAAACTTTGTGAAATGTGTGAAGCATTCAGAATATCATAGAATCTCTATACTGTGGAAGCAAGCCATTCAGCCCTTCAAGACCACACTAATCCTCCAAAAAGCATCTCACACAGACCCCCACCCAATAACCCTGCAATTCCCATGGCTAACCCACCTAGCCTGTACCTCCCTGGACACTGTGGGCAATTTAGCATGGCCAATCAATCTTACCTGCGCATCTTTGGACAATGGGAGGAAACTCTTGCAGACATGGCGAGAACATGCAAACTCCACACAGACAATCACCCTAGGGTGGAATTGAACCAGGGTCCCTGGCACTGAGGTAGCAGTGCTAACTACTGGTCCACTATTTATGAGAAAGAGCAATCATCATGACTAGGGGAAAAGTACTGAGCAAACTAATAGGATTGAAGGCAGACAAAATCCTTAGAACCTGATAACCTACATTCGAGGGTCTTAAAGGAAGTGGCAGCAGGGATAGTAGATCCATTAGTTATAATATTCTGAAGTTCCCTGGATGCTGGAATGATTCCAATTGATTAGAAAAATGCTCTTATTCAAAAAGGGAGGGAGGCAGAATGTAGGAAACTATAGACAAATTAATTTAATATGTGTCATTAGGATATTGCTAGAAGCCATTATTAAGTGAGTAATAATGGAACATTTGGAAAGTCCAAAAACAAACCAGCAGAGTCCACATTTTTTTTTAAAAAGTAAATTTAAATTTGACAAATTTTCTAGTTCTTCAAAGATGTGACAGTAAGATGAATAATGAGAATCCTGTAGATGTGGTATATCTGCACTTCTAGGAGGCATTTGATAAGGTGGTACACAAAAAATTTTAATACATAAGGTAAGATCATAGTGATTAAGTGTATTTTCTTAGCTTGGATTGGGTGACCAATAGAAAACAGAGTTGGGATAAAAGGGTCTTTTTCTGTTTAGTAAAATGTATTTAGTAGGAGAAAGTGAGGACTACAGATGCTGGAGATCAGAGTTAAGAGTGTGGTGCTGGAAAAGCAAAGCAGGTCAGGCAGCATCCAAGGAGCAGGAGAATCAATGATTCGGGCATAACCCCTTGATGCAGGGCTTATGCTCAATGTCAATTCTCCTGCTCCCCAGATGCTGCCTGACCTGCTGTGCTTTTCCAGCACTACGGTCTCAACTGTATTTAGTGGAGTGCTGCAGAGTTTGGTTCTTGGGCCCCAACTATTTGCAGTCTGTTAATGACTTGGATGCAGATGACACAAAGTTAGGTGGGAAAGTATGTTGCAATCAAAAATGGAAAATTATTAATGGATATGAATGGGCCAGAATTTGGCAGATAATATTTAAGGTGAATAATTGAGGCAATCCATTTTGGTTGGAGGAATAGAAAGTCAACTTATTATCTAAATGAAGAGAAACTTCAGAGTGCTTTGGTACAGAAGGATCTGGGTGACCTTGTGAACAAATGGCAGAAAGCTGATGTACAGGTACAACAGGTAATAAGGTATGCAAATGAAATTTTGGCATTTACTGCTAAAGGAATAGAATATAAAGGTAGAGTTTAGAAGAATGAGGCAATTTAATTGAGATGTATAAGATGCTAAAGGGAATTGACAGAGTAGAGGTGGAGTGGATGTTTCCTCATGGGGGACAGTCTAGAACAAGAGGTCATAGCTTTAGGATAAGGGATAGTAGATTTAAAACAGATGAGGAGAAATACTTTTCTCTTAAAGGTTTGTGAATCTGTATAATTTACTTCCCCATAGTACAGTGGCTGCTGGGACACTGAGAACATTTAAGGAAATGATAGACTGATTTATAGTTATCAATTGGTTGAAGAGTTGTGGAGCTGAAAAATGTGTTGCTGGAAAAGTGCAGCAGGTCAGGCAGCATCCAAGGACCAGGAGAATAGACATTTTGGGCATAAGCCCTTCAGGAATGAAGATTCTCCTGCTCCTTGGATGCTGCCTGACCTGTGCTTTTCCAGCAACTCATTTTTCAGCTCTGATCTCCAGCATCTGCAGTCCTCACTTTCTCCTGAAGAGTTGTGGAGAATGGGTAGGAAAGTGGATTTGAGGCCAAGATTAAATCAATCATGATGTATTAGATGGTGCAGCAGAATCAAGGGTCTGAATTGTCGTCTCCTCTCTTTCATCTTATGTTATAAAATTGAGGGGCTGAATTGCCTACTCCTTTCTTTTGGAGCAGGTTTGTATGTTGCAGAAAGGCAAACTGCTGAATCTTACACCATCTCTAGAAAGACCATTACTTTTTTCCTTTTTATTGATTGTGGTCTAAAATGGGAATATTGTTTTGAGACAGGAGGTTGAAGGATTGCTGCACTTCTTAAAATCACGTTGCTGCTATTCACTGTAACAGGTTCAAGCAGTGGGGGAAGTCTGTAACAAGGTGAAGCCATTATGCCCTTACAAATGGACATTTGGCGAGCACCACATAACTGATTTGTGAAATGGTGACAGTTTTTGATGACAAAGGCCTTCTGTCTGCTGATAACCTTATGACTGGCTTACAGGTAGCTGAATATCACGTAGGTATGAATGTTAGTGGAGAAACTATTGGAACTCTGAAAGGGAAGAAGCTATCCACTTTCACTTCAACAATATATCAAGCCTGAAGAAATCAGGTTTATTTTTCCCTCGTGTTTTGCTGTAAGGTTTGACTTCTTAACAAGTCAAGAGACAAAGTCAAATAAGTGGGAACTAGCCATCCTGTGACCCTGCGAGCATCTGAAAGAACCTGGAGAAGCATGATCAAGGAGCAGCACTTGCTGACAAGCCAAAAGGCTCATCTCCACAAACTTATGAACAAGGACCATTCAGCTGCCTCCTTGTCTTTCCATCCACTCATAACTTCATTTTTTTTTTGGCTGTCTATATGTATAAGAAGGGGGAGATTTAAGAGGATTAGTGTTTTAACTAGTGAGGTGTATGCTGACGGTTCATAATTGTTTACTTGTAGTGAGAATTTTTGTTTGTAATGAATAGTCATTCTTCTTAAGTAGGTAAACCCAGTTTTTGTTTTCTGTCAACCTGTATCTAAGAGGGGTAAACTCTGGAATATTGTGTACTTTTGCAACATCTTTAACTTTTATAACAACTCTGTAAATAGGTTGATTTCCACCACATAGCCCAGTGAGGCATAACAACTTCCCTCTCCAGCCTGTCAGAGGAGTGCTATTGACCTGCATGTGGTGATCTTGGCTATGTATAAACTTAGTTCCACTGTGAAGGGAGTGAATACTGAAGGTGGGAGATGGAGTGCCAACCAAGCGGTGCTCCTATATCCTGGGTTGCATAAAATTTGTGTTGCAGCTGCATTCATCCAGGAAAGGAGAGAGGTTTCCTTCACACTCCTAGCTTGTGTCTTTTAGAAGGTGAAAAGGCAAGAGAGGACAGGAGCTGAGTTACTCACTTTAGAATTTCTAGCCTCTGACCTGCTTTTGTCATTACAGTATTTATATAGCTTGTGCTGTTAAATTTGTTGTGAACAATAACCTCTAGGATTATAATAGTGGGAGAATCAGCCATGGTAATGTCATTGAACATAAAGGGTATTGAACGGATAACCTCTTATGGAGATGGCTATTGCCTAGCACATGTATGGTATGAATTTTACTTCTAGATATTTTTTCTGATCAACCTGTGGATTATGTTAGTATATGTTTAACACCTCTGGAGCAAGTTTTACTTGAACCAGGATCTCTTGGTTGAGAGGTATGAACACTACCACTGCTTCACAAGAGTCCTTGAATTTTACTTGCAATTGGGTGCAGTGTTTATCTCCTGGTCAATAGGAAATTAACAATAGAGCATAATATTGCCAGAGTAACTCAGTTGAGGTCCAGAGTTCATTCTATTGTCAGCTTCTGAACCCTGATTTGAAAACCTAATCAGTCAGTGTAATGGAAATGGTCCATCAGTGAATGTGATTTATAGAAAGAACAGTCATACAAGTTGGAGGCTTTTTTACTGAAACATGAAAATCATTCACAGTAAAGTCAATGAACTAGGGACAGAAGTACAGATATAATTTGGTTCTAATCATTGTGACAAAGATATTGTTACACGGTGACCAAGATTGGTAAATAATGATTCCAGTATACTCAATATTTCAAAAACAGAATCAGAATGGAAAAGGAGGAATGCAGCCCTCAAAGTATGACATATAGACAGTAATGAGAAAGGATCTTGGTTCACAAAAGCAGGAAGCAGATTTGGCACGAATGGGAATTAAAGGATCATAACTAACTTGTGAGAATAACTTGTAGGCTGCCAGCAATAGTTATACTGTTAAATAGAGCATTAAGCAGGATATAGTTGTTTTTGCTTCAGGCTCCAATGTGATAATTGTGAGTAATGTTGGTATAATCTAGTCAAATTGACTTGGGTGCAAGGTGAATTTTTACCCTGGAAATTTTCTGGAGAAATGTATTATGGGACAATTGAAGCCAAAAGGTATTGTGAAATAAAGCTAATTTCACTAGTAATATCCCAGTATTTGTTGGATAAATAATTCCTTATTAGACTTGGAAGTAAGTAGGCCTGAAGGGAAATAACCTTGTAAAATAGACTAAAATGAGTGGTGGCAAACAAACTGAGGGCAACATTTAAAGAAACAAATCAAAAATATATGCTAATGAAAAACTAAAAAATCATCCCTGACTTACTCATGAAATTATATTTGGCATTCTTCTGAAAGAAAAAGCTTATACTGCAAAGAATCATAGTTTTCCTGAGTATTGGGAACATTTTAGAAACCAGATAAGTGTGACAAAGTTGATTGAAAAGGATATGTAATAAGAACATAAACTAGAAAGCGATATGTAAACAAATGGAAGACCTTATATGCGTTAATAAAAAGGAGGACTCTAGCTAAAATAAGGATTGGTATTGGAAAGATAGATAGAAAAACTGAATAAATGTTTTGCATCTATCTTCACATAGAAGATGCATATCAAAAGTAGAGGTGAACCAAGACAGCAATATTAGTGAGAAATCGAAGGTAAATAACAAAAACAAACAGAAACCATAGGAGAACTTAGATCCCAGGAACCTGATGACCTTCATCCTAAAATAAGGTAGTGTAGATAGAGTTGAATTGCTGATCCAAAATTCCCTAAATTCTAAAATTCTTAGTGGATTGAAACATAGAAAGGTAATGCCACTATTCAAGGAAGGAAAAAAGAACTAAAATGGGAATGACAAGCCACTTAGAGTCATTGTGAAAATACTGGAGTATGTTGTCAAGGAACTTTTAGAAAATTTAAAAGTCAGTGTTATCAGACAAAATTAGCATTTTTATGAACAGTAAATTAATTTTGACAAATTTGAGCTTTTTTTAAGTAATAGGGCGGATAAAGGGGGACCAACATATGTAGTTGGATTTCCAAAACACCTTTGATAGAATGCCACTTCAAGCTCACAGCAAAGATATTTGTGCTTGCATGCAGATAGGTTTTGTCTATATTAATATAGACTAATTAATGGGCAGGAAGCAGATAGTAAGGATAGGTTGGGCACTTTCAGGTTTGCAGGCTGAAATGAATAGGGTGCCTTAAGGACGGGTTCAGGAGCTATGGTTATTTACAGTATACAGTAGACAACAAGAATGAATGCTGACAGTAGAAAGTTAGGTGGAGTTGAAAGCTGTGAGGAGGATACAAAGAAACTGGTTGAAAAATGGGAAGTAAGATGGTAAATGAAATATAATATGCAGATATATGAAATTTTTTATTTTGATACATTTTGAACTGAAAAATAAGCTTTTAGAAAAAATCAGGCTTTTAAACATTGGTCCATGAACATACTTACACAAGGAATATGGTAGGTCAGCATACAGGTACAATGGTTAGATCACATGGATGTTTGGTGATGCCGAGTGCTGTTTCAACTCCTGTATTGATGAAGCCACCATGAAGGTCTTTGACCTTACTCCTTGCCTAGGGATTGGTAACCCTTAGGTTAAACTACTACGCATCATCTCTCTCCAATGAGAAAATTGGTGATTTTACCTTTCTTTACTTTCTTATTTTTACTTTCACTTTTACAACAAGCAATTAGGAAGATAAATTGCAAGTTAGTCCTTTTTAGAAAGAGCTTGGAGTACAAGAATCAGAAAGCCTTGCTTCAATTGTACAGAAATATAATAAAACCACACCTACAGTATACTTGTAATTTTGATCTCCATATTTAAGGAAGGATATTCTTCCAGTAGAGAAAATACAGCAAAGGCTGTATTTCAATCTAGGTTGAGAGGGTTGACCTACACTAAGTAAATTGGGCCTAAATTGAATTGGAACCGGTGAAGAGTGAGTTGGAATTGGTCAGTTACAATGGTGGAGGGAGGAAGAGAAATTTGAAAATCAGGAGTGGTATGGAGAGTGAGAGACCCAGCCAGTTAGAGCAGCTATACAAGGAGATCCAATGCCTGAAATGTAACATCAGGAATTAAAAGGACATTGGCACAGAAGTAAGATTCAATTGGTCATTAGATTAGATTACTTAGTGTGGAAACAGGCCCTTCGACCCAACAAGTCCACACCGACCCGCCTAGATCCATTCCCCTACATTTACCCCTTCACCTAACACTACAGGCAATTTAGCATGGCCAATTCACCGAACTTGTCAATTTTTGGACTGTGGGAGGAAACCAGAGCACCTGGAGGAAACCCATGCAGACACTGGGAGAATGACTGTGGGGAGTTCGCACAGTCGCCTGAGGCAGAATTGAACCCGGGTCTCTGGTGTTGTGAGGCAGCAGTGCTAACTACTGTGCCGCCCATTTGGGAAGCATGCAGACCCATGTTGCAGAAAGATGATATTGCTGATCATTCTAAGAAACTACACACAGGCATTCTCCATTTCATCAAAATTAAGCTAGAGACCTGGAATATCAGGACCTGCATTGACAAATATAACAGCAATAGACATGACTATCATATCACTAAAATAGACCAAGAAATTTGGCACCATGACACTGACATTTGTACTTTATTCAGGAGGTGATGGGGCTTCTTGGTTAAGACAGCATTTATTACCATAGTTGACCTTAAGAAGGTGATAGTTAGTCGACTCCTTGAACCGCTGCAGTACATTTTGTCTTTGCATACTCACAATGCTCTTGAGGGAGATCTAGGATATTGACCCTGGAACAGTGATGGAACAGTGATATATTCCAAATCAAAGGTAAATGGCTTGGAGGGAAACTTGCAGGAAATGGAGATCCCATGTATCTGCTATTCTTGTCCTTTTTTTTAGATGGTAGTAGTCGTTGATTTGGAAGAAACTGCCTAAGGAGCCTTGGTGAATTTCTTCAGTGCATCTTACTTAGATTTACTTAGATTACTTACAGTGCGGAAACAGGCCCTTCGGCCCAACATGTCCACACCGACCCACCGAAGCGTGACCCCCCCGACCCATTACCCTACATTTACTCTTGCCTCTAACACTATGGGCAATTTAGCATGGCCAATTCACCTAACCTGCACACTTTTGGACTGTGGGAGGAAACTGGAGGAAATCCACGCAGACATGGGGAGAATGTGCAAATGCCACACAGTCAGTCACCTGAGGCGGGAATTGAACCCGGGTCTCTTGCGCTGTGAGGCAATAGTGCTAACCACTGTGCCACCGTGTCGCCCAAACTTGCCCACCACTGACATTAGGCTCACTGGTCTATAATTCTCTGGCTTCTCCGTACCACCCTTCTTAAACAGTAGCACCACGTTAGCCAACTTCCAGTCTTCCAGCACCTCCCCTGTGACTATTGATGATACAAATGTCTCAGCAAGAGGCCCAGCAATCACTTCTCTAACTTCCCACAGAGTTCTAGGGTACACCTGATCGGGTCCTGGGGATTTATCCACCTTTACCCATTTCAAGACATCCAGCACTTCCTCTGTGTAATATGGACACTTTGCAAGATGTCACCATCTATTTCCCTCCAGTCTATATCTTCCATATCCTTTTCCATCAGTAAATACTGATGCAAAATAATCATTTAGTATCTCCCCCATTTTCTGCGGCTCCACTCAAAGGCTGCCTTGGTGATCTTTGAGGGTGATACACAATGATACTGAGTGTCAGTGGTGAAGAGAGTAAATGGTTAATGAAGTCAAATGGGTTGCATGTTCTGGATGGTGTCAAGTTTCTTGAGCATTTTTGAGCTGTACTCATCCAAGTGCATGAAGAATATTCCATCACATGGTTTGTCTCACTCAGAGGCACAAATCAAACAGGAAAAAGCCAAAACAGATAAAAGGGAAACAATTAATGTATTATATTTAGATTTTCAGAAGCATTTGATAAGGTACCATATCAAAGGTTATTGTGGAAAATAAAAGCTCATGGTTTTGGGGTAACATATTGGCATGGACAGAAGATTAGTTGGCTAACATGAAGCAGAGAGTAAGACTAAATAGGTCTTTTTCACTGTGGCAGGATGTCATCAGTAGTGTGTCAAAGGAATTGCTGGTGGGGCCTCAACCGTTTACAATTTATATGTACATGGTTTGGATGAAGTGACTGAAGAGAATTGCTAAATTCTTTGATACAAAGATAGGTAGAAAAATGAATTGTGAAGAGAACATTAGACACCTACAAAGAGTTATAGATAGGTTAAGTGATTTGGGTAAAGATCTGGCAAATGGAGTACAATGTGCAAAAATGTGAAGGTATCCATTTTGGCAGAATAATAAAAAATACATATCTATAAGGTGAGAGGTTGCAGACTTCTGAGACACATTGAGATCTGGGTGTCCTACTGCATGAATCACAGAAGACTATAATGCAGGTACAGCAAACTAGTTTTGCTCATAGCTCAAAGGCCAAGATCCATCAAAAATAACATGAATTTAAGAAACAGTGTGTGGAACAAGCACAGGGATTCCAGCAATTCACTGACAGCCATGACATGCATGGATTTTTCAATGCAGTCAAGACCATTCAAAGCCCAAGTATCTAAGGACCTACCCAATAGCAGTTACGAATGAACTACCAATCATCAAGAATAGACTGTACTCATTGGAAGGACTACTTTGAGGATCTCTTCAACCAAGACTTCAATGTAGGTGACATCAAACACATCCAACATCATGCTACCTGCCATCCACCACAACAATGCCAGCCTGACATGAGGTTGAAGAAGCCATCTGATGGCTAACAATCAACCAGACTGCCATGCAGACATAATTCCCACCAAAATACTGAGATGGAGTGTAAACCCACTCTTAGCTTGGATACATAACTTCATTTCGTTTCTATGAAAGGAGAAGAGATCTCTAAATCGCCATAATTGCAAACATCTTAAAGAGCAGAGATAAGACTGATTGTAGTTCCGACAGACAGGTCATCTTGCTGTCTGCCACAGAAGGTCATTGCAAAAATCCTCCTCAATCACCACCTCCCAGTGGTTGAAGATTTCTTACCAGAATCACAATGTTGATTGTCCTGTCCAAAGAAAGTACAGGGATCAGCAGCAATATTTATATATGGCCTTTTTCGACCTTACTGGGGTTAGTATATAAAGCCCCAAAATGTACTGGTAATGTTGGGAATTGCATCAAATAAAGAGTGACTTTAATCTGCACGTAGTTTGGGCGAATTAATTCCGTAACAAAACCATAGAGGCATTATTAAAGTGTATACAGGATGGTTTTCTGGCCCAATAGTTGGTTCCCCAATGTAAAGAACAGACCATCTCCGGGTATTGTGTAATGAGAAAGGAATAAGTCAGAATGTGTGACGCCCCTTAAGGATCAGCGACCGTAATATGACAGATTTCTGTCAAGGTGGAGAATGACTTAGTTTATTCTGAGACTAAGGTGCTGAATCTAAATAGAGGAATCTATGATAGTACGAGGTGTGCATTGGCTATGATTGATTGGGGAATCAAACTTAAACGGACGACAGTGGAAAGACAATGGCAAACATCCAAAGAACACATGAATGACCTGCAACAATTGCTCATTCCTGCCTGGTGCAAAATTAAACAAAATGTGGCCAAACCATGGCTTACAAGGTAAATTAGAGATATTAGGTCCAGAGAAGAGGCATGTAAGTTGGCCACAAAAAGCAACAGACTCAAGAAATGGTAGCAATTTAAAACTTCAGTAAAGGAGGACAAAGGGATTGATTTAAGAAAGATAAAATAGAGGATGAGCGTGAGCTTGCAGGGAACATAAAAACTGAAAGGAAACGTTTCTGTAAGCACTGAAGAGAAAAAGATTGTGAAGACAATGTCTGTCAGTCTCTTCGCCAGAGCTCAAACTTGTAATGGTGTTCAATAAAAGTGGCTGACCAACAAAATACATACTTTGGTTCTGTTCAGAATTTAAGATTTAAATAACAACATACCAGAAATACTGGGGAGCACAGGATTTAGGGACAATGGGGAACTGAGGGAAATCACTATTAATAGAGAAATGGTATTGGGAAAATTGATGGGATTGAAGGCCAATAAATCCCTAGAGTCTGATAATCCATATCCCAAAAGTACTTCAGGAAGTGGACTAAGAAATAACAGATGCATTGGTCATTTTCCAAGGTTCTATAGACTGTGGAATGCGTCCTACATATTGGAAGGTTGCAAATGTAATCCCTCTATTTAAAAAGCAAAGTAGAGATAAAACCAGGAATTTGATGTTGTAATGGGGAAAATGCTGGAATCCATTACAAAACACTTAGAAAACAGTGTAGGATCGGACAGAGTCAACTTGGATTCACAAGAGGGAAATCATGCTTGGTAATCTACTAGAATTCTTTCAGGATGTAAACTAGTATAGTTGATGTGGTTTATTTGGACTTTCAGAAGATTTTTGACAAATTCCCATAAGAGATTAGGATGGAAGATTAAAGTGGATGGGATTATGGAGAGTGCTTTGAGATGGATAGGATATTAGTTGGCAGACAGGAAACCAAGAATAGAGGTAAATGGCCCTCCTTTTTTTTTCTTAATGGCAGGCAGTGACTAAGGATACATAGTAATTGTTACTAAGATCCTAGCAATTCACAATGTATTAAGAATTTAGATGAGGGAACTAAATGCAATATCTCCAAATTTGTAGATGATACAAAGTTGGGTGGGAGGCACAGCTGTGAGGAAGATACAGATTTGCCACAATGTGATTTGTTCAGAGTGAGTGGGCATATCATCCTCAGTCCCTTGCAGATGAGGATGACACTCTTCCACTCAGGGCAAGTCCATAGGTGGCTGTACAAACTGATGCGGCTACCATAAGCTCTGTTACACTTTAGCCAGGTGGTGGTCACAGGAAGAGGTGCATTGGGTATTGGGGTGGCAGAATGCTCTTTTTACAGTTCTGCCTGGTTTCCAAGTTTTCCTGACAGCAAGTCCTTGATGTGCTCGACACCTTCCTGAGTGCTCCTTCCTCCACGGTGATGGTCTTGGGCCCATGATTCCCAGGTGTCTGTGGAATTTCTGCACTTCGCCAGTGAGGCTTTGAGGGTATTACTGAAATGCTTCCTTAGTCCACCTAAGGCTTGCCTGCCAATTTGAAGCTGGGAGTAGAGCAGCTTGGGGAGTCTTGTCGGCCATATGGATGACGTGCCCAAACCATCGTAGCCAATCAAGGGAGGTCAGTGCCTCAATGCTGGGGATGTTGGCCTGGTTGAGGATGCTGGTGCACAAATGCAATATAATCTGGATAAATGTGAGTTTACTCACTTTGGTTGCAAAAACAAGAAGGCACATTATTATCTGAATGGCTTCAGTTGAGAGATGGGAATGTGTCTTTGTACATCAGTCGTTGAAGGTGAGCATGTAAGTGCAGCAGGTGATAAAGAAGACTAATGGTCTATGGCCTTCATAGCAAGAGGATTCAAGTACAGAAGCAGGAATATCTTGCTACAATAATATACAGCCTTGCTGAGGCAATACTGGAATATTGTGTGCAGTTTTGGTCTCCTTTTCTGAGGAAGAGTGTTCTTGTTATAGGAGAAAGTGAGGACTGCAGATGCTAGAGATCAGAGTGCGGTGCTGGATAATTCCTGGTGAAGGGCTTATGCCTGAAACATCGATTCTCCTTTTTCTTCAGATGCTGCCTGACTAGCTTTGCTCTTCCAGCACCCCACCCTTCCACTCTTCTTGCTATAGGAAGAGTACAGTAAAGGTTTACCAGAGAACCCTGGGATGGCAGACTGATGTATGAAGAGAGATTAAACTGTTTAGAATGATGTTTGCTGGAGTTCAAATGAATCAAGGCGATCGCATAGAAACCTCTAAAATCCCAACAGGACTGGATAGGGTAAATGCAAGAAAGTTTCTGATGGACAGTCCAGAATTTGAAATCCCAATCGAAGAATATGGGATTAACCATTTAGGACTGAGATGAGAGATTTCTTTACCTAGAGAGTGGTGAGCCTGTGGAATTCGTTACCACAAAGCAGTTGAAGCTAAAATACTGCATGATTTGAAGAAGGATTCAGATATAACATTGGAGCTAAAGGGATCAAAGGATACGTGGGAAAACTGGAACAAGCTATGGATGAACAGATATGGATGAGATCATAATGAATGATGGAGCAGGCTCAAAGAGCCAAATGGTCTACTCCTACTCTTATTTTCTGTTTCCAGGTAATAAGAGCTGCTTGTTTTCAGTCCAGGAGATCACATTTCATCTGAATCAGTTCTGGTGATGGCAATGCTCAAACCAAATCATCTTGACACAGATGTCTTGTAGTGCTGAGTTTATTTGATCTCACTTTCCCATTATTGAGACAAAAAACAGTAGGTATAGGCCAGGAAATTACAGGCTTGTCAGTCTGACCTCAGTGGTGGGAAAGTTCTAAGAATTCTGAGGGGCAGAATTTATCTGCACTTGGAGAGAGACAGATTAATCAGATCATTACATAGATTTGGTAAGGGATGGTCATGTTGTGACAAACTTAATTGAATTTTTTTCAGGAGGTAACCAAGAGTGTTGATGGGAATAATACCTTTTGTGATCGACATGATGTTAGCAAGGCTTTTAAGTTCCTCAGAGCAAAATAGTCATTATGAAAGTAAAATTATAGGAAATCTAAGGCAAAGTGGTACATAGGATCCAAAATTAATTGAGAGATGGGAAGCAGAAGGTGATGATTTAAGGGGTGTTTCTATGATTGGAAGCCTGTTTTCAGTGGGGGTTTTGCAGCGCTCATTTCTGAGGCCCTTCCTCTTTGTCATGTAGATTAATGATGTTAGACTTAAGTGAAGGGGAATGATCAATATGTTGTCGGATGACATGACAGTCAGTTGGATGGTATCTGTTGACGATAGCTGTAAACTGCAAGAGGATATCAAGAGATTGAAATCCATTTAGCACTGCTCTGTCCAGCTGACCAATCTGGAAAAGTGGGAAGTAATGGACTCAGGAAAGATTAACAAGGCAAGAATTTCCCAATAAATGGTAGGACCCTGCAAAGTACTGAAGATCTGAGGACCTTGGTGTTCATATCCACAGATCTCTGATCGCTAGCACATCCTGTTTTTGTTTCAGACTTCTGGCACCCACAGTATTTGTATTTTAATTCAGTGGATAGGAAGGCACTATTTCATTAGTACAGAAGTCATTGACCGGGGCATAAGTTTTTAAGGTAAGAGATAGAGGCTAAGAGGAGACTTGAGATCTTTTTGCACCCAATGTTGATGGGAATCTGAAAAGTCAGTGCTCAAAAGTGTGTTGAGTCAGAAACACTCAAATTTTGAGATAGCAACACAAATGAATTTGTCGCTATAGCTTCCAGGACTGAGTCAAGAGCTAGAAAATGAGTATATTGTAGTCAGATCCATGTTGTTTGGCATGGACAAGTTGGGCTGAATATTCTCCTTTGCTGTTAACCACTATGAATTTAGGAAATTTAAGTCAAATATATTAAGATTGTCTGTCTGTCTGTCTGTCTAGGTAAGTATATGCTGCATTGATAATTCCTCTCTTTGGTCTGCTTTAGGGCTTAGACACTGATCATCTTTCTCTTTGACTTTTGGATTTAGGGATGTTTTAGTGTGAATGAGCTACCTTTTTATCTCAGCCTGCTTGGCACACCAGCCTCATTCCTGAAGAAGGGCTTATGCCCAAAATGTTTTTTTTTTCCTCTCCTGCTCCTCGGATGCTGCCTGGCCTGCTGCACTTTTCTAGCACCAACTTTTCAATTCTGGTCTCCAGCATCTGCAGTCCTCACCTTTTTTTTTCTCCTGAGCTAATGATCTGTCCATCAGAAAGCAGACCCCTACTGGATTGTGTAATACCATCTGCACTTAGATGTTTGATTCAAAGAATAACAAGGTTCAGTGCATAAATACTGATAACTATAATAAGTATTGCTGAGCCCTAGGTCATGAAACCTGTCCCTATTGCCAAAGTATCAAGAGTCTTTCATTTATACAATTGCGAGTTCTGGCAGTGCTTTTAATACCCTAGAAAAGGGAAAGAAACTATGGTGGCCAATAACACCACTAGGTGGAAGACTGAGTTTGAATATGCAAAATTGGATTGACTCTGGTAACAATTAGTGTGATACCATTCAAACAAAAGATTGCTAACATTTAAAAGTTTTAGGTTGATCCAAGAGATTGCATAAAAAAGTTTTCTCTGCTCCAGATACAACCACATGGTAAAACTTTAGGACTTGGTTTCATAGAGAAATCCATGTTCATTTTAGCTTCACACCCGACAGATCAATCCAAATTACCATCAATCTGGATGCTGTTAATGTATATACCTTGCACTAAATGGTGAAGTGAAAATTGTTTCAGGGCAATGTAAAATGTGCAACAGATGTCATGTGTGCATTCTACCTTCTCTGCTTTACCAGATGTTTGTTTAAAAAAATGTTGCTAATTTTCTCTCATCAATGGCATGACATCATGATTATAACTACATGTGTGCAGATGGATCATGACCACCATTTTCAATGGTAACACCTCTTTTCTGCATTAGGATCATTTTTATTTCATTCAAAAATGTTCGGATTTATCAATGTTTTGTCGAGTGAATTTCATCCAACTTGCCTATTCTAAACTCTATATATCCATTAAATATCATTATTTATAAAAAAACATGTTATTCTTTATTACAGATATGCTTTTAGCAAGAATAAACGGCCTACAATGGTACCAATACCAAATCCAAACGTTGAAATTGGACAATCACGAGGACTTTCCACCAAAGATGTTATAAAGATAAACAAGTTGTATGAGTGTGGTAGGTGTAAAATATGTAAGAATAAAATATTAAAAGATAAAGGCAGAATTAGTCCATTTAGCAGTTGATGTGGAGTGGAGTATGTGAACTTCCAAGGAGTAGGCAATAAAATGCCACAGACTTGAGAAAAGCTACAGGTCATAGGATAAAAAGGACAGCATTGTGGGCACAAAATTGGCTGGGTGATAGGTCAGAGAGTAATGGTTAATTGACATTTTTCAGGCTAGAAGAAGTTCTGTTTTGATAATGGGACATTTGCTTTTCTTGATAAATGTAAATTGTATGGATCTTGGTCTGCAGGAGGTAAGTGCAATTGTTTATTAATGATACAATTCTTGTAATTTTGTAAAGTGCAAGGGGGACACTGAAACACTTTTCAAGAGGCGTTGACATATTAGGGCAGTGAGCAGACAGGCACGTGGGGTAGGCAGGTATGTGATAGATGAAAGCCATTGTGAAGTAATGCACTTTTTAGTACAAAGAATATGGAGAGACAGGACAAAATGAAGGGTACGATTCTAAAGGACGGGAAGGAGCAGAAACGTGGATAGATCAGACAGGGTTATGATGAATTTATGTAAGACATTGGTCATACCTCATCTGGGACATTGAGAACGGTTTTGGGTTCCATACTATAGAAGCGATTTGAGAGAGTGTAGAAGAGGTCTACAAGAATTGTTTTAGAGAAAAAACACTTCACAAATGAAGATGGATTGGAGGAATTGGAACTGTTTCCCTTGAAGAGGAGAGGACTAGGGAGATATGATCAAAGTTTTCAAAATTATGATATAGTCTGGATAGAATGGATAAAGAGAAACTATTCTCAAATTGAGAACCAGAGGACAGTCATATAGTGATTATGGAAAAAGCAATGCAAGGTGAGAATTTTTTTTTTACTTATTCACAAGTAAAAAATATTTCTTCCAATTCTGCCAGATTTTGTGTACAACTTGATCTCCCAGTTTTGTCTACTATCCAGTTTACTTTATTACGGTTAAAACAACAGTTGATGGAGGTCTCATTGTCAGGCAAGAACCTGATAAGACAGCAGTTTAGACTGGATACTGGGGGGAAAAAAGTAAAAGAATCTTATCAAGATCCATGTTGATGCTAAAAAGAAACAAAAACTTAGGTCTATTTCAAGGTCTCCAGATAATTATCTTTTCATCCCTCCTAAAAATATTACTAGGAAATTGAATGGCTTTGAGGCTACCAAGGATTCAGCTGGACTGGATCTATAAGCTCACTTCCTATATCAGTTTGAGATATCCTGCCTCTTTCTCTCATGATTTGCAAGGAACCATTTCCTAAAACATAGGCCTAGATCTTCAGTCTTTTGGATAGTCAGCAAACAGATGTCTGATCTAAAAAAATGCAAAGGAATTGCCCAGGAAGTTAGAACAGCTAACAGGCAACACTGCTTCTGGAAAGTGACTTGAACACAGAGTCAGAGACAGAGATTTAGAACAGTTCCAACTTACTTAACTGAATAGTTAACGAGAGAGTCAGATGGAGATCTCGCCACCTAACCCTCTGGATACCTGGCCCCTGTGACTCCCTCCTTGGCCTGGTAAGTCAACCTTTTGACTTGTGAACCCCCAGCTCCCAACCCCAATTTCCCCTAATTCCTCCAAATTAACCCTCTTGAAGTACCTCTGACTAGCACCCAACTCTATCCTGACCCCCTAACTATTGGGATGACTCCCTCAACTCTTCTTTGCCCTCTGTGTCCTGACCTGACTTCCTTCTGATTTGTTTGATTCCTCCCTTGACACCTCCAAATCCCCTGACACCCAACTTACCAACTGCAACTTTTCTGGACCATCCTCCAACTCTCCATCCTGATTCCCTTGCCACTCTCTTAAGTAAGCTCCATCCATGACCTAACCTGATTAGTCATTGCTGTATAATTTCTGAGTGAGGTCCCTTTAAGAAACTCAAGATATGCATGAGCCATGTTGCTGAATGTCCTCACATGACCAGGAACCATGACTATTCTCCATTGTGGATCCCTAAACAAAAAATGTGATACTCTGCTGTTTGTTTATTCACAGCTAAGCTTAGACAAACTACACTTGTTAAATAAACAAAATCCTTGTTCCTCATTTTACCAATATATGGATAACATACGCAATGTCATGTCAGAAGGGAGGGAAAGTGATGACACAACAGTAATATTGCTGAACTAGTCCAGATATCCCAGCTAATGTCTGGGGACATGGATTAAAATCTCACCATGATAGATAGCAAAATCTGAATTCAATAAAACTCTGCAATTAAAAATTATTCTGACAGTAACCATGTAAGTATTGTTAGGTGTTACAAAGGCCCATCTGGTTCACTAATTTCAGACCCACAATAATGTGGTTGACTCTTAACTGCCCTCTGAAATGTCCTGGATAGCCCATTATTTCATCAAATGCTGGCTTGACCAATAATTCTTCCGTTCCATAAAAGAATTGAGAAATGTGTGGTTACCTTTTTAAACTAAAAGATAGTCAAAGGAGGTGATGATACAACTTGAAGACCACAGGAATAAACTGCAAGAAAGACTCAAAAATCACTCCAGAAGTCAGAAGTTCCCACATTGTGGAAAGCAGAAGAAAATAAGTCAAGAAAACAAAAAAAAATCGGTTATTTTCACAAACGGAGATATGTTTGACATAGACAAAGCTGGACAAGCAGGAGAAAGTGAGGACCAAAAAAATACAAAATGCATTCTTTTGTAATGACCCACTTGGGAAAGTGCGCTGATACTTGAGTAACACTACAACTGGGGTTATGAACACAGGTTAGCAGAAATCACTGACCAGGTTTCTGTACTTTACCTTTAGTTTCTTGTAAAGTTGCATATTACTATTGAACCATAGGTCTGCTCTGAGTGTGATGACTGTTGATGGTTTAACCTGAGGGGAGGAGGAGTGTTCTTCACAATAACCTCAGCTCACGTAGGAATTGAACCCATAGTGTTGGCATTACAAACCAGCTGTCCAGCCAACTGAGCCAAGCAACGTCCTTCAAGGTTATGTTTCCATGGTCCCTGAGGATTTTAGGGCTGCTCTGTCATTAGAAAGAGAAGACTGGTGGCAAATTTAGCTTGAGGATCACCACTATAATGTTCATGGTAACCTTCATCAGTGCAGGAATTAAAACTGTACTGTTGGTGTCATCTGGGTCGAGAGTGTGGTGCTGGAAAAACACACGTCCGGCAGCATCCGAGGAGCAGGAGAATGGATGTTTCCGGCATAAGCCCTTCATAAGAAATGTTGGTGTCATCTGCACCGTAAATTAGCTGCTCAATACCATCTGTTAGAAATAAATCAATATTTATCATCAATTCAGTTGAATTATCAATATGTAATTCTATTAGCTGATATTCTAAGACCATTCTTCTCCCCGTCCCCCTTTTGTAAACCTTACAAACAAATACAGATAGAAAGATAAGAAAACCGACATTGATGTTATGAGTGGATGGAAAATTACAGGGGAAACTCATTCAATAACACCAATCCACAGGTTACAATGAAGTGTCCCTTTTTACTTTTTCTGAGACCTTCTGTTCTCCAATCTTCGTACTTTCAAGTATTTTTCAATTGGTGGTTGCACTAATTGCAGAATCTTTTAGTCACTGGCTAGAGGAAACAGTCCACAGCAACTTGTGGGAGACAATAACTAGCTTTCTTCCAGAATTTGGTTACTTCACAGACTAGTCAAAAAGCAGCCTGACATTGTTGCGCTTACAGAATCATATCTTACAGACAATATCCCAGACCATCACCATTCCAGGATACGTCCAGTCCCAGCTGCAAGACCATTATTGGTATAATGTTTGGGAGGAAGTTTCCCTGAAAGTCCTCAGCATTGACTCCTCTATCGCCACTCCCTAATCACCTGATGCCTGGAGGAAGACCGCCTCATCTTCTGCCTTGGGACCCTCCAATCCCCATGGCATCAATGTGGATTTCATTATTTTCCTCATTTTCACACCCCACCCCCCCCACTTATCCCACATCCAAACTTCCAACTTGGTACCACTCTCGTGATCTGTCCTATCTGTCCATGTTCCTTCCCACCTATCCGCTCCACCCTCCTCTCTAACCTATCACTATTACCCCAACCTCCATCTAGCTTTCACACTCTCACTACCTTTTCACCCCTCCCCACCCCCCCTCCCATTTATCTCACCATCACCTTGGCTCACAGTTTCATTCCTGATGAAGGGCTTTTGCCCAAAACGTCGACTCTCCTCTTCGGATGCTGCCTGACCTGCTGTGCTTTTTCAGCATCACACTCTTGCCTATATAAGGAATAAACCCTTGGTATCTAAGGCAAAACTAGAAATTGCTAGAAAAGCTCAACATCTATGAAGAGTTAATGTCTCGGGTCCAGTGACCCTTCCTCAAAATCGCAATTCTTTCTGTTTTTATTTAGCATCTAATGCAGTTTGGATCCAAATTTGGTTTTGAGGCAAGATGCAGAACCTAATGGTTGAAGATTGTTTTTGTGACTGGGAGCCTGTGTCCAGTGGCATAGCAAAGAATTAGGTGCTGGATCCTTTGCAGCTTCTTATATGCATGAATGTAGGAATAATGATCAGTAAATCCATTGGACCTAATCAAATGCATCTTAGCATGTTAAGGAAAGTAGCGACAAAGATAATGGATCTTTTGATTCTGGAAAATCCTAGAGGATTGGGAACTGCCATTTAACGTTTCAAAAGGGAAGGAGGCAAAAAAAAATAGGCCAGTTAGTTTAGAATCTATTAGAAGGGATGTAATAACAGAGCATTTTAGAAATACATAATTTGACGTAACAGACTGAGAATGGCTTCATGCATAGAAAATTATACCCAATAAGTTGACTAGAATGGTTTAAGGAGGTAACAGGTGCACAGTGGTTTGCATTTCTGACCACACCCCCCCCCCCCCCGCCCCCCCACCTCCCATCCAAGGGACCCAGGTTCCATTCCAGCTTTGGGTGACTGAATTAATGGATTTTTCATGTTCTCTTCAAGTCTTTGTGTGTTTCTGCCAGTTGCTCTGGTTTCTTTTTACAGTCCCAAAATGTGCTTGGTGAATTAGACATGGTAATTGTAGGGTGACGAGGGGGTAAGATGGGGCAGAGCTCTTTAGAAAGTTGGGCCTTCCTGCACTGAAGGGATTCTATAATTCTAACAAGCAAGAGAGATAAAGGGGAAGTAATGAATAGAATATATTTGGATTTCTATGAGGTGTTTAATAAGGTACCTCATTTTAGTCTCCAGATTAGAGCCCATGGTGTTGGAGATATTGTATTAGCATGGATAGAGGATGGCTAACTAATAATTGACTGGAGTTGGGAAAGGGGGGGCATTTTTGGCATGGCAACCTATGGTGTGTACCACCATGATCCGTGCTGGGCGCACAATTAGTCATAACATGTATTAATGACTTGAATGAAGAAAATGAATGATTATAGCCAAGTTTGTGGATGAATCAAAAATAGGTGGGAAGGCAAGTAGTAAGGATACAGAGTTTGCAGAGGATAGAAAAAGGTTCAGTGAGCAAGCAAAAATCTTAGTAAGTGGAAAATAATTTGGGGAGATATGAGATTGTAACCTTTATCAGGAGGATTAGAGCAGTTAATTATTATGTTAATAGAGAAAAAAATTGTGGAAAGCTATGGAGCAGCTGGATTTGGCAGTCCTTGTCCATGAATCACAAAAGGTCAATGGAAATAGGGAAGGCAAATGGCATGTTGACCTTTCCTATTTGATAGGAAATTAAGTATAAAAGCTAGGAGGTCTTTATAAAACTATACAAAGCACTCAACAGATCATAGTTTGAATACTGTGAACAGTTTGGGGCCCCTTATCTAAGAAAAATATACTGACATTGGAGCTTTTGCCCGAAACGTTGATTTTCCTGCTCCTCCGATGCTGCCTGACCTGTGCTTTTCCAGCACCACTCTAATCTAGACCCTGACATTGGAGACAGTCCAGAGAATTTTCATTAAGCTGACACCAAGTATGGAGGGACTGTCTTTTGAGGAAATATTGAGTAGGTTAGATTTGGAATATAGAAGAACAAGAGGCAACCTTTATTGAAGCGTATAGAATTCGTCGGGATCTTGATAAGGTAGATGGGAAAGCTTGTTTTCCCTGTTTGGGAGAGTTTAGGATTAGAGACTATAACCTCAGAATAAAGAGTCATCTGTTTACTCTCGGGTGAAGAAGAATTTCTTCTCTCCGAGAGTAGTGAATCTGTTCTTTACCACCAAGGCCTTTTGAAGCTGCTTTACTAAGTATATAATCAAGGCTGAGATAGAAAAGAGTTTTAACCAGTAAGGGAACCAAGGTTTAAGGGAAAAAACCAGGAAAATGGAGTTGAGGATTATCAGATCAGCCATTATTTTAAATAATTATGAGCAGACTTGGCGGGCTAAATGGCCTACTTCTGATCTGATGTCTTATAGTCTAAGTTGGCAGATAACTTAAATTGATGGCATGGTACATAGTGAGGAGGAAATACTTTGCCTACACGACAGGCTGGTCAGATGTGTTGAATGGAATTGAATCCTGAAAAGTGTAGGGTGATACATTTTGGGAGAACTAACACAAGGCAAAGGAGTACATGTTGAATGGAGGACTTTATGACTGCCTGACAAAGACCTGTGTGCATGTCCATAGATCCTTGAGGACAGCAGAGCCGCTAGATAAAGTAATTAAGAAGGCATATGGGATAATTTAACCTATATTAGTCAGTGGAAGGGAGGTTAGTATGGAGCAATATATATGTAAATAAGGTCACAGCTGAAGTACTCTGTGCAGTTCTAGTCACCAGCATGTTACCTGGGCTGGAGCAATTCAGCTGTACAAAGACCTAATCGACTGGTATTCATTTACTTAGAGCAAAGAAAGCTGAGAAGGGTACCTGACTGAGCTGTACAAACCTATGACAGAGATAGATCAGTCAGGTAAGGAGAAGCCTTTCTCCTTAGCAGAGGAATCAATAACCAGTGGGCAAAGTTTTAACATAAGGAGCTTTAGATGGGATTTGAGAAAAACATTCTCGCCCAGCATGTGGTTGATATCTGGAATTCACTGCTTAAAATGATGAGAGGCAAGACCCTCCAGACATTTAAGAAGTATTTAGATGATGATTTTGTAGTGCTAGCATATAAAGTTATGAGCCATGACAAGCACCTCATCTCTGGAATCAATCAAATAAGCTGCCTCTGACACAACTACATCCTTTCTCAAGTAAATGGGACCAAAACTGTATGCAATACTCCAAGTGTGGTCTCATTAATGCCTTGTACAGTTGCAGCAACACTTCCCTAGTGTTATGCTCTATTCCTTTAACAGTAAATGCCAAAATTCTATTTGTCTTCCTCATTACCTGCTGTACCAGCATGCTACATTTCTGATTCATGCATAACATGAGGTTGAATAAGAGTTCACAAAGGCGAACTTTGAACACCCATAATCTGCACTTTATCTTGATTTTATTTGTCAAATAGAGTCCACCTAGCTGCTAGTGACACAGTGGGTCACAAATTCTATTTCCTTCATGGGAGATTCTAATCCTTCACTTCCAAAGACCGATCTTTGGAATCCCCTCAAAGCCTTTCCAACTGAGACTGCCTCATTGTAGTTTGTGTTTGGGTGGTTAAACCTCTTGAATGTGAGGTCATTTACTTTGGCAGGAAGAATAAAAAAGGGCATTTTTAAACATGCAGAGGTATTCTAGTGCATGACTCACATGGTTAGTGTGCAGGTACACGAAGTGATTAAGAAGGCAAATGGACTGCTATCCTTTGTTACAGATGGAATTGAACATAAAAGTAAGGGATGTTATGCTTCTTGAGCAGAAAAAATTCACTTATGTGACACTGACCATGGCTGAATAAGTTAGGTTAATTAATTATTTTTCATGGTTAAGGTCACTCGAATATTTTAGGAGATAGTAGCACTTCTGCAGGCATAATGAATTTTGATGGGTATCCATTTTTAATTATTCCTTTCTATTAACCAGCCAATTTTCTATGCATGCCAACATGTTGCCATTTAAACAATGAGCATTTATTTTCCATAATGATCTTTTGAGGTATATTATTGAACACCTTTTGGAAATCCAAGTACAGGACGTCCACTAGTTTCCAGAATATGTTCCTTCCTCAAAGAACTCCCAACAGATTGGTTAAACATTATTTCCCTTTTGCAAAATGATCTTGACACTGCCTTATTGCCTTGAACTTATCTAGTGCCCTGCCATAACATTTTTATGACAGTTTCTAACATTTGTACTGTGACAGATATTAGCAGAGGAGATGACGGCCAATAGTATCATTGCTGGACTGTTAATCCAGAGACTCAGCTAATGTTTTGGGGACCTGGGTTCAAATCCCACCACTGCAGATAGTGGAATTGAATTCAGATAAAAATTAAATCTGCAATTAGGAGTCTAATGATGACCATGAAAGCATTGTCAAATGTCATTTTCCGATTGTCGGAAAATTCCATCTGATTCATTAATGCCCTTTAGGGAAGGAAACTGCCAACCTTTACCTGTTCTCACCCAAATGTGACTCTATATCCACAGTTATGTGACTGACTCTTAATTGCCCTACAATTAAGGCTGGGCAATGAATGTTGGCCTAGCTAGCGACGTTCTCATCCTGCAATGAATTTTTAAAGATTGATCTAGATATCCAAAGCAGGATTGGAAGCCCTGTTTCCAACCCAATTGGATTAAAACTTAACTTTAAATGGCTTCTGCACTGGAAATTCTGGACGGAGCCTCCTGTTATAAACCTGTCCTGGAATTGACAAATCCAGCACCAAACAAAATTGGTGTGGAAATCATGCCTCATTTTGCAGCAGTCATTGTGCCCTGTTCTGTGATTTAAATGTCCAGTGGCACAACTGGATGCTGACAGTTGCTGTGAAAGGATAAGTATATAATGTATGTGTGCTGTTCTGGTAGATGTTTGCTAAACTATTAGAGTGCACCTCGGTGGGTACCAATTATGTCTGGTGCCAGGTAGACAAGGTGCTAGTTATGTAGGTTGCCAGGTAAATACAATGCCAAATAAGCAGGATGCCAGTTAAGTAGGATGCCAGGTTGGTAGAGTGCCTAATCAGTGATGACATGCTTAGGGTAGTCAGGCCAGAGGGTTTGGGACTATGCCTTGTCCAGAGTTCAAGGTGTTGAGATTTGAGTTGGAGAGTTGTTTTCCAGGAAATGTCAGGCTATCAGCTGTGTTGTGTGTCAGGTTTGGGCGTCAGGCCAACAGCCAGGTCTGGAGGTTGTCAGGTCAGTGGTGGAGGTTACATGGTCTGAGGTGTCAAGTCCGCAGGTTTATATAGTGTTTAGTGGGTTGTTAGCTCCAGAGGATTGTGGAATCAAGTCTAGGGATTTAGGCTAGAACCTGAGATAGGTCACACAGCTTATGCCAGTGGCTGGGTGTTGGGTATCGGATCTGGTCAGGAAGGCCAGTGGTCAGGGGTATTAAGGTGTATTAGATTAAGGGAGCTCAGTGAATCTGGCATTTAGTTGATTTTTTTTTAGATTTTCAATCCTCTAACATTTCCTACAATGGAACCCTCCAAATTCTTCTCTTTTTTTTGTACTAAATAAGGTGCAGAGCAATTGTCCATTATAATCTTCCATTTCCTGGGTAATTCTCATGAAATCAGCTGTGTATAGAATTCTCCATGGCCCTAAACGCATAACTCCATTACACATTGGAAAATTGCTCTCTGGCTATTTGAATATTTGGGTATTAAGTTACCTGTCCAAAAACAGAGATTGCTGGAATAAACTCGGCAAGTCCTGATGGAGGACTTTTGCCTGAAACGTCGATTTTCCTGCTGTTTGGATGCTGCCTGACCAGCTACTTTTCCAGCGTCACTCTAATCTTGACTGAGAGTAGTGTGGATCTTGTAGATGCTCCTGAAATTCAGGCTTACTTCAAGATTTACTTCTAGGTTTCTTAGTTTATTACATTTCAGTAACATAAGATTTTTGCTGTGATTAATTTTTGATTCATTTATTGTCAAATTGCAAACAAAAAGGTAATTTTGTTCAAACAGTTGTGTTAACAGAATTTTTGGAAAGGCCAATACAAATCCTATTTCTAGTTTTCTTACAGTTATTATATTTCAGTAATAAGATTTTTATTTTGATTCATTTTTGGTTCTTTTATAGTCAAAAAATAAAAATAACCATGCATGATTTTTCCCAAATGCAGCTTTATTAGAGAGGCATCACATGGATGGCTTCTTTTTACTTTCTATAGAATTATACATGTAGAAGTGAGTTTTTTTACAATCTCAGAGATGAGGCCTACATGTGGATGACTCTGGAATGAGTTTTTTTTATTGAAAATTGAAAGTTATCTGCTGAATCATTTGAGGAGTTTTTTAATTTGATTCATCAGCTAAGTGATTTTATTGAAGATTTATATATTTCATTTTTTTAAATTTCTTTCTTTTTGCACACTTAATATTACTTGGGTAAAGAAAGGTAGTTGAGTTTATATATAAGATGCTGTTGTAAGCTGTTTTTTAGGCTTAATGTCGTTGAGGATATGTGAGACAGAGTTAAATGGCTTGTAGATTTAGAGAAGCGATACACAGAAGAATCAGTCAGGATGACTGTCAGGAAAGGTAAGAATGTAGTTCAAAAGTCGTCTTTGGCTATTCCTCTCTCAAACTGATACTCAGTTTTGGGTACTGTTGAAAGGATGGTCTCTCAGGGGAAATAGAGACAGTCAGATCTTGGGTACTAAGAATGAATCTTTATGTTTGACAAAATTTTAAAAAATAATTGTAATAGGGACTCTCTTGTCAAAGCCAGAGACAGGAGATTTTGTGGCTGTGAGCGTGAATCTAAGACCGTATGTTGCTTTTCTGGTGCCAGGATTAAGGATGTCTCAAAATGTTTCAAGCATATCGTTAAAGAGGAGGGGAGAAACCAGAAGCTATTGTACACATTGGTAGGAACAACATAGTTAGGGAAAAGATTTAAGGCTTTACAATGTGAATGTACGAGATTTAGGTAGAAGATTAAAAGACCAGAACCTCAAAAGTAATCATCTCTGGTTTACTCTCAGTGCAAAGCTGTAATGGGGGAAAGAGTAAAAGAGATAAACCAATGGCTGAACAGATGGTGTAATATTCAGGATTCGATTTCTTGGCTCATTGGGATCTCTTCTGGGACAGAAAAAAACTTTTTTGAAAAGGATGGGTTTTACCTGAAGTGGAAAGGGACCAGCATCCTAGTGGGAAGAGTTGCTAATTCTATTCAGAGAAACTCTAAACTATTAGAGAGGGGGATGGAGGGCTCCAGAGTAAATACAAAGATAGATGAGCATGTTTTGAATCTGAAAAGAACAAGTTAATTAGTCATGACAGACAAGAGCCAGTCAGAGCACCATATATTCTGAGTGAAGAAGGTTATTTAAGATTACAAAGAGATCTTGATCAATGTGCTGAAAATTGGCAGAGAGAGTTTACTTTGGATAAGTGTGAAATATTGCACTTTAGTAAAGCAAACAAAGGCAGGACTTACACAATTGAAATTTATGCCTTGCTTAGTGTTGTAAAATAGAGAGACTGAGGGGTTTCTTAATTCTTTAAAATTTGCATCATATTTAGATAGGGTAGTTAAGAAGGCAAGGTAAAAACAATGACTGCAGATGCTGAAAATCAAACACTGGATTAGTGGTGCTGGAAGAGCACAGCAGTTCAGGCAGCATCCAACGAGCAGCGAAATCAACGTTTCGGGCAAAAGCCCTTCATCAGGAATAAAGGCAGTGAGCCTGAAGCATGGAGAGATAAGCTAGAGGAGGGTGGGGGTGGGGAGAGAGTAGCATAGAGTACAATGGGTGAGTGGGGGAGGAGATGAAGGTGATAGGTCAAGGAGGAGAGGGTGGAGTGGATAGGTGGAAAAGAAGATAGGCAGGTCGGACAAGTCAAGGAGACAGTAACTGAGCTGGAAGCTTGAAACTAGGATGAGGTGGGGGAAGGGGAGATGAGGAAGCTGTTGAAGTCCACATTGATGCCCTGGGGTTGAAGTGTTCCGAGGCGGAAGATGAGGCGTTCTTCCTCCAGGCGTCTGGTGGTGAGGGAGCGGCGGTGAAGGAGGCCCAGGACCTCCATGTCCTCGGCAGAGTGGGAGGGGGAGTTGAAATGTTGGGCCACGGGGCGGTTTGGTTGATTGGTGCGGGTGTCTCGGAGATGTTCCCTAAAGCGCTCTGCTAGGAGGCGCCCAGTCTCCCCAATGTAGAGGAGACCGCATCGGGAGCAACGGATACAATAAATGATATTGGTGGATGTGCAGGTGAAACTTTGATGGATGTGGAAGGCTCCTTTAGG